>NW_022900951.1:48893224-48907908 GCF_012274545.1 Fukomys damarensis | reverse complement strand
GAGAAATAAAGAGGGAAGGCAATAGACAACAAAAAACGAAGAATATAGGAGAAAAAAGAATACAGGAAAAGAACGTCACAACAAAAAGTGAAGGATTGAAAGTGGTAGCAGGACAAATGGGAAAAATCTTAAAGTAAAATAACAATACAATACCAATAAAGGAACAAGAACAAGAAGTAAAGAAAAAAAGAAACAAGATAACCCACCACAAAAAAATAAGCAATAGACAACAATAAAAGTAAAAATCTGTATTTTGATTTGTTTCCCCATAGTTGGTAAGTTTCTGCTATGATCTTTGTCAACAATTGTTATAGCCTAAATCCACAGCATCCATACAGCTTGTATTCACTGTAGTCACTCTTTAATTGTGAGCAACTGACCAGTCTGCCCTTGTGGACCACTCATAAGCCTGCCTAAAAGGTTTAGTGCTGTTGCTCCTGCTGAACCCATCTTTTGGCTGCATGTAATGCTTCAGGCATGGCCAACTACAGTCCTTCATCATGGTCTTACTATTCAATTGTCTCGATCAATTTGGGAGGAAGCAATTATGGTGTAGTTGGCCTGACTTTTAAGAGTCTGCTTCTCTATCAACTCCCACCTGTGTCCTCACAGTTTTGCTCCCTTCAGTGTCCTAAAAATACTGTGGTTGTAAAGTTTCCTCCATCTACAGGCTCTCCTTGCCTATTATATAGCCACAAGATCTCTGACATAGGTGCTGTCCTCCCTCTCTTTGCTTGGAGCCATGAGTCTGACTCTGTCTCAAGATCTCAACTCTCAGACCCACCTGCAGAACCTAACACTGCCCCTGAGCTTGGCACAGGGCTATGGGCAAGATGACATAACAACTCAGGTCTTTCCAGTGTTTGCTAAAACAGTAGGAATTTGCTCACTCTATTCTGACTCCACCAACTTACTCTCTGATCTATGCATCAGTCTCCATCTCTTTTCTCAGTTCTATCCCATTTGACATTTTGCTATAGTCTTCTCATAGTTCCATATCTCTCTCTTCTCTGCAATTTACAGCTAGGATGTGCTGGAGCCCACTCAAGGCTCTCTCCCTTGCAGGCTGGCAGCAATCATGTGTATTGCACAGAATGGCCCTAAAGTACAACACTCCAATAGTTTGTGTGTGTGTGTGTGTGTGTGTGTGTGTGTGTGTGCATGCGCGCGCGCATGTGCGCGCTCTCTGGGGCGGCTCCTTTTTTTTCTGTATTGGGCAACCCCTCTCTCTCCACAGTCTCACTGCTCGCAGATCCAGTACCATTATTCCTTTTAAGACCCGCGTATGTGACACTTTATCTCACAATGTTCTCCTGCTTTTAAAGTCTTGCATTCATCTCATTCACTATGCCTCGTAAGGTGGATAGGGTGAATGAGTTTATTCCATCAGCACGGCCATAACTGGTTGGCCTTTATTCCATCACCAGAGAGCAATGGGAGGCTATGGTACAGAAGTAGTCCAGTTTCTTCTTCTGCACTGCCCACATACCAAGTTTTGGTCCAACTAGTTTATCATTTCAATTGCCTTTCCTAGTTAGACTTTATCTGCTTCTCTTGCATCGGGGTACCTTTTTCTCCAGTGCTAATTCATAGATATTCACCCTTGCTGTTGCCCCCTTAGTGTCCATTTTCACTCCCTTGACTTGTTTTTTTGGAGAAACTTCTTTCTAGTCATGGCTGCTTGGGTTCTTGTATGCCTCATTTATAAGCAAGTTGAATTCTATTCCTAGACTTGGACAATTTCTCATATTTTTATATTTATTTGTGGAATGAATGAGGAGCCTTCAAAGGATATTTGTGGGGATGGGAATAGGCACAAAAAAGATGGGGACTAAAATTGAAGGAGATGTGAGAAGGTGAGAAAAGGTTAATATGCTGATAGAAAACTTGTGTTTGAAACTTATGCTCAAAATTTTTGGTGAGGGTTAACCTGACAAACCTAACTTCCTAACATCCTAACTTCATTGAAATTGAAAAAATAAATCATACCATGGATTTTTTTAAAAATTTGTTATTGAGCTCTGTTGGCAAGTATTTTTGCACTTATGTTCATCGAAGTTACTGTTTGGTAGATTCTTGATTTTTATTACTATCTTGTTTTGCTAACAAGGTGCTACTGGTTTTATATAATGGATTCCATCTCTTTCTACTTAATGTAATATGCATTCATTTTAATTCACCTTCACCTGGGATATTCTTTGTATGAAGATTTTTTTCAGCTTTAATTGAGTTTATTGGTACATTTTAGGGATACAGTACAGTTACATTCATTGTTGGGATCTTGTACCTCTACATGAAAAGTCTTGATTCTCATTTTTTCCCCATACCCCTGCCCTCCCTTCACCCCCTCCTCCCCTCCCCATCTACATACACTTTATTTCCATCTTTTCATTATCTCACATTTTTTCTTTTCCCTTATTACCCTTCCCCTACCCATCTCACCTTCCCTACACCTTTAGCTCCTTTCTTCCCATTTCTAAATGTCAGTAATCTTATTAGGATCTTACGTATTATTGCAGATTATTCACACCAGAGCAACTATTCAGTATTTACACATGTGTGACTTATTTATTTCACTTAGGAGTATATCTTCAATATGTATCCATTTTCCTATGAATGAATCTATTTTCTCATCCTTTATGGCTGAGTAATATTACATTTTATAGAAAAACTACATCTTCTTTATCCTTTTTCCAATGGATAGACAAATGGGCTGTTTCCAAGATTTAGCTATTACAAACTGTGCCGCTATAAACATGGGTGCACATACTTCTCTGTGATATGATTCTTTTAGTTCTTTTGGAAAGATACCCAGCAGGTGGATGGCTGGGTCAAATGGAACCTCCAGTCCAAGCTCTTTGAGGTATCTCCATATTGATTTAGACAGTGGTTGCACCAGTCTGCACTCCCACCAACAATGGAGAAGGGTTCCTTTCTCCCCACAACCCCGCCAACATTTGTTACTGTGTGATTTGTTTTTTTTTTTAAGTTCCTTTAGAATAGCATTTCTCAATCTTTATTTACTTATACATTTGTTGGCACTGGGGATCGAACTTGGGTCCTTGCACTTTCGAAGAAGGTGGCAGAACCACTGAGCTAAATCCCCAGCCCTTGTGTGATTTCTTGATAGCAGCCATTCTATGTGGGGTGAGGTGGAATCTCAGAGTTGTTTTCATCTGCATCTCTTAAATGATCAGTGATGTGGAACATTTTTTCATATATTTACTTGCTGCTTTTACTTCTTTGTCTGAGAAATGCCTGTTCATTTCGGATGCCCATTTTTGAATCGGGTCTTTATATTCGGGGGGAGCTGATTGTTTTGAGTTCTTTATATATTCTTGATAATAGTCCTTTGTCTGAGGAATAGCTGGTGAAAATTTTTTCCCACATTGTAGATTGTCTCTTAGTTCTGCTGATGGTTTCTTTTGAAGTACAGAAGCTTTTTAGTAAGATGAAATCTCAGTTGTTGATTCTATCTGCTAGTTCCCTTGCTACTGAGGATTTGTTCATAAAGTCTTTTCCTATGCCATTGTCTTCCAGAGTTCTGCCTAACTTACCTTCCAGCAAGTTTAATGTTTCTGTTTTAATATTTAGATCTTTAATTCACTTGGATTTTAATTTAGTGCATGGTGAAAGATAAGAGTCTAATTTTAATCTGTGGCAGGTTGACATCCAGTTTTTCCAACACCATTTATTGAAGAGGCTATCTTCCCTCCACTGAAGATGGTCAGCTCCTTTGTCAAAGATGAGGGAGCTGAGTACATCTGGGTTTGTTTTTGTGTCGTCCAGTCTGTTCCACTGATCCTCGGGCCTATTTCTTTGCCAGTACCTGTATGAAGATTTTTATTAATGCTTCAACCTTACTGTTTATTATTGAAAGGATGAGCTATTTTATATCCTCTGAGTTCAGTTTTCATAGGATATATATGTCCAATAACTTAGACATTTCTTGATTCTTCAGTCTGTTGAAGTATAATGGTTTGCAATAGCACTTAATCCTCTGGATTTCTGATGTATCTGTTACAGTACTCACCATTTCATCACAAATTTTATTGTTGTTTTTCTTTTCTGTATTTCCTTTGATTATTGAGGCTACAGTTTTATTAGCCTGGAATTTATTTATTTATATATGTATTATGTATGTATGTATGTATGTATGTATGTATGTATGTATTTGTATCAGGGATTGATCTTGGGACCTTGTACTTGATAGTAAGGCAGTGGAACCACTAAGCTAAATCCCTGGCCAGCTTGCTTATATTTTCTTATAACTCTGATTTGCAAAGTTTCTATAGTGGTCAATTAATATTTATTCCAGTAATCTCAACTGTGAACTTCATTATTTCTTTCCTTCTACTTATTTTTGTGTGGGTTTGTTCTCCTGTTTCCAAAATATTGTCATATACCATAATGTAGATTATTTGAGATCACCCTAATTTTTGAGATAATCTTAGCTATAAATTTATTTATTAGAATTGCCCTGACATGCTCTGAGAAATTCTGGTCTGATATATTTCCATTTAATTCAATATAATATTATCAAAATTTTTTCTTGCTGATTTGTTCTGTGGCCTCATATCATTCCAAAATATACTGTTCATTATACTTTTGTTTGTACAATTTCTGTGTTTTTGTCATTATTGATTCTTAATTTCACTCCACTCACAATATATAATGTTATATGTTAAGATTTAATATTTATTAAAAGTTTCTTTTGTAATATGAAACATGGTCTAGATTTGGAGAAAGATCCCTGAGCTACTGAAAATAGTGAATTATATTTCAGATATTTCTTTTTGCTTTTCATTTGTTCAAATTATCTATTTGTGTCAAAGTATATTATAGTCATCTAGTATGATTTTATATGTGTCTATTTGTCACTTTATGTAGAGGTATTTTTTAATTATATGAGTGTGCAAATATTTGGTTCATCTCAGTTTACTACCTTAATCTATTTGTTAGATATTTCCCTATACTAATATGTAATGACTTTCTTGTCTTTTCTAACACTGACTGGTAATCTACTTTTACTGATATGAGTGCAACTCCTCCTGCCTTTGGATTCAATTGGCATCACATATCACATTCCATCCTTTCACTTAAATTCTGCATATAATTTTGTGGGTGAAGTGTATTTCTTTTAGGCTCTATACAGTAGGGTCTTCATTTTTAACAAAATACTTCATCTCTGTTTGAATTGGAAGGTACTAATTCTTTTCATTTTATTGATTAGTTGATCTTTGATTCATTCCTAATACTATTTTAAAAAATATTTTTATGTATTCCTCACTCCCCTGCCCTCCCTTCAACCCCTCCACCCTTCTTTATTTACCAAAATTGTGTTACCATTTTTAAATTTTCTCATGTTAATTACATTTCCTTCTTTCATTTCCCCTATCCCTTCACATTCCCATTCTCCTTTGCTTATTTTTCACTTTTGGTGTTTTCTCTTGCTGTACAGAAGCTTTTTTTTTTTTTTTTACCAGGGATCAAACTCAGGTCCTTGTGCTTGCGAGGCAGGCAGTAGAACCACTGAGCAAAATCCCCAGCCCATGAAGCTTTTTAATAAGAAGAGATCCCATTTGTTGATTCTTTGTACTAGATCACATGTGATTTTTTTTTCATGAAAATTTTGCTACACCAATGTCTTCAAGAGTTATACCCAACCTCTCTTCCACCTGGTTTAGTATTTCTGTCTTAATATTTAGATCTTTAATCCATTTTGAATTTAGCTTAGTGCATTGTGTGAAATATAGATATAGTTCTAATCTTTGGCAAGTTGAAACCCAATTTTTGCAGCACCATTCATTAAAGCAATTATCTTTCATGCCATGAGGGTATTTGACTCCTTCAGTAGCTGAGTATTTCTGCAGTTTTTTCTGCATCTTCTAATCTGTTCCACTGGTCCTCAGGTCTGTTTCTTTGTGTTTATCATGCTGGTTTTACCACAATAGTTTTGTAGTATAGTTTCAGGTTGTGGATTGTGATATCCCATGCCTTGTCTTTGTTGCCCAGAATTACTTTTGCTATTCTAGATCTCTTCTGATTCCAAATGAATTTTGGGATTATTTTTTCAATCTCTGTAAAGTATGCTATTGGGGCATCTATAAGGATTGTATTGAATCAATATATGAAATTATGGTCATTTATGGCCAATTACGGCCAAAAATACTGTATTTTTTCTTCCTACCCAGTAGCAAGGTATGTCTTTCCATTTTGTAATATCATCTTTGCTCTCTTTCTAAGAGTGCTGCTGTTTTCAGATTAGAGGTTTTTTACTTCTTTTGTTAGGTTGATTAGCTAGATATTTCATTTTTTTGGATGCTACTGTAAAGGGATTTTTTTTCTCCAGTTCTTCTTTTAGTGATTCTGTTGTTCATGTACAGGAAAACTATTGCTTTTTGTGTGTTGAACTTCTATCCAGCTACTCTATTGAATTTTTTAAATTAAGTCTACAAGACTTTTGGTGGAGTTCCTGGGGTCTTCTATATACAGTGTCATGTCATTTGCAATAAGGACAATTTGACTTCTTTGTTTTTTATCTTTATTACTTTTTTCTTCATTATTGTTATATTTTAGGGATACAATATAGTTACATTCATCGCTGAGATCTTGTACCTTTATGCATCATGGTTCTTCTTTTTCCCCATTCCCCTGGTCTGCCTTCAGTCCCTCCACTCTCCCCTATTTACAAAGACTTTGTTTCCATTTTTTCCTCTTCTCTTAATTTTTCTTTTCCCTTCATCCTTTGCCCCCACACCTCCCACTTCCTGTAAAGCTTCAGACCTTTTTTCATATCACACAATATCAATTATACATTTTGATTCTCATTTACACTTTTAGTTTATCACACCAGAGAAACTATTTGATATTTACACGTGTGTCCTATTAATTTCACTGAAGATTATATTCTAAATGTGCATCCACTTATCTATAACTGTCTCTAGTTTCTTGTTCTTTATGGCTAAGTAGTACTCCATTTTATTAAAAAAAAACATGTCATCCAAGAGATGCAGATGAAAACAACACAGAGATTCCATCTCACCACAGTAAGAATAGCTGCTATCAAGAAATCAACCAATAACAAATGCTGGTTGGTTTGAGAGGAGATAGGAACGAACCATCTTTCATTGTTGGCAGGAGTGTACACTGGTGCAAACACTGTGGAAATCAATACAGAGATACCTTAAACAACTAGGATTAGAAGTTCCATTTGAATAAGGTATTCCCCTGCTGGGTATCTTCCCAAAAGAATTAAAATAATCACACCACAGTGATATAAGCTCACCCATGTTTACAGTGGCACAGTTTGTAATAGCTAAAGCTTGGAAACTGCCTAATGGCCCATCAACTGGTGACTGGATAAAGAAGATGTGGTTATCTTTACTTATTTTTCTTTTCTAATTGCTGTGTCTAATGTTTCAAAAACTGTACTGAGCAGGAGTGGTGATAGTGGACATCTTTGTCTTATTTCTGGTCTTAATGTGAAGGATATCAATTTTTTTACCATTTAGTAAGATATTGGCTATTGGTTTTACACAGATGGACTTTATCAGGCTGAGATAGAAAGCATTTATTCCAATTTTCTATAAGGCTTTTATCATTAATTCATGTGGGATTTTTTTTCTCTCATTGAGTTTACTGGTATATAGTACAGTTACATTCATCATTGGGATTTTGCACCTTTACATGACAGGTCTTGGTTCTCATTTTTTCTCCTTGTCCCTTTCCTCCCTTCACCCCCCTCCCCTCCCCATTTACAAACACTACATTTCCATTTTTTCATTTTCTAATATTTTTTTATTTTCCCTTATTAGCTTTCCCCTACCCTTTCCACTTTCCCTACACCTTTAGACCCTTTCTTCCTATTTCACCTTGTCAATTATCTCATTAAGATCTTCTGTACAATTATAGTTTTTCACACCAGAGAAACTATGCAGTTTTACACATGTATGACTCATTTATTTCACTTAGGAGTATATCCTCAATATTGATCCATTTTACTATGAATGAATCTAACTTCTCATTCTTTACAGCTGAGTAGTATTCCATTTTATAGAAAAAACACATCTTATTTATCCAGTCTCCAGTTGATGGGCAAATGGGCTGTTTCCAAGTTTTAGTTGCTGCTATAAACATAAGTGCAAATATATCACTGTGATATGATTCTTTTAATACTTTTGGAAAGATACCCAGCAGAGGAGGGATGGCTGGTTCAAATGGAACTTCTAGTTGCAGCTCTTTGAATTATCTCCATGTTGATTTCCATAGTGGTTACACCAGTCTGCACTCCCACCAACAATGGAGAGGGGTTCCTTTCTCCCCCAACTCTGCCAACTCATGCAGGATTTTGATGAACGCTTTTTCTGCATCTATTGAGATGATCACAAATTTTTTGTTCTTGACTGTTAATATACTATACAATATTTATTGATTTGCATATGCTGAACCATTCCTACATCTCTGTGATGAATTCAATTTGGTCAGGGTTTATGATCTTCTTGATGATCTTCTGCATTCGAAGTGTTAGTATCTTATTCAGGATTTTTGCATTTATGTTCATTAGTGAGATTGGCCTATACACCACTTTAACCAATGGCCTTTCTCTGCTTCTGGGATCAAGGTGATGCTAGCTGCCTTCCAGAAATGAATTTGGGACTATTGTTTCCCTTTAAATTTTATTAAAGAGTTTAAACAGTGTTGACTATAGTTCTTTTCTAAATGTGTTGTGGAATTCATCAGTGAAGCTAGAAGGGCCTGGACATTCCTTAGTTGGTAAATTTTTAATGATGTTATCAATTTTCTTGATTGACACTGTGTTTAGAATTTTTAAGTCTTCTTCATTCAACTTTGGTAATTCATATGTACCTTGGAATCTTTCCATTTCTTCTGTCTTTTCCATCTATGGGAGTATAGGCTCTCAAAGTAAATATTGATGATCATCTGTATTTCTGCTATTACATTTGTAACTTCACCTTTTGTAAAGATCTGTTAAATTCATTTGTTGAAGAGTTCATTTGTGTTCTCATTTTTCATTGTTTATTTTCTATTTGATTTTTCTATCTGTGACAGTGGTGTCTTGATGTCCCCCATTATTATTGTATTTAGTGCTTATTTGATTTTTCATGTCCATTAGAATTTGTTTTATGTAGTTCAGACTAGCATTTGGTGTATATATATTTATGATTGTCACCACTTCCTCTTAGATTTTTCCTTTTGCAGGGATGTAGTGTCCTTCTTTGTCCCTATTAGTCAGTGTTGGTTTGAAATTCATTTGATTTGCAAAACAGAGCTACTCCTGCTTTGTTTTTGTTTCCTGTCACAGAGTATTGTTTCCCACACTTTAGCTTTAAGTCTATGAATTTCTTTATAAATTAAGTGTGTTTTTTGTATGCAGGATGTTGTTAGGTCTTGCTTCTTGACCCATTATGCCAGTCTTTTTTTGATTGGTAAATTGAGACTATTAGCATTGATGGTCATAACTGATATGTATTGATTATCCTTGTCATGATTTTTTCTTTTTGATAGATTCTCCTCCTTTGCATTTAATTTCATCTTATGCTTGATGGATTCATTATGCTAGGCTTCCTGGGGTTGTGATGCTTATTGTCTTATCCTAGGATACTGTATAAATTTTTTGGAGTTCTGTTTTGATATTCATGAAGTTCCTCAGGTGCTCTTTGTCATGAAAGTATCTTATTTCTCCAAAAGTTTTGAAAGATAATTTTACAGGATACATAAATCTGGCTTGTAGGTTGTTTTCCTGGTAATTGGAACAATAAAAGAGGAAGAGATGATGATCATAAGTATATATGCATCAAATACTAGCACACCCAACTATATAAAACAAATACTAACAGACAAGAAAAATCAAAGAAGGACTTATACAATAACAGTGGTTTACATCAATAACCCAGTGTTGCAAATAGATAGAATAGACCAAATCAACCATGAAATACAACTCAACCAAGAGCAAGAACAAATGGATTTAACCGATGTTTACAGAGCATTCTACCTCACAATATCAGAAAACACATTCATTTTTACTGCACATAAATTGTCAAAAGTAAACCATATTTTCACTCGTAGAATATATTTAAGTAAGTGCAAAGGAATTGAAGTAATCCCCTGTATATTATCATATCATAGTGTGACGAAACTAAAGTCGAACATTGAAAGAAACCACAAGAATCTCACAAACACATGGAAATTAAGCAACACAGTTCTGGACAATCAATGGGTTACAGAGGAAAATAAAGAAGAAAACATGCAGTTTCTGCAATTAAATGACAATTCCAATACAACATATTTATTGGACACAATGAAAGCAGTCTTATGTGGGAAATTCATAGCAGTGAATACTCATATTAGGAAAAGAGAGCAAGCTCAAACAGACAATCTAATGCTGAACCACAAGCTTCTTGAAAAAAAAAAGGACAAACCCAAAGCTCATACAAGGGAAGGAATCAAATTAGAGCAGAAATCAATACGATGGAGACTAGTAAAATGATACAAAGATTCGGTTCTTTTAAAGAATAAAAAAATTGACAAATCATATCTCATAAAAAACAGAAACAAAAGACCCAAATCCATGTAATTAGGAATGAAAAAGTTGAAGTTACAAAGGAACCAGCAGAAATCCAGAGGATCATCAATATCTACTTTGAGAACATATACTATTGCCACTACTCTTTAAACTCTTTAATGAAATTGAAAGGGAAACAATAGCCCCAAATTCATTTCTGGAAGCAAGTATAACCTTGATCTCAAAGTCAGAGAAAGACCCAACCAAAAAAAGAACTGTAGGAAAATCTCACTAGTGAACATGGATGCATAAATTCTCAATGTGATACTGGCAAACAGAATACAGAAAATCATCATGAAGATCATATACCCTGACCAAGCTGGATTTATCCCAAGGATAAAGATGATGGTTCAACATATGAAATCAATAAATGTATTACTTTTTATTAATACAGCCAGGAGAAAAATACATTATCATATCAATAGATGAAGAAAAGCATTAAACAAAATCAAACACACATTCATGTCAAAAACCTTAGAGAAAACTGGAATAGATAGTCTCTATCTCAACCTGATAAAACTCATCTATGAAAAAGCAAGAGCCATCATCCTACTAAGTGATCAAAAAGTAAAATCCTTTTCACTAAGATGAGGAACAAGACAAGGATGTCCACTATCACTACTCCTGTTCAACAGAGTTATGGAAACATTAGCCATAGAATTTAGACAAGAAAAAAATAAAGAGAATAAAGATAGGAAAGAAAGAAGTTAGACATTATTAGCAGATAACATGATACTCTATAGATGACCCCAGGAACTCCACCAAAGTCTTCTAGACTTAATAAATTCAGTAGTGTAGCTGGGTAGAATGTCCACACACAAAAATCAATAGCTATTCTGTACTCGAAAAACGGACTCATTAAGAAAGAAATGGGACAAAGAATTCCTTTCACAATAGTATCCCCAAAATTGAAATACTTAGCAATCAACCTAACAAAAGAAATAAAAGACCTTTACTCTGAAAACTACAACACTCTGAAAAAAAGAGATTGAAGAGGATATCAGAAAATGGAAAGACATAACTTGCTCCTGGTTAAGAAGAATCAACATAGTGAAAATCTCCATACTTCTAAAACTGCTATATAATTTCAATACAATCCCAGTTGAAATCCCAGCATCATTCCACTCCACACAGGCCTTGAGAAAAGAATCTAAAAATTTATTTTAAACAAGAAGAAACCTAGAATAGCAAAAGAAATTCCAGGCAATAAAGACAAGGTAGAGGGTAAAACAATCCCCAACTTGAAACTATACCACAAAGCCATTGTAACAAAAACAGCATGGGGCAGGAGATTTAGCTCAGTGGTTCTGCCACCTGCCTTGCAAGCACAAGGACCTGAGTTCGATCCCTTGTACCAAAAAAAAAAAAAAAAAAAAAAAAACTGCATGGTACTGGCAAAGAAACAGACTTGAGGAACAATGGAACAGATTAGAAGATGCAGAAACAAGATCTGACACACTCAGCCACCTCATCTTTGACAAAGGAGCTAAACACCCTCACCGGAGGAAAGATAGACTCTTTAATAAATGGTGCTGGAAAAACTGGTTTTCAACTTGCCAAATACTAAAACTAGACCTATATCACTCACCATGCACTAAACTAAAACTAAAATTGAAATGGATTAAAGATCTAAATATTAAGACAGAAACACTATACCAGGTTAGGTATAACTCTTGAAGATATTGGTATAGGAGACTTCATGAACAAAACCTCAATCACAGGTGACCTAGCACAAACAATCAACAAATAGGATCTCTTCTTATTTAAAAGATTCTTCACAGTAAGAGAAACCACCAATATTGTAAAGAGACAACCCACAATGTGGGGGGTAATTTTATCAGCCTTTTCCTCAAAGAGAATTCTATTTTCTAGAATGTATAAAAAACTTAAAAAATCAGACCCAAATTTAAAGATCCAATTCAAAAGTTGGCATCTGAAATGAACAGACATTTCTCAGACAAAGAAATAGAAATAGCAAATAAACATATGAAAAATGTTCAACATCATTGGTCATTTGAGAGATGTAAATGAGAACAACACTCAACCCAGAAAGAATGGCTGCTTTCAAGAAATCAACCAATATCCATTGTTACAGGATCTGTGGGGATAAAGGAACCCTTCTGCACTGTTGGCATAAGTGTAGACTGGTACAACCACTGTGGAAATCAGTAAGAGATACCTCAAAGGACTAGGATTAGAGGTCCCATTTGACTGAGCTATTCCCCTACTGGATATCTTCCTAAAAGAATTAAAGGATAATGATATATGTTCATAGAGACAGTTTTTCACAGCTAAAACTTGGAAACATTTAACCAATAACTGGAGACTGCAAAAAAATCTCTTTTTTAAAAATAATATGGAGTACTAAGCCACTAAAAAAGATAAATGAGGGACATTTATATAAGTACTGTGTGCTAACCAATTGCTCCACTGGAGCTCCGACATTAGAGACATTTATATCTAAATGGATGTACATCTAGGTGATACTCTTAAATGAAATAAATAGGACACACCAAATACCAAATACCAAAGAGTTTCTCTGCTGTGAGAAACTGAAAGTGTAAATAAAGATCAAAAGGTGTAATTGACAATGTGAAATAGGAATAGAAGGTCCAAAAGAGAAGGGGAAGTGGGAGGGGTTGGAGAAAGGAAAGAAGGGAAAAGAACAAATATGTGAAAAGGAAAAAATGGAAACCAAGTCTTTATAAATAGGGAGGGATTGAGGTGTTGAAGAGAGGGCAGGGGAATAGCAAAAAAAACATAATAAGAACCAAGATATTTTATATAAATGTACAAATTCCCTATGATGAAGGTGATCATATTGTATACCTAAACTGTACCAGTAAAATTAATTTTAAACAACCGTGTGTATGACATTAAATTAGTTCATTGAATGGAATTAGTATAGATCTGGGTGTTAACAAATATATTTATTAAAGACAGAAGTCCAACGCTGGGTGTAGTTGGCACCACTGGAAAAGATTGTAGCCTGTTTGAGATAAAATGCAAAAGCAGTTTTGCTTCTGCTGCTGCTTGCTGCTTTAGTCTGTCCTGCCTGCTTTGCCATTTTTTTCCTCTGTGTTATCCTGCCGGAAAGCCACCCTGCCTTGCAGCTGGCTACCTATGGAGTGAAATCTCAACAAACTGAGAGTGCATTAAACCTTTTCACCCTTGACTTTGGATGTTAAGTACTTTGTACCAGCAATGAGAGAAGTCACTAAGACAATATCACTCATTAACTCATCACGAATGACAGCCCTGTCTTCTACTCTAACACTCTCTACACACACCGGCCAATTCTGATATCTATACTTTAAATACATTTTTAATTATCCTGGAGTCTTGTTTGAAATTCTTTTTTGAGCTCTAATTATTTTCTGATGTAAGAATTTATGGTGCTCATGTTTTTTAAAGTTCTTGTAGTTGATTATCATATTTTCTTGACTTATTGATCATTTGTTTTATTAGGATCATCATCATTTTAATTGTCCCTTCTTTGAATTCACCAAACATCTTACTGACCTCTTTTGTTACCTCCACTGCCACAATTTCTGATATTTTGGCTGTGTGAATTTTTATTCCTTCCCCCACAATGGCAGCTGGATTTGCTTTGGTGGAATTGAAAGATTTTTGAAGCACTTTGTTTCTGTGGTTTTTTAAAATCTACTTTTTATTTTATTTTTCTCTGTGCTGAGACCTGCAGATTTCTTACAGTGTGTAGCTTTACTGATAATATTGAAAATTCTTTAGGTAATGTCTACTTTTCAGAAATATTTCCCGTGTGTAGCCAGCTGTTGGACTTTTGGTCTTTCTCAGGATGAAACCACCTTCATTCACTAGGGAGGGACTGTTGCAGCCTGTTTTTCCCAGTACCCAATTCTATGGAAAAGGGATGCTTTATTGTTTAAGATTTCCAGGCAATCTAGATATTGACTTACAGAGAAATCTGACTGAAACCAACAATTCTGTCACCTAGGCTAAAGTAGTAAAATCAGCAACAACAATAGCATCAGATACAAACTGGATAATGACAGACTCTAAGAACTAATACTGTACCTCCCAGAATCATAGAAATTAGATCTGTGGTTATAGTAGAAAC
>NW_022900951.1:48886945-48892379 GCF_012274545.1 Fukomys damarensis | reverse complement strand
GTATAATCTAATTAATGGAGCAATTCCATATACATTAATATTTCAACAGTGTTCAACTTAATAAGATATAATTAGCTATCTGAAAATCTATAAATACTAATGGTTACATTACTAAGTGTAACAGTGCAGTAATGGGAATGTAAAAAAATTGCCTTTGAATAACAAAGTAAGAAAAGATTAAAAGGAGGTGGTACAAATGTGGATTACAAGTCTCCCAAATTGAGCAATGCTTAATGAAATAATTGAGTCTTAAGTAAGTTGTTGCCTGGGGAGTGAATTTAGGTAGGACCACATCCTTCATGCCATTGATGATTATTGACCTGCCCGAGATTTTAGTCTTGGAAAAGAATGAAGTGATCACCATGACTGAGTGGGATCTCATCTTGGAAAGGGCCATTTTTTTCTTCTCTGTTGATATTCCTGGGCCAAAAATTGCCATCCCTCCTAGACAATGCTTAAGTGAGTACCAACTTTCTGAGGTTACTGGTTGGCCACTAGGTGTAGGCTGGATGAGGTGCTCCTTTGTAGATAAGTCTTTAGGAAGAGCAATGGCACTCAGGGCAATTATTAGATGACTACTGGAGTTGAACAATATATCAGATGTGACCATGCTCAAGTATTACAGGCCCTACATTGGCTATATAACCTGGGAAAGACTTAGGAGAACCAGGAATATGTGGGATCACTACTGCTACTGGCTTTGAATAAGCCAGATAACTCCTTCCACAAATAAATACTCACCTGCCCTTGCCCCTCAACCTGTCTAATTCTGAAGAAGATCTCAGTAGTTTATAGGAGAGCTGACTAATGCCTTGTGCCTGGCATATCTGTGGAATCTTCTTCCTTCAGAGTTATGCTCTTAGCTAGTATCTTTAATGTGGCACTTCTATTTGCTACAATGCTGAACTACTGCCAAAGTTTACCTGGTCACTTCTGTATGTGGTGCTATGCAAGCTTGTGGGATGTATGATATGTTCAATATAAAGCCATTCCTCATACCATTTGAATGTGGCTCTTCTGGGTTTGGTGATCAGATGAGTTGTCTCTGCCCTCCCACATTCAGCGATATTCAAGAAACTATTCTTATCTATGGATAATTGTATTTTTGTGAACACTAGTGGAGATGTAGAATTCCTCTTCCTCCATCTTGTTAACATCACTCTTTACTGTTCTCATAATTAAAATTTTGGCAAAAATTCCAAGATAAATCTATGGGGAAATTATTATCTTCATAAAGTGATTTGAGATAATTGGATAATCACATGTAAAAGAAATTGAACCCCTATTTCATAACACATGCATAAACTAACTTAAAATGCATGAGCTATCTAAATATTACAGCTAATACTGCAAATGTTTTAAAAGAAACCATTTTGTGGCCTTGAATTAGTCAAAGCTTAGTCAGACAGAGCATGGAAAACATATCCAATAAAAGAAAATATATAAATATTGGACTTCATAAATAATTTAAAATTTCCATTAAAAGAAACTACATAAATAAAGTTAAAGGAAAACATTAGCCTGGGAGAGAATATTTGCAAATTCTATATGTACTAAGTATTTAATTTTTGCCATTCAATAATATTACATTAAAATAATGATAATACATAAAAACTGTTTAGAAGTGGACAATGGATTTCAATATATATTTCTCTAAAGAAGATATAGAAATGTGCATAAAAATAAGTGCATAAAAATGTTCAACATCATTATTCAGGTAAATTTAACTTAAAACCACAATGGAGTATCACAGCACACGCATTAAAATACTATGCTAAACAAAATAAGTATTCATTAACAAGCAGAGGAACTCAACATATCATACATTTTTCCTTCCCTCCTCCCTCTTTTTTTAATTTATTTTTTTCATACATTTTGATAGGATGGTGCAAAACCAGTAGAGTCTTTATGATATATAATGTTTTCGTATGAAGCATAAATTTAATATCTGACCAAAAATTTCAGTCTTTTGTACATATGAGTATAGAAAAACATTTTTGTAGATTTCTATGTTTATCACAGTATAATTAATAATAGCCAAAAGAAGGCTAAACTGTCTTTAAATTGGTGAATAAATCATCAAAATTTAGCATATTCATTCAATGTTATACTGCTTAGAAATAAAAGCAATCACGTGGATAAACCTTGAATGCCTTTTGCTAAGTCAAAAATTCAGACAAAATGCACCAAATCATATGATTCTATTCAATGGAGATGTCCAGGGAAAGAAACTCATAGAGGCAAGAACCAGATTAGTGTTGTCTAAAAGTTTGGATAGTAGGGGAATGAAGAAAAATTGATTGCTACTATAGAATTGATTATGTAGGTGTTAGATATGTTCAATTTAGGTTATGGTGCTAATTGAACAATTAGTTAAATTTATTAACAATGATTGAATTATACACTTGAAATAGGGAGAATCATATGTGAATTATGCTGCAACAAAGCTTTGTAAAACTAATGAATTAAAAAATTACAGTTTACAACAGTCTAGTGGAAATTAATATTACACAATGTCCATAAGTAAAAGGAAAGTCTATTCATTTGAGAACATATTACTTTACCTTAGCATTCATTCTGTTTTTTCCTTTCTGAAAATGCTATTTTCCACAATTTAGGAATAGCACAGTGGTAACATTCTAACATACTCAGCTGATCCCAAACGTTTTTGTGTTAAGATTCTGAATTTAGCTTTTATTAGCCAGGTAAACTTAAACATATTATCCAGTTTTTCTATTCTTAAATTCTTTCATCAGAAAAATAAAGATAATAATTAGCTCCTAATATGAATTTTTGGATACCAATTCAAATATTTATTTGACACAGTTTCTGGATAAGTTATGAGAGTCAAACTAAATGTCTTTAAAGCTTTTATGCTTCTTATAGATAAAATGATGAGAAAAATAAGTTTTCAAATTAGGCCTATTTTTTTAACTTTTTTTTTTTTTTAGGTATCTTCAATGCCCTGGGTTTGCCTGTGACTCAGTGTCCACTGGGTTTGAATACCGAAGGACTTCCTCTAGGAATCCAGGTTGTGGCTGGACCCTATAATGATCACTTAACCTTGACTGTGGCCCAGTACTTGGAGAAAAGTTTTGGGGGCTGGGTATGTCCTGGAAAGTTTTAGCAGGACATTCTCCATATAAAAGTGTGTGTATGAGTGAGTTTATTTTGATTGGGTAAAATAAAGCACCAGCAGGGAAATAGATACAAAAAAGATAGACTTTATTCACATATTTGGTTATTCTTCTGCCTTTATTTCACTATTTTTCCTTACTGTAAGTCATAATTGATTTCCACTTTCATTCGACTGGAGAATGTGCTCCTATAAAAAGATAGGGGTGGGCCAGGGATTTAGCTCAGCGCTTTGGTGGCCTGCCTTGCAAGCGCAAGGACCAGAGTTCAATCCCCGGTTCCAAAAAAGGAGGGGGGCAATACAATTTCCAAATGCTCTAATGGTGTCTGTTTTATATTATGTATGGAGAGTAAAGGAAGGAACTGTTAATTCTAATGAAAGCATCTTAGGAAAATTACAAAATAGATCATGCTTAAACTGAGAATAGAAAGACACTTATGTAATTTTCAGGATGGAGTAAAGCAATTATATTTAATATGACCAATAATAACAAAAAATAAAGCATAAGACTGCACAGTATATTCTTGCATTACAGTACAATAATAAGACAGCTTTGGAGCTGCAGAGTTGTACAGATGCAATGAGTCAATAACAAGTAAAGGACCACCAGTTCCAAAAGTTTAAAAAACTATTTCATATTTTTCTCCAGTAAGTTCTAGACAACTACTATGGAAATTAATTCAGAGATTCCTTTAAAAATGAAAATAGTACTTTGTGACTATATTCTTAAGTGAAATAAATAGGACATACTTGAGTAAATACTGAATAGTTTCTCTGGTGTGAAAAACTAAAAGTGTAAATAATGTTCAAATGGTGTAATTGAGAGGATGAAATAGGAAGAAAATGGCTAAAGGGGAAATGAGAAGGGAAGGGGAGAGGAAATAAGGGAAGAGAAAAAAATGTGAAAAAATGAACAATGGAAACAATGTCTTTATAAATAGGGAAAGATGAAGGGAGAGCAGGGGTATGGGGAAAAAACGAGAACCAAGATATATCATAGAAACATACAAGACCCCAAGGATAAATGTAACTGTACTGTTTGTTTAAATGTACCAATAAATTTAATGGAAAAAAGGAAAACAGAAATTCCGTTTGAGCCAGCTATTTCCCCTGTATGTATATTCCCAAAAGAGTTAAGTATATAATATTATAGTGATACATGCAAGCACATGTTTAAGGCAGCACAATTTATCATAGCTAAGTCTTTGAAGCTATAACATATATAATGTATTGCTTGATGAATAGGTAAAGAAAGTGTAACATTTATACAAAGAGGTACTACTGTGCCATAAAGAAGGATAAACTTGAATCACTTGTAAAAATGAATGCACCTTGAGATCATAACGTTAAATAAAATAAATCAGAGATTTGAAATTAAACATCACATGCTTTATTTTTATAAGAAACCCCAAATACAAATAAAGAGAAAAATAAATTATAGATGGTGGAAAATAGGGAAACAGATCTTTTGAAAAAATGAAGGGGACCAGGAGATAATGGGTGATGGAGGAAAGGAAGGGGAAGGAGTTTATAATAGAATTAACATGTGTTGTGTACATGTATGAACTATCATTCCAATAGGGAATGAAATCACTGTTCTGGAAAAACAATAACAAATAAAAATTGGGAAGAAAAAGTATAGAATCAATGGAACCTGTGTAAAAATAATCACACATTACACTCCCATTCTTCTTTCCAAATACTTTCTTCCAATAAAATGAACCCAGATTTCTTGGCGAAAAAACAACTATTGTCAGGATGGAGGTAGAGAAACTTAGAAGAATCATTCAACTTGCGTACAGGACTTGAAAATACATGAGGGAAGAAAAACAAGGAATGAATAAAAAAGCCTTGTATGGTCTGTAAAATAGCATTAAAAGAGTGAATGTATGAGTCATTGATGTTCAAGAGAGAGTAATTTTTTTCTTTTTATTGAGGTTATTGGTACAATCTAGGTATACAATACAATTACATTCATTATTGGGATTCTGTACCTTTATATAATAGGTCTTGATTCTCATTTTTCCCCTTGTCCCTGCCCTCCCTTCACCCCCTCCTCCCCTCCCCATTTACAAACACTTTATTTCCATTTTTTCAGTTTCTCATATTTTTTTTCTCTCCCTTATTACCTTTCCCCCACCCTTCCCACTTTCCCTACACCTTTAGCACTTTACTTCCTATTTCACAGCTTTAGGATCCTGTGTACTATTATAGTTTTTCACACCAAAGAAGCTATTCGGTATTGCAGTTAAAGAAATCTCTGTATGAACATTAAAAATAGGGAATTCTAAAATAAAA
>NW_022900951.1:48883105-48886551 GCF_012274545.1 Fukomys damarensis | reverse complement strand
ATATATATATATATATAGACTAATAATAGTATGCGAGAGTAATTTTAAAAGGTTAGAAAGTTTATTAACTATAGAAGGAAAATTTCCAAATTTGAAGACTATGAATATCTAAGAAAGATCATAGAAAAAAGTCAGATTCTAACAAATAAGATAAAGTATAAAATACTGAAGCACTCAAAAACTCAAAGGACAAGAGATTATCTCTATTGAATTGTTTTTTTAAATTTATGTATTTATTTATTTATTTATTTATTTGGGTACCTAGGATCAAACTCTGGAACTTGCACTTGCAAGGCAGGTGGTGGAACCACTGAGCTAAATTCCCAGCCCAAGAGATTATCTTTAAAGGTGCAATAGAAAGATGAAAATAAAGATTGTTCACCAACTAGACAACAGACAGGAGCCCAGAATGCGTTTGTTCAGAGAATGGGGGAGCGGGTATAAAAAGCACCTATTTCTCTGGAGTATTTGAGACAGAGCTTGAGAGTACAGTGGGAATGTGGATCAGGCCTTTCTGAACATATATATTGTGGCCTTATTAAGAAGAAAACTAAGCACATTGTATCTATCCATTCTCAAGATCACAAAGCAAGAGTAAGAGTTTATTCATTGGAGGGTTAGAGTAAAAATCAGGCCCCTAGTGTATTCTGAATCATACTACAAATGCTAAAGGCAGTCACTGCTGAACAATCACGTGAACTTCACAGCCCCTGTTCCTAGTTCCAGGAACTTCTGGGCTATCAAACTGCTGCAGTGTTCTGGAGAAACATCCTAGCTTCTTTTGTGTATCTTACTTAATCAACCTCTAGCTGTATGCAATCTCAATCACCACCTACCTGAGAAACTAAAGAGATGAGTAGCTTCTATATAACATCCAGAGGGCCCCAGCAATATATAACTCTAACAAACACCAAGATTAGCCACTCAGAGCATCTCAGCCTATAGAAATTAATTGAAATGCTCTGCCTATTTTCCTGCATTCTTGGAATTAGTCAAATGGTTCTTCCCACACACATTCATCAAAAGAAACTTTCTAGAAAGCTTCATTCACTCTCCTTCCCAAAAAGTACTTCACTGATACCAATTATGTCCCCTCAGATCTGAAAAATAGCTAGACAATATGTTGCAAAGAAGCTCTGTTCTCTGAGGCTAGTGGGAAGTAGCAAGGTGGTCTTGCATAACTCCTGTGCTACCCTTAGCAAGCATAAACTGGAAGCCTGCTCTTAGTGTTTTGAACCAACAAGGCCAAAGAGAGCAGGAAAGTGGCTATAACTACCTGCATGTGATCCCAGGAATCCACTAAGAAAAATAAAAAGAGTTTGGCCTGCCCTAGGAAGAAACTGGCTCTCCTACCATGCCTATGAGCAGTTGTTCTCAGAAGCTTGAACCACTATGACCTTGTAAAGCAGACCGATACTCTACTCACCCATGCACAGCTAAGGTAAGAAACTTGACAGACAAGGCTGTACAAACATTACACTAAAGCACCCACCTGATAACAAAAACAATGAAGCCTATTCAAACAATACCCTAGTACACAGCAATAATAGAAAAAATTCTATTGTGAAAGCTACTCTATAATACAATAAATGCAACTGACTCATTGGATTTAAAAATATCAAAGTGGGAAAACAAAGTAATATGACACATACAAAGGAACACAATGACTCTCTGGCAAAAGATTACAAAAGAAAATTATATTAATGATTTTCCAGACCACATATTTGGATTTTAGGAAATTTAATAATATCAAAAGAATACAGATTTAAAAAATCAATGATTGGGCCGGGGATGTATCTCAGTGGTTCTGTAGCCTGCCTTGCAAGCGCAAGGACCCAAGTTCAATTCCAGTACAAAAAAAAAAAAATTCAATGATATTGGGAAAGCAACTCATTATACAAAAAGAAAATTCATCAAAGAGATACAATACTCATAAAAGAGCCAATTGGATATTGTAGAGGTAAAAATTCAATCAATGAAATAAATCTTGTTGAGAGACATAACAGCAAAATTAATCAGGTAGAATGTAGGTATGTTCTGAGCTGGAAAAAAACATCTTTTGAAGTAGCTTGATCAAATAAAAGACATTTTAAAAATGAAAACTACTTTTAAGACATATGTCACCTCATTAAGAGATTGTGACAGTTAATCTTGATTATTAGCCTCATTGGATTGAGAAACACCTGGGATCCTTTCTCCCCACAACCCCGCCAACATTTGTTATTGTTTGATTTCTTGATGGCATCCATTCTTTATGGGGTGAGGTGGAATCTCAGTGTTGTTTTCACCTGCATCTCTCGAATGACCAATGATGTGGAACATTTTTTCATATATTTACTTGCTGTTTTTACTTCTTTTTCTAAAATTGTCTGTTCATTTCAGATGCTCATTTTTGAATTGGGTCTTTATAGTTGGGAGAGCTAATTGTTTTCAGTTCTTTATATATTCTAGATTATAGTCGTTTGTCTGAGGAGCAGCTGGTAAAAGTTTTTCCCACATTGTAGGTTGTCTCTTAGTTCTGTTGATGGTTTCTTTTGCAGCGCAGAAGCTTTTTAATAAGATGATATCCTAGTTGTGGATTCTTTCTGCTAGTTCCCATTCTACTGAGGATTTGTTCATAAAATCTTTTCCTATGCCAGTGTCTTCAAGAGTTCTGACTAACTTCCAGAAAGTTTAGTGTTTCTTTTTTAATATTTAGATCTTTAATCCACTTGTATTTTAATTTAATGCATGGTGAAAGATAAGGGTCCAGTTTTAATCTTTGGTAGGTTGAGATCCAGTTTTCCCAACACCATATAGTAAAGAGAAAAAAAAAGAGAAACACCTGGGAAATTAGTAAGCCACCCATCTGAGTGTTTCTGTTTACATAGAAGACAAAATCCTAAGGATTCTAATTTTATCAGTGTATTTCTCTATTCATGAGGTCTTAAGTTGATAACATTATTGGGAGATGGAAGCAGGAAGTAGGACTTGCCTAGAAGGAGTGAATAATGAATTGTGACCTTGGAGACTATATCTGGTCTTTTGTCCCATCTGCTCTGACTCTTTTTATGAGTATTGTATCACTTTAATGAATTTCCTTTTTGTGTCATGAGTTACTTTCCAATATCCTTGAATTCTTTATTTGTCTTCTTTTGATATTAAATTTCCTAAAATCCAAATATGTGGTCTGGAAAACCATTAATATAATTTTCCTTTTACTCTTTTGCCCAAGAGTCATTGTGTTGCTTTAGATGTGTCATATTGCTTTGTTTTCCCACTCTGGCTCCTTTCAAACACAGTGCTTTGTGGATTGAAGCCTTGTTTGCTCCCTGAGTATAATGAGGTGAGCAGCTCTCCTACAGCATGCCTTTATGCCATTATATACATTTATTTATTATTATTATATTTTATATTATTTTATTTATAATATTTTATAATATATTAAATATATAATGTAATATATT
>NW_022900951.1:48865855-48882591 GCF_012274545.1 Fukomys damarensis | reverse complement strand
ATATATTTTACCCTGGAGAGAGTCAACTAGAGACTGAAACCTCTAAAATGATAAAACAGAATAAATATTTTTAATTTAATTTGCACTTGACATGTACTTGGTCAAAATTATGAAAAGCTTATTAATGCAAAAAATGGCACCAAGAGAGAACACATTGCTGTTATTATTCCCTGATCTTGTGATTCAGAAGCCTTTAGAACTGGTTTTCAGAAGGAGTTAGAAAAGTTTGTAGGTGCTGGCTGAAAAATATCCTGGAATGTTTTATGTAGAAGTTAAAAGATTATTCTGGTATGAGATCAGAAGACCAGAAAGATTCTAGGGTTTCACAGACAGCTAGTGAAGTTTCAGAAATTGAAATTTAAAGAAATTTAATTAAAGGTCATTTGTTTTACACTATGAAAATTAACTAATCTTCACTTTGTCCATGTCCTGACATTTTATGGGAAGCTTAACTTAAAGGCAATAGATAAATTATTCTGGGAGCCAATTTCAAGGCCACACAATGATCAGTTTGTGACATGTACATTGCTGGCTGCTTTTAAAATGATCTGCATTATATAATCAGCAACAAAAATGAAAGAGAAAGAATTGGAAAAATTGCAATTTGACAGGAATAAAGCACATATGTATATGAGTGGTGCTTGCTTCAAAGATTAGTGAAAGTAAAAAGAAATCAAATACTTTACACTGGTAAAATTGGAACAGATTAGTCACACCACACTCATCACAAGATTAGGGGTGCATAAATGCAAGGTCATTTCAAAGACAGTGCTTTGTGGATTGAAGCCTGAGGCACACTGCACTCAGGTGGCATTCTTGAATCACCTCCCTAGATTTGATGTCAACTTACTTCACCATACAGACACCCAGAGCCCACTGCAGGTATGGTCTGAGCAAGCCCAACAAATGCTCAAATTGACAGCAGATCTTGGTTTCATACACACCGTTATGGCTTATATCTAGATGTTTCCCCCAAACTTCATATACCCAAGGGTGGAGCTTTTGAGAGGCAACTGGAGCATAGGTATGTGATACTAGATTAGACCACTGATTGGTTTAGCATAGTCCTAGTTGTGGAAGCTGGATTTACTCAAGAAGGAAGACCCACCCTGGATATGGATGGTACAATCTAATAGGCTTGTTTTCTGGACAGAATAAAAAGGAAAAGAAGGATGTTTTCTTGTTTCTTGCCTTCCAGGACATGGACTGTTTCTGTTCTCCCATGCCCTTCTGCCATACTGTCCTAAATTGGAGCCAGAAAACTATGGAATGCTCTACAAACTGTCAGCTAAAATAAACCCTTCCTCCATTAATTTTTGGGTTTCAGACATTTTATGCCAGCAATGAGGAAGTAACTAAGACAGATTTTTTGTACCAGAGAAGTGGGGAGGTTGCCGTTCTGCTATCTGACCATGTGGTTCAGAATTCTTTAGAATTGGCTTGTGGAAAGAGTTTGAAAAGATTTGGAAATGCCAGCTCAAGAAGCAGGCATACACCAGTGTGAGGCATGTTTCATGGCACATTCTGTTACTAAATCTGAAGTCTCTGAGATTTTTATAAAGTAAATATCTGGTGGAGGAAATTTCAAGACCACACAAATAGGTTGTATATTGCTGGTTACTTAAGAAAGATCTACACTAATAATTGGGAACAATTAGAAAGCCAAAGATTTGGAAAACATGCAATTGGAAGAAAATAAAGCAAATGTCTTCTGTCTGCCATTGTATCTTTGCTTATCTAACATATTTAAAAATGTTTTTTGCACTGAGTCTGAGAGGATAATTTGGACCTAGATTTTTGAGAAATCTAGAACCTAATTAGACTTTTGAAAGGACACCATTGCATTTTCAGTTATACTCAAAACAGTTATACAATATAAGGTGAAATTATGTCCTTGTTATTTTCTGTTTTGGAGATTAAGTGTGGTTATATAAAATATGTTTAACAACTTCATGAGTTTAAAATCTGATTGTTTTTTATGATTGCCCATGTGAATGGATTGAGAAAAACTTAGGATATTAGCAAACAAGACTTGTGTGTGCCTCTGTGAGTGACTTCAGAGATTATCAGATTAGGTCTTAGTCACATTCTTGATGTTATGACAAAATACCCAACACCAACATCTTAAAGAAAGAGAGGTTTATTTTGTTGCATTGATTGTGGAGGATTCAATACATAGTAAGCTGGCTTCAAGTCACAAATACCATTGTGGAAGTGTCTGGCAATGGAAAGCTACTTACATCCTGTTGTCCAAAAAGCAGGAAGATAAGAGAGGAGCTGAGGAAAGAGGTATACCCTTCAAAGTCATATCCAAAGTGGCCTATCTCCAACAAAGCCCACCTAATAACAGAACATGCAGCTACTGAAATCATTAGTAGAAGAATTCACTGATGAATATAGTTACCCATTATCCTACTATCTTCAAAGTCTCCACAACTAAGCACATAATTTGTGGAAGTCATTTGAGATGTAAGGTGTAACTTTCTAGGCCTTGTACACAAGTGTCATGTCTATCTCACAATGAAAATGCATTTATTCTATCTCAAAAATCACAAGTCTTAACAGTTTTAGCAGTACTGAGAAGTGCAAGTCCAAAGGCTCCTCTGAGACCCAAGGGAAACTCTTATATATGAAAAACTGTAAAAAAAGATGAGAAATTTAGATACTACTGACATTCAATGGCACAGAATAAACATTTCTATCCCCCTCCCAAAAGAGAGACAGACAAATTGGGACATAGAAAGGAATAGGACCAAAGCAGGATTGAAACCCACCACAGAAAATACTAAATCCTGCAGATTTGTGTCCAGTAACTGGAGAAAGTGTACATAGATATGACCTCCAAAGGGCTTGGATAGCCCCAACTCTGTAGCATTCTCAATTACAGCCACTTGTGCTTTATTTGAAGGTGGCTCTGCTCATGGGTTTGGCATTTCATAGCATTTATTCAATGTTTCTGGCATCTTCAAATCCATGAGTTCTCCAGTTCACTTTCAGCTTCACTTTCACCTTTGTATGCATTGCCCTCTAAGGGTCACATTGCCTGACTAACAAGGTCTTCTTCTGAAATCTAGGTATAAGTCACTCTGGCCCAACAACTCTTCCATTATGCATGTCTATAATGTGGTACCACGTGCATGATGCCAAAGTCTGATAACAGCTTGAGCAGTAGCCAGGCCTGCTCTCATTATGGCTGCAGTAATCTTTGATGGTCTTATTTGCTGAACATCATGATTTAAATTACAGGGAAATATTATCCTAGGCATCCTTTCTGGATCAGAGAACCCTAGGAATCTCTTCTTACACACACAAAAAGAATTTCAAAGGACTTTATAATTGATCTTTTTACACCTTTGATCCAATAAAGGGTCAGGTCTTGCTGATTCTTGAGATGCCTTCAAGCCATCTTTCCTGATTTAGAGTACTTTGGTTCTTTTTAATGTTAATCTTTTCAGCAACCTTGCTATCTTTTGTCCACCAATGCAGGCACTTTCCTTCTGGCAAAACTAAAAAAAAAAAAGTCTATAAATGTGTGTCTTGCCCCTATTTCTCTATGTAAATCCAACTTAAAATTGATAAAAGTACCCACACCACCACCTGAATTTGGCACTGCCTTAAAATTTCTTCTGAAAAATTATTTAGACCATTTCCCTTAATTTCAGACTCCTGCAAAGTTTCAGAACATGGACAAAATGCAGACAAATTTTCTGCAACAGTAGAATCTGCATGGAATTAAATCCAAATGTTAATGAAGTCCTTGGTTCTAACAGAAACTTCTTAAGCCTTGTTTTTATCTGGTGGAATTTGAATGATTATTCTAGTCTTCTAAACTCTGAGCAAAATCTCTCATTAAACATTGTTTTAAACATTTTATATCTTCTCTAGTTGACATCTCTAAAATGTTTCAAACCCTCACAAACTTTATGAAGGTTTCTTTAATACAGGAAAATGTATAGTACTAGAAATGACCCCATTTCTCTGATACTAAAATTTGTCTTACCACTGGGATAGAGGCTGGTGGTGGAACCACTGTGCTAAATCCCTGGCCCACCAGTCTGATAGACTTAGTGCTCACAACTTCAAGGAAATGTCTATTTTGGCTCTTTGTTTTTAGAGACTTCATTACATACTCAACTGGCTCCAAGGTAGGAACAGCATGGTGGACTGGTCATGGTGAAGGACACCTGTTCATATAAAGGTTTTCAAGAATCAAATAATGAAGAGGGAGCTTGAGAGAGAAATATACATTTCTAGGTCATGTCCCCAGTGATCCACTTCTAAAAACCTTACTATGCTAACATCAGAGTCAGCTACAAACTAATTAATGGACAGATCCACTGGTGACTATACTGTTCAATGAACCCATCACCTTTCAAAGGGACCACATCTTCCAGTCCTGGCTGGCTGCAGGCAGATCCCAGCCAGGGATCTGCCTTGACACTAGAGGCTCGGGCAAATCTTCCCAGCCAAGACCCACCCAGGAAAGAGCTGCACAGGTGCACAGGCTTCAATCAGAGGCCTGCCCCATACCATGGGTGATTTGAATCCAGGAATTGGTATGCTGATAAGCAGCAGAGAAAAGGCATCCTGGTGGCTTGATGAGAATTGAAGACCACTAGGGGAGCAAAAACTTGTCTCAATAAAAGCATAGCAGGCTGCATCTCTTGAAATGAGAAGACATGGAAATAAGTCCCAAAGCAAGACTTTCAGATTATCTAATGCAACCCCAAAGGGAAACAAGATGGAACAATCTGATACTCAGCCACCTGGACTCCCTGAACTGGCAACAAAAAAGATGACCTAGAGAAAAATAAAGTCAGAAATAATTTCTTAGATTATAGAAAAGATTGTGCCCATAGTGCAAGACATGATAAATAAATCTAGAATAAACACAGATTTAAAAAAATAGAACAGCTGTGGAACATGATGCAATCCCAACACAGGAAACAAATAGAACCTATAAAACAGGTGCAAACAGCTTGCCAGGAGATTAAAAACTCCATTGAGAGTTTACACAGCAGAATGAGCCAATGTGAAAGTAGAATTTCAGATATAGAAGATAGGATTGCAATTAGTGACCAGGAAAAGAAAAATTTCTTACAAAGAGTAAGAGACCATGAGAAATCAATCCACCAGCTGCTAGATGAAGCAAAGAAAAATAACATAAGACTGGTTGGAGTCAATGAAGAAACAGGAGAGCCAAAGAAATAAAGAAAAACTGTTTACAGATGTAATGGCAGAAAACTTCCCAAGGAGGGGAAAACAATTTGGCATACACATAATTGAGACATATAGGACTCCAACTAGCCATGATAAAAAATGTACACATATGCATATAATAGTTAAGATTCCAGAAATTCAACAGAAGAAAAAAGTTCTACAAGCACTCAGAGAAAAGAAACAAATTACATATGAAAGAAAGATCATCAGAATCACAGCCTTCTCAACACAAACCCTCAAGTAAATGAGAACTTAGAATGATGTATTTCAAGCCCTAAAGGATGGCAGCCTCCAATCCAGATTGATGGACCCTGCAAAACTCTATTTCAAAACTGATTGAGAAATAGGATACATTCATGACAAAGAGCAACTTAAGAATTTCATGAATACCAAATAAGCACTACAAAAAATTTTAAACGATATCCTAGGAAAGGACAATGAGGGTCACAGCCCCAGGAAGCCCAGCAGAATGAATGCATCAGGACTGACAAGAAATTAATTGCAAGGAGGGAGAATCCAACAAAAAGAAAAAGTCATGACAAGGATAAGTCAATAAATATCAGTTATAACCATCAATTTTAATGGTCTCAATTCACCACTCAAAAGAAATAGATTGGCAGCATGGGTCAAGAAGAAAGATCCAATGATATTCTGCTTAGAAGAAACAAACTTAATTCAAAAAGAAACTCATAGACTGAAAGTTAAAGGGTGGAAACTAATACTTTATGCAACAGGAACCTGAAATAAAGCAGGAGTAGCTATTCTCTTTTCAGATCATGTGGATTTCAAACCAACACTCTTAAAGAGAGACAAGGAAGGACACTACATCCTTATAAAGGGAACAATCTAAGATGAATAAATGACAATCATAACTATTTATGCACTAGACAGTAATGCACCCACCTATATAAAACAAATAAAAATGGACATGAAAAATTAAATAAGCACTAACACAAGAGTAATGAGAACCTCAATAACCCACTGTCACAAATACATAGATCAACTAGACAGAAAATAAGCAATGAATTACTAGAACTCCACCAAACTCTTCAACAAATGAACTTAACAGATGTGTGCAGAGTGCTCCACCCCAAGAGATCAGAATACACATTCTTTTTTGCTGCATATGGTTCATTCTCCAAAATAGACCACATACTAGCTCATAGAACATGTCTAAGTAAGTGCAAAGGAATTGAAGTCAACCCCTGTCTATTATCAGACCACAGTGCTATGAAATAGGCGATCAATAGCAAAAAAAAAACCACAAGAATTTCACAAACGCTTTGAAATTGGACAACACACTTCTGAATAACCAATGGATCACAGAGGAAATTAAAGATGAAATCAGTTTCTACAATTAAGTGACAATGACAATACAACATACAGGAATCTATGGGACACAATAAAAGCAGTCCTAAGAGGAAAATTCATAGCACTGAAAGTGCATATTAGGAAAACAGAGAGAGTGCAATTAAACAACCTGATTGTGAACCTCAAGCTTCTAGAAAAAGAATAGTAGGATAAACCCAAAGCTCACAAAAGGGAGGAAGTGATAAAGGTTACAGCAGAAATAAATGCAATGGAGACTGAATGACCTATCCCAAAACAAAACAAAAACAAAAACCTCAATGAAACCAAGTTATTTCTTTGAAAGAATAAAGAAAATTGACAAACCCTTAGCAAACCTTATCAAATAAAGGAAAGAAAAGGCCAAAATCTGGGCAATTAGGAATGAAAAGGGTGAAATTACAATGGGCAAAGCAGAAATCCAAAGGATCACCAATACCTACTTTGAGAACTTTTATGACAATAGGATGGGAAATACAGAAGAGATGGGCAGATATTTAGATTCATATGAATTACCAGCATTGAATGAAGATGACATAAAAGTTCTAAGTGACCCAATATCATTCAATGAAATTGAAAATGTACTTAAAAACTTATGGAGAGGAACTACTGCCACTGTTGTTTAAGCTCTGCAATGAAATTGAAAGGGAAGCAATACTCCCAAATCCATTTCTGGAAGCAAACGTCATCTTGATCCCATAACAGAGAAAGACCAAACCAAAAAGGAGAACTATAGGCCAAACTCACTTATAAATATAGATTCAAAAATCCTTAATAAGATACTCGCAAATAGAATGCAGAATATCATCAAGAAGATCATACACCCTGACCAGTGGATTCATCCCAGGGATGAAGATATGGTTCAACATACATATATCAATAAATGTAATACACTATATTAACAGAGCCAAGGAAAAAAACCATATGATCACTTCAATAGATGCAGAAAAATCATTCAACAAAATCCAACAAACATTCATGATATAAACTGCACCAAAATTGGAATGGACAGTCTCTCCTCAATCTGATAAAAGCCATCTATGAAAAACCAACAGCCAATATCATACGAAATGGTCAAATGGTCAAAAATGGAAATCCTTCATGCAAAAATCAGGAACAAGATAAGGATATCCACTATTACCATTTCCTTATGACCACTACTCATGGGAGTGTAGTCTGGTGCAACCACTGTGGAAAGCAGTATCGAGATAATCTCAAAAAACTAGGATTGGGAGTCCCATTTACCCAGATATTTCCCTGCTGGGTATATTCCTTAAAGAATTAAAAGAATCATACCACAGTGATATGTGTATACCCATGTTCATAGCAGCAAAATTTGTAATAGCAAAAACTTGTAAGCAGCCAAATTGACCATTGATGGGAGATGGGATAAAGAAAATCTTTTTCTTTCTTTCTTTTGTTTGTACCTGGGATTGAACTCAGGTCCTTGCGCTTGCAAGGCAGGCCACCAAACCTCTGAGCTAAATCCCCAGCCCCAAAAATCTTTTTCTTAGTAGGATGGAATACTACTCAGTTATAAAAAATTAGAAATTAGATATATTTATAGCTAAATGGATGCACATTTAGGTGATCATCCTAAGTGATATAAATAGGATGCACATGTGTAATTACCAAATAGTTTCTCTCATGTGGGAAACTGAAAGTGTAAATAAGGACTCAAAGGTGTAATAGATAATGTGAAGTAGAAATAAAAGGACAAAGGGGCAGGGAAATGGGTGGGGTAGTTGAAAGAAGGGAGTGGAATTAATGAGAAAATGAACAATAATGGAAATAAAGTCTTTGTTGATAGGGAGGGAGGGTTTGAAGGGAGGTCAGGGGGTTGGGAAAAAAATAAGAATCAAGACTTCTCATGTAGAGGTACAAGATCCCAACAATGAATGTAACTGTACTGTATCCCTAAAATGTACCAATAAACTCAATTAAAGCTGAAAAAAAATAAGAACCAAGATTGAGTATGTGAAATTACAAATTTCCAGCAATGAATGCCATTATATTGTATACTTTAAATGTGCCAATAAAATTAATTTTAAAAAGGACCACATCTAAGAGAATGTGGCTTCTGAAGGACATTATACATACAAAGTACAACAATAAGCATTCCAACTTCATCAGTGGATTCAGACACTGATGAGATTATAACTTGATAACAATTGGGGAGGTGATGAATACATAGGAGATAAGGTCTACATAAAAGCAATGTATATATGGATCTTGGGTATCATAGCTTCTTTCTAGCCTTTTTATACCTATTTCCTACCTGAATGTCACAAATTTAGAAGCTTTTCTCTTCCATAACCTTCTCTCATGATCTTTATGCTTGACTCCAGTTGAGCATACACCGAACAACTGAAATCATGACCTAAATAAAGTCTTTCTCATTTAAGATGTGTAACAGGTATTTTTTAACAGTGGAAAAACTGACCAATAGAGAAAACTGGTACTGAGAGCAGGGCCTATGTTGTAAGTATATCTAAACAGGTAGCTCATAAGCCTTTTGAGGTGTTCTGCAGAAGGTGCTCAGATAAGGTCAGACATGTGTCTTTAAAAGTCCTTGAATGGTATAAGCAGAATTTTACAGAGAATTCTAGCAGGAGCACAGAATTTCAAGATGAATTAGCTTTATTATGAATGGCATAGGATACCTGACTCACAAAACTCAAGAATGAAAAGTTTAATTCAGCTCCTGTTTCAAGTGATTCAGTAAATTTTCTGCTGGCTCCAAGGCATAAAGTCTGGTGGAAGGTCATGGTAAACTTTCTTACTTCACAGTGTCCAGGAAGGTAAACAGGGGAGTAATACTAGAGAAGAAGAGACGAGGGACCAGACTCAGTTGCCAAGGCCACATCTCCACAACTCACCCAGACACTCCCTGTAATAGTTAATTGTGATGTCAGTTTGAATGGATTAAGGAATGCCAACCAGATTAGAGGAGAAGAAATGAGTTACAAAAGAGGAGAAGAAATGAGTTACAAATATTCCTCTTTATTTGTTTATTATTATTATCATTATTATTATTATTTATTATTATTATTATTATTATTTGTACCAGGGATCAAATTCGGGTCTTTGCTCTTGCAAGGCAGGCAGCGGAACCACTGAGCTAAATCCCTGGCCCTTCCTCTTTATTTTTGAATGAGATGCTTCTTTCCAGGATCTGCAGTTTTGGAATTCAGCAACTCAGAATTTTCTTCTTCTTTTTTTTTTTAAATTGAGTTTATTGGTACATTTTAGGTATACAGTACAGTTAATTCTTCATTGGGATCTTGTACCTCCACATGACAGGTCTTGGTTCTCATTTTTGCCCCTTGTCCCTGCCCTTCCTTCATGCAACTCACCATTTTCTATGCCTAAGTTTATGGCCTCTGAATTTGTGAGGTGCAACACTATCTCCAAAAGCCTCTCTGTTCACCTCAGGATACCAGGTTGCCAGTCTGTGACAACAATACAACCCTAGTCATGTTCTTATGCAAGTTAGTGGATGGGGAAATCAATCAAGTCTCTTCTCTGTGTTGGATGTAGGCAGCAGGGCGAGAGTTCAGAAAGACCACTGAACTTCATACCACCACTTTCAAACCCAGACACCTCTGAAAGCCATCACAAATGAGCCTGGCTCCTTACTACAGAGGGCTAGGCACTTTGTCCTTTCCAACCTGAGGTTACATTTTGCAAGCAATATGTATCTAGCCAGCACTCTTTCCCATGCCTCCATTATCAAGTCTCTATGGGAGGGTAACACTAGGAACTCTGAAGTAAAGTTGTTGTGCAGTTGTTTTATGGGTCATCTTTAAATAATGAACCCCTTCAATAAATTGTGCCTGAATAAAGACCCACTGGCAATATGGCAACTTTTTCTACTCTAAGCTCCTATGCATAATCATTTTTTAATTAAAACTCTATGCAATTTTGGCAGTTTACAGTAGCTGTGGGATTTTCTTGGAACTGGTGCTACTCACCTAGCCCACTGTTTTCCCCTGATGAGTGGGACATGGAGAGTTACTTGTGTCTGTGGAGACAGGTTTCCCTTCCTGGGAGCCAGGGTGAGTTTCCATATTTCTTTATTGTTTTCAGTCCATTGCATTTTTTTCTCCAGTTTCTCTGTAGTTTCTGATTTGCTTATAATTTCCATTTAAATGTCCAGAGCTCTGCTACTATTTTTCTCTTTGCCTATTTGTTATTTTGCAAGTGTTTTAGATCCATGGTCTCAGAGAGGCTGTGCTTTGCTGTTGATCTCTACTCATTCATTTTGTTTCTTGGGTTCTGATTTTTCTTTTTTTTTGAACTATCTAGTTTTTGGAATGAAACACTAAAGTCATTTATTTTCTTGAGGTTTATCGATATTTTTATGACAGGTAGATTTTTAAAATAAAACTTTGCACACTTGGTGCATATATATTTATAATTATTATAACTTTACATTGGAATTTCTCTTTTGGTAAAACACGGACAACATTTTTGTCTCTTGTGACTAGATTTCAGAAAAATTTACTTTGCCTTAAATTACAACCACTTTCATGTAAGATTCCTTTCTTGCACTTTTAGTCTCTTTATGTTTCTCTGAGTGAGGTGTGTTTTTTGGAAACATTATATATTTATATATCTTTTTTCTAAATCTATCTGTAATTCTGTATCTTTTAATAGGAAAAGTAAAAGTTTATTTACTTTTAAGTATTTTACTGATAAGTATGAACTTATTTCTCCCATTTTGTATTTTTAAATTAACTGTATTTTTAAATTAATTTTTGGTACATTTTAGGTTATACAATATAATGGCATTCATCATTGGGGATTTGTACCTTTACATAATATATCTTGATTCTTATTTTTTCCCTTTCCCCTGCCCTCCTCTCATCCCCTCCATCCCTCCCTATTTACAAGGATTTAATTTTATTGGCAGAATTTATATATACATAATGATCACATTCATCATAGGGAATTTATATCTGTATGTGATATATCTTAATTCTTCTTTTTTTATTCCTCTCCACTCTCTTCAACTCCTCCTCCCTTATTTGCAAAGCTTCTTTCCATTTTATCATTCTTTTCTCATTTTTTTATTTTCCCCACCTTCATTCTCCCTAGTTCCTCTTTACTTTTGAACAATTTCTTTCTATTTCACAGTATCTATTATATATTTTGGTCCTTATGTACACTTTCAGTTTCTCACCATAAAGAGAAAATTTGATATTTCAACATGAGTTTCTGATTTATTTCACATAAGAGCATGTTCTCAAGGTTCATCCATTTACCTAAAAATTTGTCAAGTTTATCTCTCTTTATGGCTGTGTTGTATTCCGTTGTATAAAAGAATCACATCTTTTTAATTGAATTATTGGTTGATGGGCACTTGGGTTGTTTCCAAGATTTAGCTATTAAAATGGTGCCACGATAAACCTGGGCGTGTGTATATCACCATGGTATGATGCTTTACATTCTTTGGGAAGACACTCAGAAAGTGATTATCTGGATCAAAGGGGACTTCTAATCCTAGACTTTAGTTGCAAGAGTCTACACTCCCACCTACAAAATGTTATGGAAGGAATCAGTAAGTGACACTCAGAGAGGCAGCAGAATAGAAGTAAAATGACAAATGTTTACTCCATCAATGGGGGTTGATTGCACATAAGCAGTGCCTGGATCAATGACACACTGAGTTACAACTCCTCCTTTTATAGGGTGTTACAGTCTTGACTTTATTTGGGTGGTTACATTTCATTCTCACAGTTCAAATCACAGTCACAGGATAGTTAACTTTCAAACTAGATGTAACAGTTCTTTGCATTTGGGGAGTTTACCTTTAAGATTCGCCTAGTTATCTATTGTATCCCATAAGAAGGGGGTGTTCAGGGTCAGGGGAGCAAATCTTAGCAATGGGTTCTTTCATCTAGACACTGGTACAATCATGTGGCTCCAGTCTCTTTGGAGCTCAAGGTCTTGATGTGCCCTGTTATCTCAGGGTCAGACAAAATGCTTCTTTCAGCAATTAACGCCTTTGGTGCCTATTAGTTCTGAGCTAAACAAAGCAAACTGCTGTCAGAGACAGCAGAAGCCATTTTACATTTTAACACTTTATAGGTTTTTATTATTTATAAAAGTTTTCCCTATCAAGAGGAGAAGGGTTCCTTTTTCCCCACATCCTCTCCACCATTTTTTATTGTTTGATTTAGTGATAAGATCCATTCTTTCTGGAGTGAAATCGAATCTCAGCATTGTTTTAACTTGTATCTCTTAAATGACTAGAGATGTTGAACATTATTTTTTTGTGTATTTATTTGCTGTTTGTATTTCTTCATCTAAGAAATTTGTATTCATCTAAAATGCCCATTTTGGATTGGGTTTTTAAATTTGGAGTGATTGATTTTTTTTTCAATTATTTGTGTTCAAAAATGCTTCTTTCAGCAATTAACGCCTTTGGTGCCTATTAGTTCTGAGCTAAACAAAGCAAACTGCTGTCAGAGACAGCAGAAGCCATTTTACATTTTAACACTTTATAGGTTTTTATTATTTATAAAAGTTTTCCCTATCAAGAGGAGAAGGGTTCCTTTTTCCCCACATCCTCTCCACCATTTTTTATTGTTTGATTTAGTGATAAGATCCATTCTTTCTGGAGTGAAATCGAATCTCAGCATTGTTTTAACTTGTATCTCTTAAATGACTAGAGATGTTGAACATTATTTTTTTGTGTATTTATTTGCTGTTTGTATTTCTTCATCTAAGAAATTTGTATTCATCTAAAATGCCCATTTTGGATTGGGTTTTTAAATTTGGAGTGATTGATTTTTTTTTCAATTATTTGTGTTCTGGATATTAGTCTTTTGTCTGAGGAACAATGGGCTAAACTAATTTTCCCACTCAGTGGATTGTATTTTCACTCTTTTGGTGATTTTTTCTGCTGTGCAAAACTTAGTAATAAGATGAAATCCTATTTCATTCTTTGTAGTATTTCTCCTGCAATTGGTATTTTGTTCATGAAGTCTTTGTTGCATTTGTATTTCAAGACTTCTACCTATTTTCTCTTCCAGCTGACTTAGTGTCTTGGATCCATCTTGATTTCTTTTTTATTAATTATAATTTTGGTACATTTTAGACATACATAATGATCACATTCCTCATAGGGAATTTATACCTGTACATGATATGTCCTAGTTCTTACCCTTCCTGCCCTTCAACCCCTCCAACCCTTCTTACTGAAAAAAAGCTTTGTTTCAAATTTACCTTCTTTCTGATTTTTTTCTTTACATCTTTGATTTCCCCAATGCCTTCTACCTAGTTCCTCTTCCCCTTTGAAAATTTAATTCCTATTTCACAATATCAATTATACATTTTGGTCCTTATTTACACTTTCCATTTTTCACACCAGAGAAAGAGTGTGGTATTTACACATGTGTATCAGAACTGTTTCACTTAAGAGTATGGTCTCAAGGGGCATCCATACAGCTATGAATGCCTTACGTTTATCTTTCTTTAGTGCTGAGTAGTACTCAATTTTATTTAAAACGACATATCTTTTATCTATTCATCAGCTGATGGGAATTTGGGTTGTTTCTAAGATTTAGCTACTACAAACTGTGCTGGTATAAACTTGGGTGTGCATGTATCACTGTGATATGATGCATTTAATTCTTTTAGGGAGATACCAAGAAGGGGAATAGCTGGGTCAAATGGAAATTCTAGTTTTAGTTTTTTGAGGAAGTTTCACACAAATTTCCACAGTGGTTGCAGAAGTCTACCCTCCCACCAACAATGGGGAATGTTTTTTTTCCCCATACCCCCACCATCATTTTTTATTGCTTGATTTCTTGATAGCAGCCATTCTTTCTGTAGTGAGATGAAATTTCAATGGTGCTTTAATTTGCATCTAACAAATGACCAGTAATGTTGAATATTTTTTCATATGTTTATTTTCTGTTTCTGCACCTTTGTCTGAGAAATGTCTATTTATTACAGAAGCCCATTTCAGATTGAGTTTTTAAATTTGGGTTGTCTGGCTTTTTTTTTTAGTTCTTTATGTATTCTAGATAGTAGTACTTTGTCCGATGCACAACTGGTAAAAAACTTTTCCACATTATGGGTTCTCTCTTCATTCTGTTGGTGGTTCCTCTTGCTGTAAAAAAATCTTTTTAATAAGATGAAATTCCAGTTGTTATTTGTGCTAGTTTCCATGTGAGTGAGGTTTTGTTCATGAAGTCTTTTGCTACACCAATGTGTTCAACAGTCCTGCGCAACCTATCTTCCAGAATGTTTACTGTTTCTGTTTTAACATTTATATATCTGATTCATTTCAACTTTAGGGAATGATTGAAGAGATGGGTGTAGTTTTAATTTTTGTCAGATGGAAACTCAGTTTCTCCACTACCATTTATTAAATTGACCTCCAGTGAGGCTGTTTGGCATCTTTTTCAGGTTTTTTTTTTTCTTTTCTTTTTTGAAGTGGGTCAATATATCTAGAGTTGCTTCCGTATCTTTTACTCTGTTCTGTTGGTCCTCTGGTCTGTTGCTTTGCCAGTACTAGGCTATTTTATCACAGTTGCTTTGTAGTGTAGTTTCAAGTTGGGGATTGGGATACCTCTTGCCTTTGTTGTCCAGAATTCCCTTTGCATTCTATGTCTTTTCTGATTTCAAATGAATTTTAGGAGGGCTTTCCTCAATTTCTGTGAGATATGCTATTGGAATTTTGATCAGGATTTTGTTAAATCTATATAACAGTTTTGGAAGTATGGACATTTACACATTCTTTTTTTTTTTTACAGGACTGGAGGTTGAACTCAGGTTGCCTCATGCGTGTGAGGCAGGTTGCATGCCAATGAGCTTAATGCCTGCCCCATTTACACTATATTGGTGCTTCCTATCCAAGTACAAAGGATGTCTTTCCATTTTTGGTACTCTCTTGGATCCCTTCTCTCAGAGAGCTGTAGTTTTCAAAGTAGAGGTCTTTTACTTCATTAGATTGATTTTTAAGTATTTCATTTTTTGATACTATTGTGAAAGGAGTTTTTTCCCAATTCCTCTCTCAGTAAGTCTGTTATTCATGTACAGGAAGGATATTTATTTTTTATTTATTTTTACAAAATTTGGGTATTAGGTCTAGAAGTCTTTGGGTGGAGTTTTTGAGGTCTTCTATATAGATTATCATGTCATCTGAAAATAGTGACAATTTAACTTATTTCTTTTCCTTATTCCTTTTATTTCTTTCTCTTGTCTAGTTTCTGTGGCTAATGTTTCCAAAACTATATTGAACAGTAATGGTGATCGTGAACATCTTTGTCTTGTTCCTGATTATAGTGTAAAGGATTTCAGTTTTTGACTGTTTAGTATGATGTTGTTTGTTTGTTCTTTTATACATGGATTTAATAGTTTGAGATAAAGACCATCTATTCCAATTTTTGTCGTTATTATGAATGGGTGTTGGACTTTGTCAAACTCTTTTTCTGCATCTATTGAGATTATCATATGGTTTTTGACCTTCATTCTGTTAATACAATGTATTACATTTATTGATTTACATATGTTGAACCATCACTGCATCCCTGGGATGAATCCTAGTTGTTCCAGTTGTATGATCTTCATGATAATATTCTGAATTCTGTCAGTAATTTTTGAGTAATTTTGCATCTATATTCATTAGGAATATTGGTCTGTAGTTCTCTTTTTTGGTTAGGTCTTTTTCTGCTTTCAGAATCAAGGTGATAGTTGACTCCAGGAAAGAAGTTAGGCATACAGCTACCCTTCTGATCATTACTTAATATTTTTAAGAAATCTCTCTTTTCATGGTCACTGAATGCCACCTTTTATTCTATATCTGATATTCTGTCTTCAGATTGGATCAGTTTGCTGTGTCAACTTTCAATAGAGTTTTTAATCTCCTGGATATCTGTTTGAATCTGTATCATGGATTCCATTACTTTCCTATGTTGTGCATTCATGGTTTCCATTTCTTACCTATGCTGGGAATTCATAGCTTCTGTCATGGTCTTGAACTCATCTATTTTGTCATCTGTTTTTGTTCTAGAGTCTCTAATCATGTCTTTTATTCAGCTCACCATCTCTGTGGTTATCTCAGAAATTATTTCTCTTTGCAATTTTTTGTATGGCCTCATTCATCTGTTTTGTTACCTTCTGTGCTATTAGTTTGGGGTGCCCAAGTGGTTATT
>NW_022900951.1:48846049-48865355 GCF_012274545.1 Fukomys damarensis | reverse complement strand
TGAAAGGCACTCTTTCTGGAGTAAGAATCGATCTCTGTGTTATTTTAACTTGCACTTATCTCATGACCAGAATTGTTGACCATTTTCTCATGTATTTATTAGCCATTTGTGTTATTCTTAAGAGTGATGTCTATTCTCTTCAGTTGCCTATATTTTTGATTTGGTGTTTTTTGTGGGGGATCTAATTTTTTTTGAGTTCTACATATATTCTAGTTATTAGTCCTCTGTCTGAGGAAGAGTTGCAGATAAAATTCCTCTTTTGGTGGTTGTCTCTTAACTCTGTTGGCTGTTTCCTTTATTGTGAAAGTGGTTTTTTTTAAGTTATGATCTCATTTCTTGATTCTTGATATTATTTCTTGTGCATTTGGAATTATGTTCAGAAAGTCCTTACCTATGTCTTCAAGAGTTTTATCCATTTTATGTTCCAGTAGATTGAGTGTTTCTGTTTTAACATTTGCATCTTTGATCCAGTTTGATTTTACTTTTGACAAGCAAGACTTGTTGAGCCAAATTAAAATTCTTGTGTGATGAGTAGATAGACCTCAATCTTTAGATGCCACTAGTATGAGAAAAAAGTGTTATCTGTATTTCGAACAGGGTGTCATACGCCGTCAGCTTGTGTGGTGGATTTGTGCCATGAACTTGTGTAATGAATTCAGTGTCACAATGTCTGCAAGAGCTGGAACAGTGGAAGAGACAACTGAATTTATTTGACAATAATTCACTATTCACATTTGGCTCTCATTAAATTGTGTGCTGTCCACACAAGAGGGTTTTAAAGAAATTTTACAACTCTTGCTACAGGTTCTTCACTTTCTATTTTAAGTATTCAGTGCTGGCTTTGATTTATTTTCTTGTTGGAACACTAAACTTTTGGTGTTGGATGATTCCTTATAATACAGGCAAACAGGTGAGAAAGAAATTTGGGTATACCTTCAGCACCTTGCTAGGTTTTATCTGACACTTATTGGACAGGGAAGTATAAGCTTCGCTTCCTAATGTATAGTCAGATATGGAGGTAGCATTAACAGCATGGAACTGGCTTAAAGGTTTGCACTCATAAAGTCATACTGTCCTCTCCACTCTAAACCTGGCCAAATTATTACAGGATTGTGGATTGCACTTGCCTCCCATGAGTCCAGCACAACAATAACTTTGAGATTCATATCTAACATAGCCATAAAGTTGGATTGTTTCTCCTCACCAAAGTTTCCCACACTACCTAGATGAGTGTATATAGCATTTGATCTACATTAGGAGCAGAGAGCCCTAGGCCCTAATCTGAAATTATTTTAAACCCTACAGCAGCTGTGGTTGAGTTAAAAGAAAAGAGTGGAGGAAGGGGATGCTTGGCACCATTAGAAAGGCTTTGTATTTACTATTGATTCTGCATAGTGTAGTGGCTTCTTTTGTCTTATCACATTGAATTTCTAATATTTTGAGAAGGCGATCATTCTAAATGGTGTAGCTTTAATTGCTGACACTATTTAGTCTTAGAGAATGTTTTCACTCAGCAATTATAAGGAATTATTTCCACTTAGAATTGTATGTTTTGCATCTTGAGCTAACTTGGCTAATGCAGTAGCAAAGTTACATATTTTAGAAACTAATCCTAAACTAGGGTAGCAAAATAACATTTTAAACTTTGTCACATTACTTACACATTGTAGCTCAGAGACTTTTCCAGGATAGTAGTGATGCTAATTCTTTCCACATGACTTCCCAGTGAACTTACATTACTTTGGGCCAGATTCTCATTTCTAAGTGGGTCAATTTGCATCCCTATATACCTATTCTGTAGAAATAAGAACCCAATTACTATTAAAAGATGGATCTAGATCTATAGTGTACACAGGGTTTTGTTAGTCTAGGAATATCCCTCAGAGGGGGAAACAACAATCTCTTATTTACTTATTGTGACCTCAAAATCTTTCTAATGGTTTCATGATCATCAGGAAGATGAGTTAAATCATGGAGCAGCCCTACTGTTTGCATTCTTTGCTCATAAACATTATTTTCTTGGTTGACCTCATTGTTCAGGTGAGCCAGGGTAAGTCCAAAGGATTTGACAATGTTCTGCCAAGGGCACAAGTTGTTTCACTCCATTTTCTCTCAGTATTATTGTATGACTCTGTAACTGTTCTCTGAAAGGAGACAAAAACATATGCTAACTCAATGTGAATCTCAGTATTGTGTTTCCCAGAGGAGCAGGACAGAGCTTAACCTCCTGACTGGTAGGCAAATTGCTTCACCTGGTAAGCACTGAGCAAGCAACAAAGAATTACTCCTTAGTAGTTTCAGCTTCTGTCTTAGAACCTCATTCTGTGTATTTGAAGTAAAATAATCTCTTTCATTTACCTCATAAACAGCTTATTATTCAAAACTACTATGATAGCTGGAATATCAACATTTACTCCAGCCTCCTGTGCCCACTTAGCACAGAGTGAGGTGAAATGGGAGGCAGATATACACATTCATGATGGGTTTCATTAGAGGAGGGGAAATTCAGTTTAAGAAAATTAATTTTGTATAGCAGACAGTAAATATGCCTCTTCTTTGCTCTAGAAAGGGACATTCTATATGTTATGTTGCAGTAAGGATTCCTGTGTTTTGCTCTAAAGGGGATTATTGTCTCTATTTTGCAAAGATTTCCACTATGTAAATATCCATCAAAAGAAATTGAGAAACATTATGCAGGGCCTTGCTTGTAAGAAATATGGAAACAAAAGATCGCCATGCATTACTGCCTTTCAGCAATGCAGAAGTGCATTGATATTGACAGTTTTATTTCCAACTTAAAATTCAACTAGCAATCCATAAGACCTCTGAATTGTTTACTGGTGGCAAAGGCAAATTGCCAAAGTGTATACAGGTTGTTGATTTGATCCAAGGATACATAAATTTAATTTCCATTTTCTTGAATACAACAAGATTCATAAAGTGAAAAAGTCTTTATTGAGCACCTATATGTAACAGGTATTCATCTGAGTACTTGAGATATGCCAGAGAAAATGAAGGAAGAAAAATCATGGAGTCATAAAGCTTGCACTCTGGCAAGAGAAAAAATAATACATGCTTGAAACAATTATATATGTAAAAATATTATGTCATAAGGGAAAATATGCTAAATGCAGGATAATGTAATATTTTTTAAATCATGTGGCCTTCTGTTTTGTAAATTGCCTATTCATATATTTGCCCAACATTTATTGCATATTGGCAGTTTTTCTCTAGTATGTTATTTATTTTATTTGTATTAATGCCAGTTTTTAAGCTACTTTTATATTCTCCCATTATATATAAGACAATTTTGCAAATAGGGTGTTGCATATCTTATACAATGAAATTTAACAAAATTTCATTCAGTAGCTGAATTGTGCATTTTAAATGAAATCTTACTAATTTTCAAAGGAAAAAATACATACTCTCATTCTATAACCATTATTAATGATACTGTGAAAGTCTGATTACTAATGTAAAGAATACTTTAGTAATTGCACATGATATAAAACTATGCATTACCATATAATTTGTGCAATTTCATTTTTTATCATTATAATAATTAACCTGTACACACCCACTCAAAGATGGTACTACGGTGGTCTTGGGAAATAGGGAGTAAGTTTAGCATTCTCAAAGCTGGAAACGAAATAGAATTTGGCTTTTACATTTAATGTGGTGAGAAACTATTCACCTATCTATAGGACACATGATGCAATGTCTCGTATTTTAATTATGATACTTCAGTGACTATTTTGGCTTAGTGTATATGGGAAGCAAAGTTATAATAGAAAAGATGAAATATATCTGTGGAACAGAGATTTTACCTTCAAACAAACACCACACGGATACACACACACGCGCACACACACACACATACACACACTGTGCCTATGAAACACGCTACACCTCCTCCTTCCTTGAGGCTTCGACATTCCTTGTCCATCTACCTGAGATTTTTCTCTCATCCTGACAGCCACAATTGTCCATTGTATGGTCTTTGTTCAAAACCGAAGTTCTCAGTGCCAAGTTTCCTGGGAAAAATTATGCCTCCATATTCAGCCGCCTCCCCTGAATTTCATTGGCTGTTCCTTCTTTTATTCTGTTCTTCTGAGAATTGTTACTGTGGAAATACTGTTTGTTTACATATCTTAAGGGGCGGGGATTTAGCTCAGTTGTGTCACTGTCTGCCTCCAATGTGCAAGGTCCCAAGTTGGATCCCTTGTACCAAAAAAAAAAAAACCTGAACAAGGACTTTACCACCACCGAACTACTAAACAAAATTATAGGGCAATCTCTTCAGTATTACCTCCTGAACATTTTTGTAAATGGATTGCAGCAATAATCACAAATCAGGATCAACTAGTCCCAAACCCATAGATATGAAGATTGTGTAATGTACATAAATCAATAAATGTATCACATAAACATAAGCAAAGGAATAAATCATATGATCATCTTACTAGACACTGCAACATCCTTTGACAACATCCAATACATTTTTATTTTTATAAAACCTCACAAAACAGATGTATAACACTATACTTAAATCTGTTAAAATATAATCATGACAAACTCATTGTCAACATCATATCAAATTGGGAAAAGCAGAAACTATTTCCTCTAAAATCAGGAATAAGACAAATACATCCAGCAATCTGCCCCAAAATAGTAGTAAAATGGTGTTTGTATAGGAAATGAAGAAGTCGAATTATTCTTATTCATAGATAAAATTTTTATAGAAGAGCCAAATATCTCTACTATACTATGCTTGGAATTAATTAAACTTTTATCAAAGCAGCAGCAAATTTAATACATAAATATCCTTAAAAATTACCTCAAGAATAATAAATATGTCAGTTAGCTATATCTACTCAAGGAATTATTCAAAAAGTGTCAAATCATTATATTGCAGTGATACATGTGTATTCACATTTAACACAGTTCAACTCTTTTTTATTGATTTTATTGGTACAGTACAGCTACATTCATTATTGGGATCATGTACCTTTACATGACAGGTCTTGGTTCTCATTTTTCCCCCTTGTCCCTGCCCTCCCTTCACCCCCTCCTCCCCTCCCCATTTACAAACACTTTATTTCCATCTTTTTATTTTCTCACATTTTTTTCTTTTCCCTTATCCCCTTTCCCCTACCCTTCCCACTTTCCCTACACCTTTAGTCCTTTTCTTCTCATTTCACAATGTCAGTTATCTCATTAGGATCTTATGTACTATTACAGTTTATTCACACCAGAGAAACTATTAGGTATTTACACATGTGTGACTTATTTATTTCACTTAGGAGTATATCCTCAATATGTATCCATTTTCCTATGAATGAGTCTAATTTCTCATTCTTTATGGCTGAGTAATATTCCACTTTACAGAAAAAACACATCTTCTTTATCCAGTTTCTAACTGATAGGCAAATGGGCTGTTTCCAAATTTTAGCTATTACAAACTGTGCCACTATAAACATTGGTGTGCATATGTCACTGTGATATGGTTCTTTTCACATTTCAACTCTTAAAAGTTATATTTTGGAAACAACCTGTACAGTCAACAGATGAGTGGATAAAAAATGCGGTACCAATATATAATGGAATACTACTCAACCATAAAGAAGGATAAACTTGAGTCATTTGTAAGAAAATGAGTGGCTCTTTTAAACATAATACTATGTGAAATAAAATAGACACATAAGTCTAAATATCACATAGGTTCTCTTAGATGAGAAGCCCAAAATATAAGTAATTTGAAGAGCAAAATACAGAAATGATGGGAAATATGAATGTAGACTTTGTTGAGATTGGAGAGGGAACTGTAAATAAGAGTCAATGGGAGGTTGAAGAAGGTAAAAAGAAGAAAAAATAATTAAAAGTTGGTAAGTATACATGTCTATTCCCTAAGATGAATATTTTTAATATGTAAAACAATCATGTCATATTAAAAATGAAATAAAAACTGAGACAACACATTTGAAGTTTGAATAGCATGCTTTTCAATGATAAGTGGGTTATTTAATAAATTGGGGAAATGTTAAAATGTCTAGAGTCATTTGATAATTAAAACACAACAATTGAGTATCTGCTTGACACAGATGAGAATTATAATAAAGATATATATAGCTGTAAGTGCTTCCACTTAAAAATTGTTAAGACCTGAAATAAATAATGCAGTGGTGTATCCCAAGGTTTTCAGTAAAACAAAAACTCATACTCAAAACTAGCAGAAGAGGAATATTAAAAATCAAAGCTAAAATAAATGAAATCAAGTCAAAATAATAGTACAAATATTCAACTATACAAAGAGTTGGTTCTTTGAAAACATAAATGAGCTATGATTAAATTGGCTAAATCACCAAAAAGAAAGAGAAGTTCTGTATTTTTTGCTTCATTTTGTTTTGTTTTTGGTACCGGGGATTGAACTTGGACTCTTGCACTTGCAAGGCAGGCCAACGAACCACTGAACTAAGTCCCCGGCCTGAGAAGTTCCGTATTATTAAAACCTTGGAGAAAAAACATGAATGTTAAACAAATAACATGGAAATTCAAAAAAATTTTAAAAATTCATACATTAATTTAGAAATCTAGAAGTTGTTAAATTTCTGCAAATATGCTACCTATAAAAATTTAACTGAGACAACAAAAAAACCTAAACTGATCAAATACAGGGAGACTTAGTGATAAAAAGCATCCTAAAAAAGAAAAGCTAAGGACCATATACAATTACTGCTGAATTTTACCCAACACTCATTGAAGAAATACTACAAATGTTCTTCAAATTACTTCATTAAAGAGAAATGAAAAGACATTTTCAGAATTTTCTGTACAAAGCTGGTATCATGGCCATACCAAAAGCAGATGAAGATGCAGCAAGGAGAAAACTATACATCAATATCCTTGATGAATATGTATACAAAAACCCTCAATAATATTCTTGCAAAGTCCAACAACATATGAAAATGATCACCCTCTACAATCACACTGAAATACTTCCAGAGATGCAAGATTAGTGCAACATAAATAAATCAAGAAATATTATATGCCACATGACTAGACTCAATATAAAAATCACATAATTTCAACAAAAGAAAAATACTTTCTACAAAATTTGAAATTCTGTCAGACATCAGCAGCAGACAGGTGAGTAGAGGAACCATATGGAGCTAGCCTGCAGTCTCTGCCCCACCCCATCCTGAAATTGGCAGCAGACTAGTGAGAGGAGAAACCTTGTGGAGCTACCCTGCAGTTCCCACCCCAGCACCCCAACCTTAGCAGCAGACTGGTAAGAGGCAGAAGTGCATGGAAGTGCATGCTCCCACCCTAACTCCCTAGCCTTGGGAGTAGACCTGTGGGATGGGGAACAACATGGAGCTAGCATGCAGCTCCAGCTCCAGCACCCCAACTTCAGCAGCAGACAGATAAGAGGCAGAACCATGTGGAGCTACCCTGTAGACCCTGACCCACTGCTCCAACCTCAGCAATGGACTGGTGAGAGGTAGAGGTATGCCAACTCCCCATGACACACAACCCCAAGCAACTCTGTCCTCCTGGCTGTGCTGGTAACTGTATTCATATCACAGAGGCACCGGCGATCCTAAAGGCCATTGTCCTGAGCTCCAACCTCAATTTTGATTTAATTGACACAGTTAAAGATGATAGATTAATCACTACCATGAAATGTCATTTTCTAAGCTGTTCTTCATGCTTTTGTAATGCTGATTGTATCATTTGAGCTAAGGTGTTGTGATTGAAGTAATCAGTTGCCCTTCGTGCTATAATGAAAATTAGATTGCCTCAGTCATTAGAGACTCAAACCCTAAAGACCAGCTATAATGGAAAGATCAAAGTATTAACCCAAGTATCAAACCAAGGACAGTACCAACAACAAAAATATAAATAAGAAGACATTCAAGCAAAGCACAAACAAAAACACAGGCTGCCAGCTGAACAAATGCAAATTCTGGGGAAAATGAGGTGGAAAAGTCTAATAATCAATGACTTGGACACCATGAACTGATACCATAGGAAGCAACAAAACAGATGAATGAGGCTCTAGAAATTTTCAAAGAGAAATAATTTCCCAGATGATTACAGAGATGGTAAGCAGAATGAAAGACAGGTTTAGAGATTCCAGAACAGAAACAGAAAAAAAAAATACATGAGTTCAAGACCATGATAAAAGCCATGAATGCCCAGCATAGGAAAATGGAGACCATGAATGCCAAACATAGGAAAGAAATGAAATCCATGAAAAAGATTCAAACAGATACCCAGGAGAATAAAAATTCTATTGAAAATATAAATAACAAGCTGAACCAGACTGAAGACACAATATTAGATATAGAAGACAGGATGGCGGTCAGTGACCATGAAAAGAGCCATCTCTTAGAAATATTAAGGGAACATGAGAAACAAACCAACAGGTCCTAGATGATGCAAACATTCTAGGTAGACAGTACAGTTACATTCATTACTGGGATCTTGTACCTTTACATGCCAGGTCTTCATTCTCATTTTTTCCCCTTTTCCCCACCCTCCCTTCACCCTCCCCACCTCTCCCCCCCTTCAAACACTTTAATTCCATTTTTACATTTTCTTATATTTTTTTCCTTTTTGCTTTTCCCCCTTCCCTATCCTTCTCACTGTCCCTACACCTTTGGTCCTTTTCTTCCTATTTGCTAAGTGTCCCATTAGGATCTTGAGCACTCTTTCAGTTTTTCACACCAGAGATACTATTCGGTATTTACATATGTGTGCCTTATTTGTATCACTAAGAAGTATATCCTCAAAATGTACTCATTTAATAATGAATGAATCTACTTTCTCATTCTTTATGGCTGAGTAGTATTCCATTTTGTAGAAAAACCACATTTTCTTTATCCAGTTTCCAACTGATGGGCAGATGGGCTGTTTCCAAGTTTTAGCTATTACAAACTGTGCTGCTATAAACATGGGTGCGCATATATCACTGTGGTATAATTCTTTCACTTCTTTTGGAAAGATACCCAACAGAGGGATGGCTGGGTGAAATGGAACCTCTAATCCTAGTTCTTTGAGGTATCTCCGTATTGACTTCCATAGTGGTCACACAACTCTGCACTCCCACCAATAATGGAGAAGGTTTCCTTTCTCCCCACAGCTGTGCCAACATTTTTTATTGTGTGATTTCTTGATAGCAGCCATTCTTTATGGGGTGAGGTGAAATTTCAGTGTTGTTTTCATCTGCATCTCTCGAATGACCAGTGATGTGGAGCATTTTTTCATATATTTACTTGCTGCTTTTGTTCTTTGTCTGAGAAATGTCTGTTCATTTCAGATGCCCACTTTAGAATTGGGTCTTTATATGTGGGGGCACTGGTTGTTTTGAGTTCTTTATATATTTTAGATAGGAGTCCTTTGTCTGAGGAGCAGCTGGTAAAAAGTTTTTCCCACCTTGTAGGTTGTCTCTTAGTTCTGTTGATGGTTTCTTTTGCAGTGCAGAAGATTTTTAATGAGATGGTATCCCAGTTGTTGATTAATTGTGCTAGTTCTCATGATACTGAGGATTTGTTCATAAAGTATTTTCCAATGCCAATGTCTTCCAGAGTTCTGCCTAACTTATCATCTTCCAGCAAGTTTAGTGTTTTTGTTTTTATGTTTAGATCTTCAATCCACTTGAATTTTATTTAGTGCATGGTAATAGATAAAGGTCTAATTTTAATCTTTGGCAGGTTGAAATCTAGTTTTTCCAACACCATTTATTAAAGAGACTATCTTGATTCCAGTGAGGATGGTTTGGCTCCTTTGTCAAAGACGAGGTAGTTGAGTGCATCTGGAGTTGATTTTGTGTCTTCCAATCTGTTCCATTGATCCTCAGGACTGCTTCTTTGCTAGTACCATGCTGTTTTTATCACAGTGGCTTTGTAGTATAGTTTCAAATTGGGAATTGTTGTACCCACTGCCATGTCTCTGTTGCCTAGGATGGCTTTTGGTATTCTAGGTCTCTTCTGGTTCCAAATGAATTTTTGGATTCTTTTTTCTAATTCTGTGAAATATACTATTGGAATTTCAATCAGCATGCATTAAATCTATATAGCAGTTTTGGTAGTATGGCCATTTTCACTATGTTGATTCGTTCTACCCAGGAGCAGGGGATTTCTTTACATTTTCTTATATCCTCTTCGATCTCTTTTTTCAGAGCGCTGTAGTTTTCAGTGGAGAAGTCTTTTGCTTCTTTTGTTAGATTGATTCCTAGATACTTCAGTTTTTTGGATGCTATTGTGAAAGGAATTGTTTCCCTCATTTCTATCTCAGTGAGTCTGTTATTTGTGTACAAGAAGGCTATTGATTTTTGGGTGTTGACCTTGTATCCAGCCACTCTGCTTAAAGTGTCAATTAAGTCTGGAAGTCTTTTGGTGGAGTTTTTTGGGTCTTCAATGTAGAGTATCACATTGTCAGCAAATAATGACAGTTTAACTTCTTTCTTTCCCATCTTTATTGCTTTAATTTCTTTCTCATGCTTGTTGTTGTGGCTAATGTTTCCAGAACTATATTGAAGAGGCGTGGTGATACTGGGCATCCTTATCTTTTTCCTGATTTTAAGGTGAAGTTTTTCTGGTTTTGGCCATTTTATTTATTTGTTTGTTTGTTTGTTTGTTTGTTTGTTTTTACTGATATAGTTCCTTTTTTCCCCTCATTGAGTTTATTGGTACATTTTAGGTATACAGTACAGTTACATTCATTATTGGGATTTTGTACCTTTACATGACAGGTCTTGGTTCTCATTCTTTTCCCCTTGTCCCTGCCCTCCCTTCACCCCCTCCTCCCCTCCTCCTTTACAAACATTTCATTTTCATTTTTTAATTTTCTCGTATTATTTTCTTTTCCCTTATTACCTTTCCCCTACCCTTCCCACTTTCCCTACATCTTTAGCCCCTTTCTTTCTATTTCATATTGTCAATTATATCATTAGGATTGTTTTTGGCCAGTTAATATGATGTTTGCTATTGTTTTTCATAGATACCCTTTATTAAGTTGAGATATAGACCACGGATTCCAATTTTTTGCAGGGTTTTTTATCATGAATGGTTGTTGAATTTTGTCTAATGCTTTTTCTGCATCTATCAACATGATCATAAGGTTGTTCCTTGACTCTGTTAATATAGTGTATTACATTTATTGACACACATGTTGAACCAAACTTGCATTCCTGGAATAAATCATACATGCTGAGTTGGTCAGCATGTATGATCTTCTTGATGATACTCTGTATTCTGTTGCTAGTATCTCATTAAGGATTTTTGCATCTATATTCATTAAGGAGATTGGCCTGTAGTTCTCTTTTTTAGTTGTGTCTTTCCCTGGTTTGGGAGTCAAAGTAATACTTGCTTCCAGGAAGGAATTTGGAAGTATTGCTTCCCTTGCAATTTCACTGAAGAATTTAAAGAGTGGTGGCAGCAGGTCTTCTCTAAATGTCTTGTAATTTTCAGCAGTGAATCCATCAGGACCTGGGCTCTTCTTTGTTGGTAAACTTTTAATTACATCTTCAATTTTGCTGATTGTAATTGGGTTTTTTAAAATGTTTTTATCTATCTAGAAATCTGTCCCTTTCTTCCATGTGAAACAGATGGTCTTCATCTTAACCTGATAAAAGCCATCTATAAAAAGCCAACAGCCAATATCATACTAAATTTTCAAAAACTGAAATGCTTCACACTAAAATCAGGAAGAAGACAATGATATCCACTTCTTCACTCCTGTTCAATATAGTTTTGGAAGCATTAGCCACTGCAATTAGAACAGAGAAAGAAACAAAAAGAATAAAGATAGGAAACAAAGAAGTTATATTGTCATTATTTGCAAAGACAGGATGCTCTATAGAAGATTCCAGTAACTCCACCAAAATTCTTCAAGACATAACAACCAAATTCAGTAGAGTAGCAGAATACAAGGTCAACACACACAAATCAATAGCCTACAAACAACAGACCCACTGATATGGGAACTGGAGAAACAACTCCTTTTACAGTACCATTCAAAACAATAAAAAAAAACTTAGAATCAAGCTAATGAAAGAAATAAAAAAAACCTCTATTCTGAAAACTACAGCACTATGGAAAAAACAGATTAAAGATAATATCAGAAAATGGAAAGATATCTCTTTCTCTAAGCCAAAAAGTACCAATATAGGAATAATGACCATACTTTCAAAACTGCTATATAGATACATCACAATCCAAATTGAAATTCCAACAGAATACTTCACAGAATTTAAGAAAACAATCCAAAAATTTATTTCGAAACAGAAGCAACCCAGAATAATAAAAATAATTCTAGGAAACAAAGACAAGGTAGGTGTATCACAACTCCGAACTTGAAACTATATTAGAAAGCTATGGTGATGAAACAGTATGGTACTGGCAAAGAAACAGACTTGAGGAAAAGTGGAACAGATTAGAAGATGAAGAAGCAAGTCCAGAAATACTCAGCCACATCATCTTTGACAAAGGAGCCAAATTAAAGATAGTTTCTTTAATTAATGGTGCTGGAAAAATTGGGTTGCAATTTGCCAAAGATTAAAACTAGACCTATGTTTCTCACCATGCACTAAACTAAAATCAAAATGAATCAAAGAACTAAACATTAAAACAGAAACACCAAACCTGCTGGTAGAGAGACGCTTGAAAACATTGGTATAGGAAAATATTTTATAAACAAAACTTCAATCACAAGTGAACTAGCACAAATAATCAACAATTAGGATCTCATCTTATTAAAAACCTTCTGCATAGCAAGAGAAACCACCAAGAGAGTGAAGAGACAACCCAAAATGTGGGAAGATTTTCACCAGCTGTTCCTTGGACAAAGGTGTACTATCTAGAATATATAAAGAACTTTAAAAAATCAGACCTCCCAAATTTAAAGACCCAATCAAAAAATGGGTATCTGAAACAAACAGATTTTTATCAGACAAATAACTAGAAACAGCAAACAAACATATTAAAACATGTTCAACATCACTGATCATCTGAGTGATGCAAATGAAACAATGCTGAGATTCCACCTCACTCCAGAAAGGATGGCTGCTACAAAGAAATCAACCAATAACAAATCCAGGAAAGGTTGTGTGGGAAAGGGCACTCTTTTTCACTGTTGGTAGCAGTGTAGACTTCTACAACCACTGTGGAAATCAGTGGGGGTACCTCAAAAACTAGGATTAGTGGTCCCATTTGACACAGCTATTCCCCTGTGGGGCATCTTCCCAAAAGAATTAAAAGAGTCACACCATAGTGATATATGTGCAGCCATTTTTTTAGTGGAACACTTTGTAATAGCCAAAAATGAGAAACAGCCCAATTTCCCATCAACTGGAGGAGTAGGGAAAAGGAAAAAAGGGAGAGGAATAAATATGATAAAAGGAAAAAAACAGAAACAAAGTTTTATAAATAGTGATGGTTCAAGGGGTGGAAGGGAAGGCAGGGGAGAGGGGAAAAATAAGAACTACAATATATTATGAAAAGGTAGAAATACCCAGTGATGAATGTCATCAAATCATATACCAAAAATGTACCAGTAAAGTTAATGAATTAAAAAAAGAAATGGCAAATGATAAAAGTAGACACTTCTCAGAAGAAATACAAATGGACAATAAATATATGAAAAATGTTCAGAACATCTGGTCAGTAGATAAATTTAAATTAAAACAGCAGTAAGATTTCATTTTACACTAGAAATAATGTGGTAATCATCAAGAAATCAAATAACAACAAATGGTGACATAGTTGTTGTGAAAATAATGTTCTACATTGTTAGTGGGAGTATTAACTAGTACAACCATTATGGAAAATATTATGAAAATTTCTCAAACTAAAAACAGAAATTCCATTTAATCCCACTATTCCTCTTCTATGTATCTTCCCAAAAGAGGTAAAGACATCATACTACAGAGAAACATGTATACCAATATTTATAACCACACAATTAATAAAAGCTAAATCTTGAAAGTAGTCCATTTGTCCATCAACAAATGAATTGTTAAAGAAAATTCGGTAACTGTATATAATGAACTACTACTCAGTTACCAATAAAGATAATTTTGAGATATTTGTAGCAAAATGGAGAATATATAATGTTAAGTGAAATGAATCAGATACACAAATTTAAATATCATAGAAGGAGGGGAAGGGAAAAAGACATAGAAATATTTAAGAAGTGTCATGTATATGTATCAACTGCCCTCAATGAAAGTAATATGTATATCTTGTATACATGAATTAAAATATTAATGATAGTAATAATGATAATGATAATAAAATTAGGGAAAGAAGATCTCTAGAGACTGAGGGAGGGAGATAGGCATAAAAAGGATCAAGATATGTTCAGTACATGTACCTACTCCCTAAGATGAATGTAAACATCCTTAATCCAGTAGTAAATGAACAAAAAATTGTTTATATAAAAAAGAAATATCTTGCCTTAAAAAACCCCAAACTTTAAAGTCTTGAGAATGTAGTTTAGTGTAAATGCTCTAATTTCAGTACCAAGGAGTATAAAATTAATTTTAAAATGAAATGAATTCTCATGAGTTTGCTGGAGAAAAGAAATCTCCCTACACATTTCATGTGAATGAAAATTTTTATAATCACTGTGGAAATCAGGATGCATATTTGTAAAAAACTAACAATAGAAATACCATTTGATCCATCTATAACACTCATTTACTATATTTCTAAAAGAATTAAAAGTAGATACTGGGCAATGAGAAGAAAATGTTCAAATGATAAGAGGAAAACAGGAGGGGAGAGTGAAAAGGAAAGAAGGGACAAGGAAAAGGAATGGAAGAAAAACTAGAAACAAAGCTTTTGTAGGTAAAGAGGGAAGAGGGTTGAAGGAAGGAAAGGGAATGGGAGAAAAAGAGGTAACATTTATCATGTACAGGTATAAATTTCCTATTATAAATGCCATCATTATGTATATTTGAAATGTATCAAGAAAAAAGCATAATGTTAAGGCTTATATCTAGATATATTCCAACATGCTCATAGGTGGGGTTTTTTTGGAAATTGAATGACTTAGGATGTATGGTGTGTGAATATGGATTAAAGGTTAGATAGTTTAATTATTCAACTGATTGATTTAGAATAATTCTGGGTGTAGATTATTGGAAGGCCAGCCCAAGGTGTGGGTGGTGTCACCCAAAAGGCTTGTAACCTGGATGGGATAAAAGAAAAAGAAGGCTGCTACTCCTGCTTGCTGCTTCACTGCCTCCTGCTCACTTTGACAGGGGCTTTCTCTCCTCTGTGATGCCCCTCTGCCATGCCACCCCGCCTTGAAGCCAACCCACTATAAACTGAAACATCTACAAAAGGTTAGCTAAAATAAACCTTTCCTCCTTTGCCTTTGTGTGTTGGGTATTTTGTCTCAGCAATAGGGAAAGTAACTAAGACAGATTTTGGTACCAGAAAAGTAGGGTAATTGCTGTGGTAGTACTTGGCCACGAAGTTCAGAAGTTTTAGGAACAGGCTTGTAGGAAGAGTTTAGAAAGTTTTGGAGGCTGCGCCTGGTGGCACACACCTGTAATCCCAGCACTCAGGAGGCTGAGGCAGGAGGATCTGTGTGAGTTTGAGACCAGCCTGGGCTACGTAGTGAGTTCCAGGTCAGTCTCAATTACGTAGTGAGACCCTGTCTCAAAAAAACAAACAAACAAAAACAAGTTTTGCAGATGCTGGCTACAGAAGCAGCCCTGACTTCTGTGTTCTGAACTTGATGGGGAGTTCTCTTCAGAGCTCAGAATACCAGAGTATTGATAGAAAGATTTCCCGTAAAGATGAGGCTCAGGAGATTTCAGTTGGAAATGACTCCAGGTCATGCATGTTATGGTTTGGCAGAAAACTTTTCTGTGTTTTTCTCACATTCAGAGAATTTTCCTGAGGCTGGGATTAAGGACAACAGACTAGCTAATCTTGTGGAAGAAATTTCAATCCAGTCTAATGTAGAGGAAATGGTGTAGCTACTGTTTGGATCTTTTATAGACAGGTGTACATTAAAAATCAAGAGCAAAGGGACTGAGAGAGTAATGTAAAAAGTGTTGAGTTTGGCCAGAAAGAAAGCTCCAGTAAAGTTGTGGCCTATAAAAGTGGAACAGAGGAGAACTTGGTTGCTGAAAACATCAGCAATTAAAAGCTAAGTGTTTAACTATACACCTAAAATGTACCAATAAACTCAATGAGGAAAAAAAAGCTAAGTGTTTAAGAAGTTGGTCATGGAAAAGTTGGTCTCAAGGTGCCACAAGAACCAGCGGGACTCTACCTTTTGCAGCCTCTAAATTGCAAAGATGACTGGTTTTACAAGAGTCCCAGGGCACATGTTCCAGGATGGCTTGGACTAGAGAATTTGCTCCTAGGGATTGGATTCATTGTGCTCAGCAATACAAACTTTTGACACCTACTGTCAAGAGAGAAGGAAGCCTGGCTACTGACCCAAATGACAGCAGACCTCTGTGTCATCCAATTGGTGCTGGTTTAAGGTGTATACAGAATGCAAGAGTTGCGGGGCGAGGAAGGCTTCCACCCAGATTTCAGGAGAAGGCCTGGGAGGCCTGGAAGGGTGCCCCCTGATAGGTCAATGTGTGAAGCTGTGAGAGTGAAGCCAAAGGAGCTGCAGAGAACCCAGAAGGTTGGAGAAGCCAGCAACGTGGATCAACTGAGGAAAGCTACAAGGAGTGAGCAAAGCCAGCCCAAGAGAAAAGCCACAGGAGCTGTATCCACCTACAGTCCCTTACAGGTGGAGTCACCCATGTGCTTTGGAGTTTACGTCTTGACACAGACTGCCCTAGATGATAGACATAGAAATATGGGATTCAATTTTTTCCCTGCTGGAATTTGTACTTGTTTTAAAGCCATTTCTTTCTATTCCCCCTCTTTGTATCTTTTGGAATGGGAATGTTTATCTTGACCCATGATATGTTTTAAGTATTTAACTTTCTTTTCATTTGTACAGGGATTCACAGCTAAGAGTTTGATTTAAATCTCAGAAGATACTTTGGACTTGAATTTTTCGGCACTGCTGAAACTGTTAGGACTTTGGCAAATCTTAGAGATTGAAAAAAGTATTTTGGGGATGTGTATGAGTCTTTCAGAGCCCAGCGGTGGAATGTTATGGTTTGTTTCTAGATGTCCCCTCAAATTCTTATGTTCACATTTTGGGATCTTTCAGAGGATGCTGGACCTAGGGTGCAAGAATGTGGATTAAAGGTATGTGACTATAGATTAAGGAATTGATAATTAGTTCACTGATTGTTTTAGCAAAGTTCTGGGTGTGGATAATGAAAAGATCTGTAGTAGGCATGGGTGGCACCACCCCAAAAGCTTGTAACCTGGTTGGGATAAAAGGGAAAGGGAAACTCTTGCTGCTTTTTGCTGCTTCACTGCCTCCTGCTTTCTTTTCCATGGACTGTTTCTCCTCTGTGATGCCCCTCTGCTATGCCATCTACCTTTGTGCTAGCCAATTGTGGACTGAAACCTCTCCATCTGTGAGCTGAAATAAATCTTTCCTTCTTGAATTTTGGGTGCCTTATATTTTGTCTGGGCCATGTAAAAATAACTAAAACATAAACTGTATAGATGTATTCTTACTGATGTTTATAGTGGAGTCATTCATAATAACAAAATTATAGAAACAACCTGTATTCTCATGAACAGGTTAATGCAGATAGATATTTCCAGGAAAATGAACAAAACAAGATCACCATCAACCTAAGTGATACATAAACCAGTCAGAGAAAGTTAAATATAATACATTTTCTCTTATAAGAATAATTTAAAAGCAAAAACAATAAAAATAAATAGAGATGACAGGAGAAAAAAATTTTCTCATTTAGAAATGAAGATTCAAGGAAATTTAAGATGAAAATAGTCAAATATTTTGTATGCATGTACCAGGGCACAAAATTTATCACATTCTTATGTAATACTAATATTCACTAAAAATGAATAGTAAAAATATCATGAGAAGGAAATAATAAATATCAGAGCAGATATAAATTATATAGTTTAAAAGAGCAATACAAAGTATCAAGGAAATAAAAACTATATTAGTCAACTACCCTATTACTGGGACACTGTATCTGATAATTTTGTCTTAAATACGTGAGATTTATTTTGGCTCAGAGTTTCAGAGGTTTTATAGACTCTGGTCTTTGGAACTAAAGTCAGGAACATCATGGCACAAGGGCATGTTCACTTCCTTGTGGCCAGGAAGCAGAGTACAGGGTAAGAGCACTAGGTAGAAATTTACCCTCTAAAGCCCACCTCCAGGGACCCGCATTCTCCAATGGGGCTTCAATCTCAATAATACATTCAGATATAAACATGAATGGAATTAATAAATGGGTATAGCAGCACTGTTTTACTTTCTCATTGCTGGGACAAAGTAACTAACCCCCATAGAGTAAAGGAGTATAGGCTTACTTTACCTCACAGATTGTAGAGTTTTTAGTCCATTGTTGTTTATCTCCAAGGCAAGGAATCATGGCAGAGGAGAAATAGCCCTTAGCATGGCAAGTAGTAAGCAGCAGCCTTCCTTCTTATTTCTCACTTTATTCCATCCAGGCTACAAGCCTATTGGCTGCTGTCACGCACACTGATGGTGATTCTTTCCAGCCCAAACTATATGAAATCAATTATTGGACAAATCTAGTATCATATACCCACGATCCAGTCAATTCCCAAGAGCCCCACCCACGAGCATGAGGCTTTGCAGGAACATCTAGATAGTAAGCCATAACAAACACCGTGATCTAAACATGTGTCTCTTAATTTCACCAAGTTAACAATTAAGATTATATGGCATAGAATTATTTATTTGAAAAGATAAACAAGATTGACAAGCCTTACCCCAAATAACAAACAAACACCCAGAAGAACAGAAAAGACAAGAATAAAATTAAAGTAAACATGATATTAAAAGAAGTAGACACATGATCTATCACAATTGACCCAAAAGTATTTTAAAAATTTAAATATATCAATAATAAGCAAATAACAATAAAAACTTTCACAAGAAAATAAAAGCGGAGAATTGGATGCATTCTTAGATAAATGTTACCAGTCTCTTAAAAAAGAAGTAACACCAATGTGCCTCAAAATATTCTACAAAATGAAAAGGAAAGGATATCTTTAAATTCATTTTATGAGGCTAAGACTACATTAACACCAAACCCTATTAAGGGTAGTAGGGTGTGATGGTGCACGCCTGTAATCCCAGCACTTGGGAGGCTGAGGCAGGAGGATTGCTGTGAGTTTGAGACCAGCCTGCAGCCTGG
>NW_022900951.1:48840562-48845944 GCF_012274545.1 Fukomys damarensis | reverse complement strand
AGGGAAGACAAAAATAAGAAAATTAGATGAATAGCTTTGATAAATATAGACTCAAAATACTCAATACAATATTTTGAAATAGAAATAAACAGCATATTTTTATAAGATCATATGCTGATCAGGTTGGTTTCATTTCAGGGGGATGTGGTTCATCAAACACAAATCAACAAATGTTATGCACATGTAAATAAAATCAATGAATCAATAAAAACCAAATGAACATTTCAATGGCTGCAAAGCATTTGATAAAATCCAATGTTCCCTTATGATAAAACCCTAAATAAATTAGGTACATACCTCAATGTAATAAAGGTCATATAAAACAAACTCATAGTTGTTATCATACTTAATAGGAAATACTGAAAGTATTTCCTCTAAAATTGGTAAAAAGTGTAAGGTGTTCAAATGCAGCATTGCTACTCAATATAGTGCTTAAAATTTTAATCAAAGCAATTAGACAAAAAATAAATTAAAATGATAAAAATAGAAAAGAAGGATATGAACTTATTCTGGTTTGCAGATTATTATATTCTCAGAAAAATGTACTGGCCCACAAAACACTCCTAGAACATATGAAAAAATAAATCAAAATGTTAGCACACAAAACATCTTTATCCATTATGAAAATGCAAATGAAAACTACATTGAGATATCTCACACCTGTTTGGAAGGGCTATTATAAAAATTAATGTTTACAAATGCTCTCAGAGATGTGGAGGGAAAGGGTACACACACTGATCATATGAATGTTCACTACCACAGCCACTATGAGGGGAATATACAGAAATTCTTCAGAAACCTAATATTAGAGGTACCACATGGTCCAGCTAAAGTATTCCAAATTATATACTTGAAGGACATGAAGTCAGTGTACAAAAGAGATACCTCTGTACCCATTTTATTGTGATAATATTCATAATATAAAAGATATGCAATTGGCTTTCATGCCTGTCAACAGACTAATAAATGCATAAAACCTTGCTTATATAAAAAGAGTATTATTCAGTCATAAAAAGAATTGTTATACTATTTTCAGGAAAGCTAATGGAACTAGAAGTCATTATGTTTAGGGAAATAAGCCAAACACAAAAAGACAAGAATTTCATATTTTTGCTACTAGAGATTAGAATAAAACTAGTAAAATAGAAGGTCAAGGGGACTAGGAGAAGGACAATGAGCAGGATAAGAGAGAATATTAGGGAGGCTTGAAACAAGGAAGCATGATATAAGTAAAAATATAAATGTCACACTGAAGCCCATTAATTTGTACAATTAAATATTGTAGTAATTATGGTTTTTAAAATTATATAAAAACTATAATATGATATTGGTTTTGGTTCTGATTTTTTATTTTTATATCTTACTAACTTACTTAATGGGATCATACCCATTCACTGTGTTGGAAGAAGCAAATTCCTACTGGTTATGTCATCATCAACATATCCAACATATGTAAACTTGTTTGAGCAATATCACCTTTTTTTCTTCAATGACCCATAAAGTCTTAGTATGCTATTACTGAAAGATAGAATAGGATGTTGTGGGTGGGAGAAGACAAAAGGAAGAGAAAAAGGACTAGGGTAGATCAGAAAGAAGAGAAATAAAGAACAAATGAAAGAGAGCTCAAGCTCTGTTGATATTATTTTTAGAACTAGACTGAAAGACTGCTGGAGCAGAGGTTTGAGGGGATATTTAAACATCATCTTACTACAGTAATACATGCATACTTATAGCAGCACAATTAACAATAGGTAGATTGTGGAAGTGGCCTATATGCTCAGCCACAGATGAATTAATAAAAAATGTAGTATGTATACATAATGGAGTAATAGTCATAAGAAGAATAAATTTGAGCCATGTTTAGAAAAATGGAAGGAACTGAATACTATAATACTAAATTAAAATAAGTTAGTCATGAAAGGTTAAATATTGCAGGGATTCTGTAATATGAGAGACTAAAAATGTAAACAACTTAAAGACCAAAATAAAAACCAATGTTAAGAAACAGGAAGAGGACTGTAGAGATGGAAAAGGGATCTGGAGAAGAAGAAAAAGGTGAAGGTGGGAGGACATGGAGAATAAAAATTATCAAGATACAATATATATATGCAGCACACCCCAAGCTGAATGTGATCACTATGTATTCCAGACATGTACTAATGAAAAATAAACAAATTAAATATAAATAGATGAGAATATAAAACTAAAAATGTAAAAGAGCAATATAATTGTCTTGTGTTAAAATTTTAGTATTCACACTATAAAGGAAATTTCAATCTTCACAGTCACATAAAATGAAATTTTATTAATGTAAATGTGTGAGGTATATTCTATGTGTGATGTGTAGTTTTCTAACATTCTTTCCCAAGGTAACAATCTACTTCCCACAAAATACTGGGATAGTCATATATAATACTGAGGAGCAGGTGACATTTACACCTGTGATAATAGGATCAATTCTGTTGTTCATGAATTATAAAGAAGTGCAGTCAAAACAGCAATATAGCTAAAGGTAAAGGTATTTGGAAATACAGACCAAAATACACCAATTGTTGTGGCCCTGAAATTGGGTCATTCATCACAATATAAAGCCATTGTACCTGAGGTCTGGGTGCTGTCTTCCACATATACAGATATAAAAGTTTTTTTGTTTTTGTTTTTTTTTTTTTTGTACCAGGGATTGAACTCGGTTCCTTATTCTTATGAGGCATGCGGCGGAACCACTGAGCTAAATCCCTGATCCGGATAGAAGTAGTCTTACAAGAAACTATATATGTATAATGAGAAGCTCCACAGCCAAATATCAGTTTTTACATTTTCAGGAAATACAAGTTTTGATTTGACTGGTTTTACACAACAAGCCCAGAGATCTCAGGTGAAATCAATCTTTAGACAGAGAATTCCAACATGGTTCAGGAATGGGGAGGAACTACTTTTATTTAGCAGTACAACAAACCATAGAAAGTGAAGGTATCATTGGAATAAAATTGAGTCAAGAATAAAAATGTTACCAAGAAAAGTCACAGACTGAAAGGATTCACAGCTGAATTTTAATAGAATTTTATGGAAGAATTATTGCCAATGCCCTTCAACTCTTTCATGAAATTGAAAAATAAGTAATATTGCTAAATTCATTCCTTCAAGAAAACATTACCCTTATATGAAACCCAGGAGAGACTTAACAAAAAAGAAAGCATCCGGCCAGGCAGGGTGGCACATGCCTGGATTCCCAGCTCTCAGGAAGCTGAGGCAGGAGGACTGACAAGAGACACTATGCTACGTAGCAAATTCAAAGCCAGCCTGAACTATATAGAAAGACTGTCTCAATCAGTCAATCAATCAGCAAGAAAACTTCAGGTCAGATTTTTCGATGAACAGAAATGCTCAAATTCTCAACATGATATTGCAAGCAGAATAAAACATACCAAAAACTGAAATACATTTTGCATCAGGTGTGCTTACTGTATACAACATATTGTTCGATTTTGCTTCTTAATCCATTCTGCCAGTCTATTTCTCTTGATTGGTGAATTGAGGCCATTGACATTGATGGTTATAATTGATATGTACTGACTTCTTCTTGTCATGTTATTGTCTTTTTTTTTTATTCTTTTTAATTTTTCGCCCTCTCCTTTTAGTTTCTTTACTATTTGGTTTGCTCTGCTGAGCCTCATGGTGTTGTGATCTTCATTGTCTTTTTCTAGGATATTGTTTAGAATTCTTTGTAGTGCTGGTATGTAGGTGGGGAGTGGAGGAGGGGGTGAAGGGAGGGCAGGGACAAGGGGAAAAAATGAGAACAAAGACCTGTCTTGTAAAGGTACAAGATCCCAATAATGAATGTAACTGTACTGTCTACCTAGAATGTACCAATAAATTCAATTTAAATAAAAAATTGAAATACACTACATAAAATCAAATATATCATTATTTATACTGATCATATCAATAGCTGCAGAAAAAGTATTTGACCAAATTCAACATTCATTCACATTAAACAAACAAAAGAATCTCAAGAAAAAATAAGCGTAGAAGGACTTAAATTGACAAAAAGTACTTAAACTCACTACGAAAATCATACTAAATGGGGAAAGACAAAGGTTTTATGAGAAATCCCCATTCGTGAAGCATGTTGGAATTTCAGATTTTCCTCCCCAAAGACAGGGAGTGAGGATGCAGACAAATATCCAGTATGCTATAAGATGAACTTCTCCCTCTAGTGATGTCTCTGTGTACCCTGTGCTGTTGCCTAATACTGTATTTCCCCTGGAGCCTACAAGCAATGATAGATTTTTTTCTCTCTTTGAGTTTATTGGTACATTTTAGGTATTCAATGCAGTTACATTCATCATTGGGATCTTGTACCTTTACATGACAGGTCTTGGTTCTCATTTTTTCCCGTTGTCCCTGCCCTCCCTTCACCCCCTCCTCCACTCCCTGTTTACAAACACTTTATTTCCATTTTTTCATTTTCTTATATTTTCCCTTATTACCTTTCCCCTGCCCACCTACTTCCCCTACTCCTTTAGCCCTTTTCTTCCTGTTCCACATTTTCAATGATATCATTAAGATCTTATGTACCATTATAGTTTTTCACACCAGGGAAACTATTCGGTATTTACACGTGTGACTTATTTATTTCACTTAGGCGTATATCCGCAATATGTATCCATTTTCCTATGAATGACTCTAATTTCTCATTCTTTATGGCTGAATAGTATTCCATTTTATAGAAAAAGCATAGCTTCTTTATCCAGTCTCCAACTGATGGGCAGTTGGGCTGTTTCCGACTTTTTGCTATTACAAACTGTGCCGCTATAAACACTGGTGCACATATATCACTATAATATGATTCTTTTAATTCTTTTGGAAAGATACCCAGCAGAGGGATGGCTGAGTCAAATGGAACCTCTAAACCATCAACAGAATTAAAAGACAACCTACATGTGGGGAAAATTTTTTACCAGCTGCTCCTCAGACAAAGGACTATTATGTAGAATATATAAAGAATTCAAAACAATCAGCCCCCACACATATAAAGACCCAATTCAAAAATGGGCATCTGAAATGAACAGACATTTCTCAGACAAAGAAGTAAAAGCAGCAAATAAATATATGAGCATACGTTCCACATTACTGGTCATTCCAGAGATGCAGATGAAAACAACACTGAGATTCCACCTCTCCCCACCAAGGATGGCTGCTATCAAGAAATCAACCAATAGCAAATGTGGCAGGGTTGTGGGGAGAAAAGAACCTTTCTCCACTGTTGGTGGGAGTGCAGGCTGGTGCATATGGAAATCAATATGGAGATACCTCAAAGCAATGATAGATTTACTGGCTACTGCCGTCTATGTCTTCCCTTCCCTTCCCTTCCCTCCCCTC
>NW_022900951.1:48835011-48840549 GCF_012274545.1 Fukomys damarensis | reverse complement strand
AAAAAAAAAAAAAAAGATCCTATCTTGATGGAGCTTTCATTTTATCAGGGGAGACAGTCTGTGGCCATAATAAGTAAATTTACAGTATTTCCAAGTAACAATTCTTAGAAGGATAGGATAAAAGAAGAAACAGGCAATGAAATTCAAGGGAGGAGGCTAAATATGGAGAGATAGTGTAGTCCAGCTATTGAAATCTGTAGAACGAAATTTGTTTTTTATTTCTTTGAGGTGGTAGGGATTCATTTTGCTATTCATGGTTAAACAGTTACAAGCTTTTCTTATATTTTAGCTGGATGGATCTTGTCAAATCTAGTGTATTTGCGATCACTGGATTTCAAAAATGGTAAGTGTAGTTATCAGCTCACTCTGTTATTGCTAGTTTTGTATAATGATGTGTTATACTTGTCTTTTTGCAGTTATTCTGGTGAAAATTTTTGATATTCTGGTATGTTCTGCAAATATGTTGATCAAGTTTTCTATTATATATGCAGTGTGAGAGAAATGCAGGAGTCATGACAATGCCTACTTTTGTGGTCCTCTTGAAGTTTTCCTCAAGCCGAGGAATAAAAATTATGAAAAATCCTGTATGACACTTCTGCCCAGCTTGGGTTTACAATGCTGATAACATGACCACTGGAGAATAAGAAACTGATCCAAAGAAATCTTGATAAATAGTCATTACCTTCACACCCCGGGAACACTCGCATTATCCTTGTAAAAATCTCTTAGGAAATGAAAGTTCCCATTTTAGTAAGGGTTTTTTTTTCTTTAAGTAAAAAACTTTTATTATTTACACTTTTAGTTTTTCACACCAGAGAAGCTGTAGTGTATATCTAAAAAGTACCAATAAACTCAATGAGAAAAAACAAAAAACACACTTTTTATTTAAAGTTCAGATAATGAAAGAACTCTAGCTTGAGTGATATCCAGAAGGGACACACTCTGAACACGAACAACAGACTGGTGAGTTCGCAATAGAACTTGATGGGTAGAACACTGATTAGTCCTAATCTCAGGCTTGGTTTCCTTGCTGCGGTGGAGTCCTCATGGATTGGTTAATTCATTTTTTCCTATTTATTCATTTTTTTAATTTTGTGAAAAATAAAACAAAATTTTATAACCAAATGATACAAGAATTAGAATAGTTATTACACTGTGTATCATTATTGCCAAAGGAGTTTTTTAGGGGACAGGGATTTAGCTCAGTAGTTCTGCCACCTTCCTTGGAAGCACAAGGACCCAAGTTTGATCCCTGGTACAAAAAAAAATAAAAGTAGTATTTTAGTAGAAAGCATAAACCAGAAAGATTCTTACAAAAGAAACAAACAGATAATAATACAAACTTTCCTTTCAAAGAAGTAAAAAAAAAAAGAAGCAGCATAGTCAAGGCAAATGAGCATTTATATTAAAACATTTTTAAAATAATGGAATATGTAATTTGAAAATTATTTGAACTTTTTTCTCCATACTTTCTGCTTATTTATCTTCTCTTTTGCTCTTTATTTTTATGTAGTTAAAAGCTATTAACTTTTGGAGCAATGGTAAAAATTAAATGGTGCCTCTACTTGTATATTATCTTGGTAAAGGACTGATGTATATACTAAAGAATTGTTCAAAGTTAGGTGCCTAGATCATGTCCCATTTCCCATTCCCCAAATCTAAATAACTGACATTGAAACCAACTCCATTATATTCAAAACTTACAATGTCAGTTCAGATGGAAATTGAATAACAGTTCACCATCTTTTTATAGTTGAGGTTTCTAGGAAATCACAAAAATATTTTTCTTTTTGCAAGTTTATAACTACTTGAGAGATAGGCACAATAATCATACAAATGGAGATGAAAATGTCTCCTTATAAGTCATAAAACTGAATTGGAATATATGCATAGACATAGAACTACAAAGAATTCTTTATACTTCTTCCAGTCATAGGCAGAGTTAGATATTTTAGACTTCCTTGATAGGACCAGAAAGTGAATGTTTTATAGCATGTCTAACTCCTCTTAATCTCACCATTAGAAAAGTGATACATGAATACCCATATTTATGGCAGTACAATTTTTTTTGAGACAGGGTCTCACTGTGTAGTGAGACTGACCTGGAACTCACTGTGTAGCAAAGGCTGGTCTCGAACACGCAGCGATTCTCCTGCCTCAGCCTCCCGAGTGCTTGGATTACAGGCCTGCACCACCATGTCACCCACCATGTCCGGCTGGCAGTACAATTTATAATAGCTAAATCTTGGAAACAGGCCATATGTCCATCAACAGATGAATGGATAAAGAAAATGTGGTGTTTGTATATCACAGAGTACTACTCTGCCAGAAAGATAAACTTAAGACATTTTAAAGTAAATGGATGCAGGGTGTGGTGGTTTATGCCTGTCATCCCAGCACTCAGGAGGCTGAGGCAGGAGGGTCTCTGTGAGCTCAAGACCACCCTGGGCTACATAGTGAGTTCCAGGTCAGTCTCAACTACATAGTGAGACCCTGTCTCAAAAACAAAGAAACAAACAAACAAAAAACAAACAAAGTAAATGGATGCACTTTGAGACCATAATCTTAACTAAAATAAATCAAAAGCACAAGTATAAATATCACATTGTTCTCTTGTGTGAGAAACCCAAAGTATTAATAATGAGCAAGATAGACACTAGATATTAGGAAGTGGGAAGTACCTGTTCAAATGGGAAAGTGACAGATAGATGGAGGTGGAGGAAGGAAAGAAGGGAGGAGGGAAGGGGAAAAGAATTTAAAGGAAAAAATGAATTGAAAGAATAAATGGAAATAGACTTTTTGTAAATGGGGAAGGAGAGAAGGGTTGGAAGGAAGGGAAATGAAAAAGATTGAAAAAAAAGAATCAAGGGCCGGGGATTTAGCTCAGCGGTTCGGTGGCCTGCCTTGCAAGCGTAAGGACCTGAGTTCGATCCCTGGTACAAAAAAAAAAAAAAAAAAGAAAAGAATCAAGATGTGTTTGGACATGTACAATTCTCCAATGATGAATGTGTGCATTATATACTGCAAATATATACTTATAAAGAAAAAAAAACAGCAGAAATTTATGATGCCTGGGGAATGAGGATCTTACTTGAAAACCTTTGTGTAGTGTCCTTAGTTGAAGGAATAGAGGAAATTTAAAAATTTTGTAAATAATATAATTCACAATATATTTGAGTATCATTTGCAATTTGCTCTAGTTTAAGAAGTAAATATTTTCCAACAGTTTTAATTTTCCTTTTAGAAATCAATTCCACATGCTTTTGAGAAAAACTATGAGCTATGAAGCGCACTAAAAAAAGAATGAGAATATAATGAAAGAGGAGATTACCAAATGGGAGCCTGACAGTACTGACTACCCTACAATTTTGTTTTGCATTATGAAGGGAAAAAGTTACATCATAGGAGTGTCCAAAGAAACCCATTAGATTAAAAAAGACTTGAAAGTGAATCCATGAAAACTCTTTCACTAGAAAAATTACAATTTAAAATATTGGCAAAATAAGACAAATCCCCTTTCAAACACATACTTGAGCTTTACAGATTGTGACAGAAATCCTCAGTGATCAACCAGTAAGAGAGAATTGAAAACAAAAGCAGTACGCACAGGACTTTATGCTTTGGCAGATTAGAGAGAGAGGGGAATTGTCTTGGTAAATAAAGGATTTGGAATAGAAGATAAGGCCTTATGCTCTATTGATTGTGCTCAGATAGTGTCACTTTTCATTCTATTCTCCAGATAAACATCAGAATAATTTCTTAAATATATGAACCAGATTATGTTATAATATTCAAAATACTCTGAAGGCTGTTAACAGTTGTTATAGAATTCAATCTTTATTTCTTATCATTGAAAGCCTTACTTCCTCAAACTGAATGGCATTGCCTCAAAGGGGAGAAACCTGATATGCATTGTGGGAAGTGAAAAAAATCTTAGGTATAACAGTGGTTTGTGGCTCTCCAAAGCTCAAATGCATATAACAAACTATTCCTTAGAATCTAGTTACCATTGTTTTCTTGTGTATTTTATGGGTAGCACTGCCATTGAGCTTATGTAAGACAAAATATGTACAAAATCAATGCTACAAAAACCATGTCAAATGTGACACACGACTTGCAATTTATGATCCTTCTTGCAGTCACACAACAAGAAGTAGCCTTTCATCCTTGTTGGCTGCCATTGTCTGACTGTGTTTGATCTTCATTTTCCTTGTGTGTAATTTGAGATTTAGAATTAAATAAAAACAGTTTATTTATAATTATACAGAAGATATTTAATGTCATTTGTGTCATGTACAAAAAAGAAATAAATCAACAATACATGAAGAAATATCAATAATTTAAAACTTTTTCTCATGTCAAGCAAAAATGTAACACTAAATTCACTAAAAGTAGCTTTCAAGATATTAATATATTTTTTCAATTGTTTTATATCTGCTGAAAAATAATTCTGAGTGACTTTTATAAAATCTATTATATACCTTTATGAATTGCTAATTTGTATAGTTTTATATCAAAATTATATGTCAATAAATTCTATTAAAAGCAACTCAGGAAATACATTTAAAGATACTAACAACTTTCTAATTCTTCTATCCTCAAATTTTATTCAATCTTACTGAAAGATAAAAGGGTATTTTATGTATAAATAATAGGTACAAATGCATTCCTTAAATAAGTATACAGTACATCAGTGGTATCAAAATTTCATGAGGAAACAATTAGAAAAAATATGTTTAAAAACCTTATAGTGAGGAAGGTTCAATAATGAAAACAGAGCTGTAAAGCACTGCTCTAGATGATATTCAAACATTTTCACCATTTCTTTATATACCAAATTCATATTAAAATTCTTTACATTCTAAAAAACAAAAAATTTGTTTGCCGCTCAAAATATTTCTTACTCCCCAGGCTTTAATGAAACCTTTCATAATACGGTGAGTCTCGAGTCTTAACTCAAATGTCACCTCTTCAGAGTTTCTCTCCCTCTAATTCACAACCACAGGTTTCTTCCTCTGTAGTACTTATAACTATGTGGGTTTTTTAAAAATTAGGTTACTCATTTTCTCTCTACTTTACTATAATATGAATTCTTCTTTTTTTTACTATAATATAAATTCTGAAGGCAGAAACATTGTCTGCTTCACTCATTCTAATAAACCAGTGCCTAGAAAGGATTTAGAACGTAAGAGTTACTCCAGAAATTTTTGTTGAATAAATAATTACATGAACATTTTATATTTTTAAGTGACTTGTTATAGATCTTCTTCACACTTTTTCCCCTGTACTTGCCCAAGGTCTTGTTTCCAGTAATTTTGGTTTATCATAAAACTTAGATTTAAATTTTTGTGTATTTCTTACTAATCTGTTTTTTACCCCATACATCTGTGCAAATTTTAGTTATCTCCTTCCAGTTTCCATGGGTATTTGCATCAATAACTTTTCTAGTTAATTTCTAATAAATACTATCAGTATAAATTTATGGTTGAGTACAATGCTGAATATAACTGACATATTTTAATATGCTGTGTTCTTGTT
>NW_022900951.1:48824173-48834700 GCF_012274545.1 Fukomys damarensis | reverse complement strand
ATATTTATCCAACAGCTTTTATAAGCGTGCTGAAATTTAGAAAAACTGGGGGAAAGACCAGACAAAGAAAGAGATATATATTTTTAAATGAAAGGCGGTTTACTTATTTGAAATAAAATGTCATATAAGCACAAGCAATTTAAGAAAGATGCAGTATTGAGAGGGGACAGAGATATTTTTACCTTGTGAGTCAAATAAAAACAATCAACTTTGACAATCAGAGGGAAGAAAACTGTTAAAATTGGGATGTATTCACTTCTTATTTCAGAATTGTCTTTGATAGCAAAATAACTGCAAAAACCCTGAATTTTCATCAATAGAAGTTCAATACATTATGGTATATGTAAGATATAAAATATATAATTAGAAAATGGTTGTTTTATAGCTTTGTACATGGACTTGAAGTTTCAAACAGATGTGTATAGCGTGATCCCCCTTATGTTATAAAGTGAGAAAGACTTCCAAATTCCTATATTTGTATTTAGATTTATTATTTTTAATATTATAGAAGATGGTTTGTTTTATATGTTCTTTGACCTGTTAGTCTGGCTTTCAATCTGTATATATGATTAGTAACTTCAGAATATCTTATAAGTTAAATAAATCTGATGATGAAAAAATAAGAGGATGGGAGGAAAAGGAAAAAAGAATTGAAATATACTATGTACATGTACCAATTCCCTAAAGTGAATGTAACCACTATGTACTGAAACATGCATTAATAAAAGTTTTAAAACATGAAAATGATTGGAAAGAATACACATTAAGAACTTAATATGGTTTAAATATGATTGGAGATAGAATGGAATGCATTGGGGAGTCCCGGAAGGTTGTAAAGTGAAGGATAATTAGTCTAGTTTTCATTATAGATCTCTGTATTATTATAAAGATTACAGTAAACTTTAAATTTTGATAATTTTGAAAAAGGGACTTAATGCTAATGCACAAACTTTCAAAAAAAATGACTCAATCTTTTATTCTCCTAAGAATAAACATCATACTTTATCGAAAACAGATGAATCTAAAATATATGGAAAATAGATTTGAAATGGAGAGACTGGAGGAAGGAAGGTTATCTCTTCCTCTGAGAATAATGTTAGTAGCTCATCATCTTGTTGACAGCATTCATTTAAGGAGTTGTGTGCTCACCTTAATGTATTATTTTTACATATTAGATTGGTGTCTGTTACGTTATTCTTCATCTTCTGATAGCTCCTTGTTTCTCATTTTCAATTGAACCCTGACTTTTTAATATGGAGGCAATGTTCAGTTTTCTGGCATTGAAGCTGACTATGAATCTCTGAGAAAGTTTTGTTTCATATAACTTAAACTCTAATAATATTGTCTGAGGATAATATGTCATTTAAGTTTTAGGACACTTTTTCATTTAAGCAAATAACAGAAAATCCAAGCTTAAACTAGTTTAACTATAAAAAATAATTTGTTATCACATGACTAAGAGTCAGAGGTAAGATTCCAGAAATTCTATGAACAGCAGCTAGATGATAAAATCAAGGATCTCAAAATAGTCCCTTTCTTTTCTCTGCCATCTCATCATGTAGAGTTTTCTCGCAGGCTGATTACAGCAACTCCAGGGATCATACACAAACAGAATCATCATAAAAAACGAAAAGAAAATTAAACATAATTTTGTTTTTCATTCTTAGAAGTGAAATATTTTCAGAAGTCCTCTAACAAACTTTTCTTCATGTCATCATCTCTAATTGGCCAATATTAGATCACAAGTCTGATGTTAAGCCAATCACTTGTAGAGGAAATAGCATCACCATGAGGAACTTAAACTGATTTTTTAAATTGGAAGCAATATTGGAAAGTCAGTGACCGTGATCTTCAAGAGTGCAAAATGTGCCTTGCAAGATCCTGAGTCTGAGCCCCAGTATCACAAAACAAACAAAAGGTACAAAATGTGTCAGTAGGACAATCTCTTTTGTTTAGCATTGCTCCATTTTTTTCTCTGTGATGCTTTTGTTCTCAGTCTTCAAATAGTAATAAAGTGAATAGAGCAACTTAATTCTCACATCTTCTCAGGTTCACTCACATCCAATGGGAGAGATCATCTGTATCATGCCCAGAAGTTTATGTGAAGTATAATTGTGTCTCATTGACTTTAAATTGATTGTTTCTACCTAAACCAATATTTCAACAATAATTCCATGCTCTGACTGATCATGCTTAGGTTGTTCTCCAGGGAAAATTTCTGACACTATTACCAGAAGTGAGATTGGATGCTTAGCTGCAATATCAACAGATACCTTTTACAATTGACAGATTTTGCAGCTCAGCATCTATATAACCTTCCTGCCCTATACTTTCAAAATTGTCTTCCATGTTTATTTTTTTCACTATTGGTATAATATGGATTAACATTTATTTGGAAAATATTCTTGCAAAAATAAATACTATTTTAGCTTTTAAGGCAGTAGACTCTTTTAATTTCAAATAAATCATAAATAAAAGTCTCCTTTTGTTATCTGAATTTGTTATTTGACTTATTTGTGAGACTCATTCATGTTGCTGCATGTTGTAACCTACTCATTGTCACTGCTGTGTTATATTCTAATATATGCATATATAGCAACATATCCAAAACACTGTTGATGGAAATTTAGGTGATTTTTGGTTTGAAGTTATTCTGAAGACTTGAAGGTATTTAAAAATTTTACACTACTGTACTGAGGTATGTCAGGCCTACAGATAGCTATATACATTTAATGTAAGCAACTTGGCTATGATTATACATATTTAATATTAAATAGTTGAAGATTTTTGTAATAGGAGACTAAGAAATTCAAAACAATTTTCCTGTTAAGAAAAGATAAATTCCAGACAAATATTTTTAAATTTTTTAAAAACATTTTGTTCAAAGGCATTGAAATTCTGAGAAAATAGGAAATAATTACTCATCCAAGACAAAGAGTGAATACCTGCAAGAAGTGAACGTGGAATATGGTGGACGGTTTTTTCACTAGGAAACTTTATGCATTGTACAGGGAACTTCTGAAAGACTTAGAAGTTCAACAGAGCTTCTAACTGCTTTTGAAGCTGTTGATACAATAATTGAACTTATGACCCAGGTTAAACCTTCAGTTTTGTTAAGGATTTCAAGGGTAATATCCCAAGCATAAGGGCCAACCACGACTAGACAAACCTTCCTAAGAACTGTAGCAGATCTGCTCATTGCTTTCCATAAAAACTGCATGAATATTTATTTAAATTACCACTAGATATAAACCTCTTTTCTTAGGCTTAATGTCATTGAAACTAATATTACAAAACTTACATACATAAGTACAGGAGTACATACATGAATAAAAATTACTACTGATCTAATATCCCTTGAAGGAATTATTGTCTTAAACCTAGTTGTTCTGTCAACATTCAACCTATCCTTTGATTCAGATACCGTAAGTATTTATTAAACATTCATACTGTTTACAGGTTTTCCGGTTTGCTCATTTGCTTTTGGTTCTATTTTATTGTGCTGCATTTTACATTTTAATAAATCAAATATCGACATTTTTAGCACAATATTTATTTTTATTGATATATTTAGCACAAATTTAGTACACACTTTCCCAAATACTTTAAGAAATTATTCCTACATTCCTTAAAGAACATGCTTTCTCCAGATTTCTAAGACTATTTTTCCTAGGTACTTCTTATAAAGTTATTTCTCCAAAAGTTCACATTATAATAAATAGGTCAAATAGCTTGTTGTTTAAAAAATACTCTTGCAAATATCAAGAAATGAGAGAAAAGTAAAATTAGGAATCATAGAAAAATTGAATTTTATCGACCTAAGGCAATAAAACAGGTAACAGGTACTGAATACATATTTCGAAAAATAAAAAAAAAGAAAAAATGGCTTCAAAATAATGTAATGAGAAAATGCTTTTATCTACGTGGAAACGGGAAAGGTTAAAAAAACCTGCATAATAAAGATGATCTTAGTTTTGTAAAAGATTAGAAAAATTAGGAAGAAACAAAGTCAAGAAGACTAAACATTGGCGCATTTCCTTCAGAAGCCCTTTTAAGTGATAAGGAAAGGCAATTTAATTACAAAGAGTAACTCCACAGGGGCACTACTGAAAAGAGAAAAGGCGAAATCTTGGGGGATAGAAAGCAGACAGGAAATGGCAGGACCTGACAGAAGTGAAGGTGAAATTAAGAACCAAGAGGCTTTCGGATAGAAAGGTGAGGAGGCCAAACCTTAACTGGCAAGTAATGGGCCAGGCTGAAATAGGTTTTGGAAAGAGGTGGAGTCAGGACTAATTGTTTCTCCTGGCATCCCAGCCGTGGTATGCGAAGGAACTGCGGTGGGGGTGGGTGTGTTTGGCAGGAAGGGGAGGCCTCTCTACTGGCAGGAAGCTGCGCTACGGGAAGAGGGAGGAGACTGCGGCGACGGCAGCGGCTAGTGGAAGCCCAAGGTGGCAGAAGGGCCGCCACCACCAAGAGGAAGACGGAGGGCCCACAAGCTTAGAACCAGGGAAACAGCCTCTCTTACCCAGCCCCGCCGCCCTCCTAGACCCTCTCCTCGCCTAAGAATCCTCCCCTCTCAGCTCTGGCAAGCACACATTCTGCTGGATAGTAGCCCGCTGATCCTCCTTCGCAACAGGCTCTTAGCAGAGGCAGCAAGCAAGGTGTCCGATTTGGGCACGTGAGGCTCGCGAACCCCTGCGGTGGACGCCCAGCAGGGCAAGGCCATTGGTGGGGACAAGAGAGAAGACGGGGGATGGGCTGGAATCGGCAGGAGATAAGGGGTAGAGGTGGGCTCAGGTTTGAGTGGAGTGGGGGAGTGCTGTGGGTAACAGGAAAGGGAGTGGCTTTAGAATCCAAGCAAGGATTTGGAAATGAGCGCGGGGAAACAAGGGAGTTTCTTACCAGGGAAGCTGCTCCAGTAAGCAGGGGGCATATGAGCCATCGGGGGCACTCTGGCAGGAGGACACTTGGTCCTTGACTAGGTGGAGTGATAGGCGTTTGCAAAGGATCTGGAGTGGGCTTCAGGGGCAGTTGGGGGCGGAGGCAGTGGGGCACTGAGGGAACAGGAGATTGTTCCCTTCTGCAGAGTTCCTAATCCCATTCAGCACCACCTCCACTCCAGCCCTTCCTTCCAGCTCCTGGGGGGCGGTGGAGAAGAGAGAGGAAAGGAGAGAGCAAACCGCAGGCAGCAGCCAGTAAATCTTTCATCGCTTGCAGGCTCCAGGGGAAATACAGTATTAGACAACAGCACAGGGTACACAGAGACATCACTAGAGGGAGAAATTCATCTTATAGCATACCGGATATTTGTCTGTATCCTCTCTCCCTGTCTTTGTAGGCATGAAGACCCCCAACACACAAGAGGCAGAAGGACAGCAAACCAGGTCAGCTGCAGGACGGGCCACTGGGTCTGCAAACTTGACAAAGAAGAAAGCTTCCCAGAAGAAGCAGAGGGGCAGACCTTCATCCCAGCCCCGCAGAAACATCGTGGGCTGCAGAATTTCTCACGGATGGAAGGAAGGTGATGAACCCATCACCCAGTGGAAAGGAACCGTTCTGGATCAGGTGCCTATAAATCCCTCCCTTTATCTAGTGAAGTATGATGGAATTGACTGTGTCTATGGATTGGAACTTCACAGAGATGAAAGAGTTCTGTCTCTTAAAATTCTTTCCAACAAGGTGGCATCATCCCAAGTTAGTGACGCCAACCTTGCAAATACCATAATTGGCAAAGCAGTGGAACATATGTTTGAGGGTGAGCATGGTACCAAGGATGAATGGAGGGGGATGGTCCTAGCCCAAGCACCTATCATGAAAGCCTGGTTTTATATTACCTATGAGAAAGATCCTGTCTTGTACATGTACCAGCTTCTAGATGATTATAAAGAAGGTGACCTCCGCATCATGCCAGAGTCCAGTGAGTCTCCTCCAGCAGAGAGGGAGCCAGGAGGAGTAGTAGATGGCCTGATTGGCAAACATGTGGAATATACCAAAGAAGATGGCTCCAAAAGGATCGGCATGGTCATTCACCAAGTGGAAGCCAAACCTTCTGTGTATTTCATCAAGTTTGATGATGATTTCCATATCTATGTCTATGATTTGGTGAAAAAGTCCTAAACATTGGGGTAAAACTTACCACATGTGTGGAAATAAACCCCTAATTTGTAGACACGCAAAAAAAAAATGCTGCTTTTCACTGTATTGAAAGTTTAAAGGTCCCTGATGATCAGCATAACTGTTGTTTTGTTCTGAAAAATACAAATTTATGTGGATGTGACATGCTGTGTATAGGCACTTTCTCTTGAAAAGACTGAGTATGTTTGGTGGATGGGGCATGAAAAAAGGAACAGCTGTCAATTTAGCCTGTGAATAAAGTGCAGCAAAGCAACTTCTCATCACTCATCTGAAAATGGAATGAGACTTAGCTGGTCTGGTATAAGGGGGGAGGGGAAGGGACTATTGATGGGCTGTAGGGAAAGGGAGAGGAAGAGGTGAATGTTTAAGTAAAGGAGGAAAAGGGTCAGAAGGAAGGAGGCTCCCTGGGGGAGGGATGAACTGTGAAGGGGAAGAATCCAGTTGGGAAAGGAGCGAAGGATAACAGAGCGTGAGATCTTGGAGCTTGGAAGAAAACAGAATGAGTTGAGTAGAGAGAGCAGAGCCACAAGGGATCTTAGAAGAGGTCCAGGATAAAGGCAGATCCAGTTGGTAGAGATCTGGGGAGAGGTTATAGGACACTCAAAGAGATAGTCAGCTGTGGGTATCAGGCCAGGAAGGGAGGGATGCTGAGGAAGGAACAATTCCATGAAGAAAAACTGACCGAGGGAATGAGAACACAGTAAATGTGGTGTGCAGAGTAGGATGCATGAGGATGTGTAGGCCCAGGAATTAGTCGGACTACTAGCAGTATTAGCATTGACCTCCCTGGCACTGTGCACAAAGGAAGTGACCATTGTCTAAGAAAGCAGATGTATTGAATGTTCTCAATAAGGGTAGTTTTATGGGCATGATTCAGATGGGTTAAGCAGGAGCCAAGTTTATACCTATAAGGCTTTTCTTGTTTCAGGGAGTTTGTACCACACCTGCGGAGCAGAATCTCAGTTCTCAGCCTAAACTCACTAATATGGTGCTCCATAAACTGGGCTGTGGGAGAGTATGCTATGCACAAAAATGGAACCTTGCTGAACCCAAGTACAGCAGTCCCATCACTGGTCTTCCTCCTGCTGGGGCATCAGAGGATTGAGCCTCATGTCTATCTAGGGCATGAGGAATACTTGATGGTCTATGCTTCTTTTAGCAGCTGCCCAAAACCTCATTTGGCTCCAACCAATGCTCTACCACATGGAGGTCCCCTGAGGCTAGGAGTCACCTTCTCTCTTGACCCCCCACAAAGCCTGTGGCTACTAACATCTTAGTGGTACCTCCTGGACAGTGTTGACCACTCACTAACTCATGAGGAGCTATAATGGAAGTGTGTACAACTCTTTCTTTCCAGGTGATGGCATTTGCCATGGAAAGTTGGGCTGGGAAATGTGACTTTGTATAAGTAATTAGTTTGACTGTGTAATGAATGCTACATGGAGGTGTTCTGGTTAGTGGACAAAAGGAGTGGCAACCCCAATAAAGTCCCTCAGAACTGTGGTGTCCAGTGCATGGGTCTATGTTCTTTTCCTCCTCTTTGTCTTACTTTACAGTATCCTCCTGAGGTCCCTGTCAGAATATTTTCTCCTTTTTTTTTTTTTTGGTTTTTTTTAAGATAGGGTCTCACAATGTAGTTGAGACTGACCTGGAACTCACTATGTAGCCCAGGCTGGTCTCGAACTCACAGTGATCCTCTTGCCTCTGCCTCCTGAGTGTTGGTATTACAGGCATGTGCCACTTCTCCCGGCTCAGAATCCTTTCTCTTGATTGTGAACCCCCACCCTACACTAAACCATACCTCTGTCTCCAAAGACAGAGTGCCAGTGGATCCCTGTTTCCTAGTCTTCCCTAACTCCATGCTTGGTTAGGATGGGGGTGTGGTCAAGACCTACCAGGAGTTTAAAGAGTTGAATCCAGTTCATTCTCTCCACCACATTTTGTCTCAAAGTTCCTTAATTGCCTCAAGAATTCCATAGAGCAAGCCCATCTCAACATAGCAGAGATTAATTATCTTCTTTCATACATCACATAATTTTGCCCAACCAAAAACAGTAGGCCTCCAGGGACCAATTTCAGACTTCTGTCATACCAAGACTGACCTGTGTGTTTTCATTGTTTTCTATTTTAAATTAGATTCTTTGAATATCTGGGAGAGTTCACATGGTGTGAATTCATTTCAGGTTTTTCTTGAAAATCAAAACAAGCAAAAAACAACTGATCTGTGCCCATGTTCTAGCAAGGATATAAGAATCTGGAACTGAGGTCTGACTCAGCCTCTTTTAGGCTCAAAATGGGCTCCCCAGTTGACCATTCTTCTGGCTGGTCTGCCTCACTCTACTGAAAGGCACACTTGCCCGTAGGGGCATTTCCATTTGTGACTTTTAGGCTAGATCCAGGGATATCTGTCTGGGTTGTTCTTTCTTTCATCCCATTTGCTTCTTAAATTCTTTTTTTCTTTTTCATTCCACAAATACTTTACATAGGCACTTCTCCAGGAACTATTCCAGGTACAGGTGTAGTGAAACAATGATTAATAAAAGGGTCAAATAAAAAAAAAGATCCTACCCTCATAAAGTTTTCATTTTACCAGGGGAGACAGGCTACTGCCAAAATAAATATATTAGTTTTTTTGGGGGGAGGTTGTGGTTTTTTTTTTTCTACCAGGGATCAAACTTGAGACCTTGCACTTTTGAGGCAGACAGCAGCATCACTGAGCTAAATCCCTGCCCTTTAAGATAAGTAAATATACAGCATTTCCACAGTGACAGTTCTTAGAAGAACAGAATAAAAGAATAAACAACCAATGAAATTCAGGTGAGGCAGCTGAATATGGAGGCATAATTTTTCCCAGGAAACTTGGCACTGAGAACTTCGGTTTTGAACAAAGACCATACAATGGAGAATTGTGGCTGTCAGGATGAGAGAAAAATCTCAGGTAGATGGACAAGGAATGTCAAAGCCCCAAGTAAGGAGAAGGTGTAGCGTGTTTCGTAGGCACGGTGTGTGTGTGTGTGTGTGTGTGTGTGTGTGTGTGTGTGTGTCTGTGTTGTTTGTTTGAAGGTAAAAATCTCTGTTCCACAGATATATTTCATCTTTTCTATTATAACTTTGCTTCCTATATACACTAAGCCAAAATAGTCACTGAAGTAACATAATTAAAATATAAGACATTGCATCATGTGTCCTATAGATAGGTGAATAGTTTCTCACCACATTAAATGTAAAAGCCAAATTCTATTTCATTTCCAGCTTTGAGAATGCTAAACTTACTCCCTATTTCCCAAGACCACCGTAGTACCATCTTTGAGTGGGTGTGTACAGGTTAATTATTATAATAATAAAAAATGAAATTGCACAAATTTTATGGCAATGCATAGTTTTATATCATCTGCAGTTACTAAAGTATTCTTTACATTAGTAATCAGACTTAGTATCATTAATAATGGTTATAGAATGAGAGTATGTATTTTTTCCTTTGAAAATTAGTAAGATTTCATTTAAAATGCACAATTCAGCTACTGAATGAAATTTTGTTAAATTTCATTGTATAAGATATGCAACACCCTATTTGCAAAATTGTCCTATATATAATAGGAGAATATAAAAGTAGCTTAAAAACTGGGATTAATACAAATAAAATAAATAACTTACTGGAGAAAAACTGCCAATATGCAATAAATATTGGGCAAATATATGAATAGACAATTTACAAAACAGAAGGCCACAGGATTGAAAAATATTACATTATTATGCATTTAGCATATTTTCCCTTATGACATAATATTTTTTACATATATAATTGTTTCAAGCATGTATTATTTTTTCTCTTGCCAGAGTGCAAGCTTTATGATTCCATGATTTTTCTTCCTTCATTTTCTCTGGCATATCTCAAGTACTCAGATGAATACCTGTTACATATAGGTGCTCAATAAAGACTTTTTCACTTTATGAATCTTGTTGTATTCAAGAAAATGGAAATTAAATTTATGTATCCTTGGATCAAATCAACAACCTGTATACACTTTGGCAATTTGCATTGGGCACCAGTGAACAATTCAGAGGTCTTATGCGTTGCTAGTTGAATTTTAAGTTGGAAATAAAACTCTCAATATCTAGGGGCTTATGGAGATTGAATTTTCTGCCAATTTCACACTTCTGCATTGCTGAAAGGCAGTAATGCATGGCGATCTTTTGTTTCCATGTTTCTTACAAGCAAGGCCCTGCATAATGTTTCTCACTTTTTCTTTTGATGGATATTTAAATAGTGGAAATCTTTGCAAAACAGAGACAATAATTCCCTTTAGAGCAAAACACAGGAATCCTTAGTGCAACATAACATATAGAATGTCCCTTTCTAGAGCAAAGAAGAGGCATATTTACTGTCTGCTA
>NW_022900951.1:48802833-48823673 GCF_012274545.1 Fukomys damarensis | reverse complement strand
TTACAGAAGTTCTCTCTATCAGTTGCTGTGTATCAGTGTGCCAGTCTAGGCACATCATGTGTGCTGTTCATTTAATCTTTGCTATACCCTTGCAATTATGGGTATTGCCAGGTAAGAAAATCAAGTCACAAAAGTCAACCTGCTGAGTAGTACCAAACAAGGATATGGTGAAGCAAGAATGACAATGTGGGTATACCACTCATCAATTACTATAGTGAAGGGAAAAAACATAAAAAGCATATTGTTCACCATGAGGCAAACTGCCAATTATTAATTTTCTGTTTCAGTTTGTTTTTATTTATTTAATTTTATTAGTACATTATGATTGCAATACATAACACATTCAACTGGGGAATTTGTACACATACATTCTATAGTAATACTTATTAAGTCAAATTACCATTCCTTTCTTCCTGTTTCACTCATCCTTAAAACCTCTTCTCATTTCCACAAGGTCTACCTCTATTTTCTTATAATCTGTCTTTGATTTTGCCATGTAAGTTATTTATATCTTACATTTCTCCTATAAGAGAAGCAACATAATATTTAACTTTTATGTCTGATTTATTTCACTTATATTTATTTATTTTATTTTATATTTTTCAACTTTTTTGGTTGTGGGGATCAAACTCAGGTCCTTGAGCTAAATCCCCAGCCCTTCACTTATATTTATGGACTCAGGATACATGAAATTTCCTGAAAATGACTCAACTTGTTCCTTCTTTGTATCCAAGTAGTACTCAATTGTTTATACATACCATATTTTGTTTATCCATTCAGATGTTGGTGGAGATATAGGCCACTATTAAGATCTAGATATTAAGGTTTATGCTGCTATAAACATGGATATGCATGTATCATTATAATATGTTATGTTTAATACTTTTTGGATGATATCCCAAAGATCTACAGCTGGGTCAAATGGAATTTCTATATTTAGTGTTTGAGAAGCCTCCCTATTCATTTACACAGTTGGTGCATTAGTTTACATCCCACCAACAATGCAGAATTGTTCATTTTACTCCACAGCCCTTAAGCATTTATTGTTTATTGAGTATTTTATGAGAGCCATTGTTTATGATGTAAGGTATAATCTCAGTGTTGTGATTTGCATTTCTGTAGTGGGAAAGATGCAGAACAGTTTTTGTCAAAATTAGTGGCCATGGGTGATTCTTTTTTGAGAAGTGAGTGTTAATTTCAATTTCCCATTTTTATTGTGTCTTTTATTTTTGCCAGTCTAAAGTTTTTGAGTTCTCCATATGTTGTAAATACATTTCTATGGTCAAATGAGTAGCTTCCCTCAATATTTTCCTTTCTTTAATTTGTTTGTTCTCTCAGTTCCCTTCCCATAAGCCAAAGATCCATCTTGCCATTTTCTATTGTCTATCTTTTATTTTTCCTTTCATTTATGTAGCAGGTTTCTGATATAGGAAAAACAATGAGATATTTTAACTGGTGTGTTTGATTTATTTCACTCGATATTATATTCTCAAGGTGCATACAATTTTCTATAAGTGACTCAAATTTATCCTTCATTATGGAAAAGTAGTACTCCATTGTCATAAATATCATGTTTTCTTTGTCTATTGCTCTGTTGCTGTACATATAGGTTGTTTCCAAGGTTTAGCTATTGTGAATTGTGTTGCTGTAAAATGAGTATGTATGTATCACTGTAATACGATGTCTTTAAAACATTCAGCAAGATACCTAGAAGAGAAATACATAGGTCAAATGGAATTTATAATTTTAGTTTTTTTGAAGAATCTCCATAAAGGTTTCCACAGTTGTTGTACCAGTTTGCACTTCTAGAAAAAATGAAGGACATCTTTTACCACAGCCTCTTCATCATTTGTTATTATCTGATTTCTTGAATGCAGCTCTTTCTTCTGGCATGGGGTAGAATCTCAGTGTAGTTTTAGTTTGGAAACAGACCAATTGCCCATCAACTGGCGACTAGATAAAGATGTATTTATTTTAAAAAGATAAAATGGAGTATTACTTGTTCATAAAGAACAAGAAACTAGATACATTTGTAACTAAATAGATGCACACTGAGACCATACTCTTAACTGAGATAAATAAGATGTACATGTGTAAATACTGAATAATTTCTCTGGTGTGATAAACTAAAAGAGTACATAAGGATCAAAGTGTATAATCAATGATGTGAAATAGGAAGAAAAGTTCTTAAGGGTTAGGAGAATTGGGAGTGGTAGGGGAAGGGAAAGAAGGGAATGGGAAAATATGAGAAAAGAAAAAATGGAAACAAAGTCTTTGTAAATAGGGAGTGGTGCAGGGATAGAAAGGGGCAGGGGAATGGGGAAAAATAACCAAGATACAGCATATAAAGGTACAAGTTCCCAATGGTGAATGTAACAGTATTGCATACCTAAAATGTACCAATAAACAATGGGAAAAAAGATGGATAATGACAGAGTTCTTTTTTTTTCTTTTTATTAATTTCATTGGTACAATCTAGGTATACAATAGAGTTACATTCATTATTGGGATCCTGTACCTTTACATGACAGGTCTTGACTCTCATTTTTTCCCCTTGTCCCTGCCCTCCCTTCACCCCTTCCTCCCCTCCCCATTTACAAACACTTTATTTCCATTTTTTCATTTTCTCATATTTTTTTCCTCTCCCTTATTACCTTTCCCCCACTCTTCCCACTTTCCCTATACCTTTAGCCCTTTGTTTCCTATTTCACATTATTAATTATCTCATTAGGATCTTGTGTACTATTATAGTTTTTCACACCAGAGAAACTATTAGGTATTTCAGTTAAAGAAATCTCTGTATGAACATTAAAAATAGGGAATCCTAAAATAAAATTAAAAAGGAAAGTAAAAGAGAGAAGGCAATGATGTAAAATTAAAATAATCCTTAATTCTGAAGATGAAAATCATCCCTGAACATATTTAAATTGCTTCTTGCTCTTGTAGTCTTCTATTATTCTTTATTTTTCATTATTTAGAGAATACTTTATTAGTTTCTGTAATCAAACCCAAGTAGATATGACATTACATATTTAATACAGTGCGTTACCCCTGTACAAATGGAAAAAAGTTAACATTTCTAGGCCAGTATGTCTGTTAATTTCTGTACAATGCCAACTCAACACAGTAAATTGGGATAACTTTTTCCAAAGTCAACAGCACAGTTAAAGTTTCCAAAAATTCAAATTATATATATTTTTTATATTTATATATTTATATATTGTGTATATATATTTATATTTATATAAAAAGACCAATAATAGCAGTATGTTATGCATCAATAGCAGCAACAGTTTTTCCAAGCTCTGCAGTCATCTGAACAAAATTATAGACATTCAGCACACTCCATTAAAAAAAACTAAAACAAAAAACAAAGAAAAGAATAATACCCAGAAAACAGCAAAGTTCTGTTGCTGTTGTGGTACCTGACACCATTTTTTTATTAGCATCTTAATCATCATCTGGAAAGAGAACATTCTAGAGTAACATCATTAGAAATAGCTCTGATAAAGCATGGTCACTACTATGTATCATAAAGCAGGTACAAGATATTGTACATTCACAGAGGTATGATACAGTACCGTCCTGCATCAATAATACTAGATTGAGTTTTGGTTTGAAATTTGCTTTGCCTGCAAATAAGATTGCTACCCCTGCTTTTTTCTGGGCTCCTGTCACATGAAGAATTGTTTTCCATCCTTTCACCTTCATTCTATGGGCTTCTTTTTGCACTAGGTGTGTTTCTTGTATACAAAATATTGTTGGATGTTACTTCTTATTCCTTTCAGCCCATCTGTTTCTATTGATTGGTGAATTGAGGCCATTGACATTGATGGTTATAACTAATATGTACTGACTTCTTATTGTCATGTTATTGTCTTTTTGTTGACTCTTTTTTAATTTTTTGCCCTCTCCTTTTAGTTTCTTTCCTTGACTATTTGATTTGCTCTACTGGGCCTCATGGTGTTGTGATCTTCATTGTCTTTTTCTAGGATATTGTTTAGAATTCATTGTAGTGCCGGTATGTAGGTGGGGAGGGGAGGAGGGGCTAAAAGGAGGGTGGGGACAAGGGGAAAAAATGAGAACCAAGACCTGTCATGTAAAGGTACAAGATCCCAATAATGAATGTAACTGTACTGTCTATCTAGAAAGTACCAATAAATTCAATTTAAATAAAAAACTGAAATACACCACATTAAAAAGCAAGGACATCATTATTGATATTGATCATATCAATAGCTGCAGAAAAAGTGTTTGACCAAGTTCAACATTCATTCATTATACAAAAAAAAATCTCAAGGAAAAATAAGTATAGGAGGACTTAAACTGACAAAGAGTACTTAAACTCACTACCAAAATCAAACTAAATGGGGAAAGACAAAGGTTTTATGAGAAATCCCCATTGGTGAAGCATGTTGGAATTTCAGATTTTCCTTCCCAAAGACAGGGAGAGAGGATGCAGACAAATATCCAGTGCAGAAATAGCAAAGTACTGGCAAAGATACAGACCTGAGGATCAGTGGAATAGATTGCAAGATACATAAACAACTCCAAATGTACTCAGCTACCTCATCTTTGACAAAGGGCCAATGAACCTCAGTAGAGGAAAGATAGCCTCTTTAATCAATGGTGTTGGTAAAGCTGGATTTCAAACTGCCAAAGATTAAAGCTAGACCCTTATCTTTCACCATGCACTAAACTAAAATCCAAGTGGATTAAATATCTCAATATTAAAAAAGAAACACTAAACTTGCTGGAAGTTAAGCAGAACTCTCAAAAACATTGGCGTAGTAAAAGACTTCATGAACAAATCCTCAGTAGCATGGGAACTAGCACAAAGAATAAACAACTGGCATCTCATCTTATTAAAAAGTTTCTGCACTGCAAAAGAAACCACCAACAGAACTAAGAGACAACCTACAATGTGGGAAAAAAATTTAACAGCTACTACTCAGACAATGTACTATTATCTAGGATATATAAAGAACTAAAAAAAATCAGATCCCTCAAATATAAAGACCAGATTAAAAAATGGGCATCTGAAATGAGCAGACATTTCTCAGACAAAGAAGTAAAAGCAGAAAATAAATATGTGAAAAAAATGTTCTGCATCACTGGTCATTCAAGATATGCTGATGAAAACCACACTGAGATTCCATCTCACCCTTGAAAGAATGGCTGCTATCAAGAAATCAACCAATAATAAATGTTGGTGGGGTAGTGGGGAGAAAGGAACCTGTCTGCATTGTTGGTGGGAGTGCAAACTGGTGCAACCACTGTGGAAATCAATATAGAGACACCTCAGAGCACTAGGACTAGAGTTTCCATTTGACTCAGCTATCCCTCTGCTGGGTATCTTTCCAAAAGAATTAAAGGTATCGTAGAACACACTGATATATGTGCACCCATGTTTATAGAGGCACAGTTTGTCATAGCTAAAACTTGGAAACAACCCAATTGCCTATCAGTTGGAGACTGGATAAAGAAGATGTGGCTTTTTTATAAAATGGGTTACTACTCAGACATAAAGCATGAGAAACTGGAGTGATTCATAGGAAAATTTATGCATATTGAGGCCATGCTCTTACTGTATACTTAAAAAGTACTAATAAATTCAATGAGAAAAAACAAAAACAACAAATTACTCAATCAAAAAAATGAGCAAATAAGCTAAATAACTCCTCTTGAAAAGAAATCCAAATGGCCAATAAGTACATAAGCAATATTCCTCTTTAAACATAGGAAAAATGCAAATCAAAACAACTCTAGTCAGAATGGCTATCAGTAAGAAAACAAAAAACAATGAGTACTGGTGAGGATGACAAGCAGGAGGGAAAGACATAGAAAAAGAGGTAATTATGTTGATTGAGATATATTTTATTCATGTATCAATTTTAAAAATAGCCCTCATAATCATGTAATATTAGCATGCAGTAATACATTTTTAAAAATGCAATTCTTTCTGACCACATGGTTTTTAACCCAGATAAGCATTGATGATTCAATATAAACAAATCAATAATCATAAAAGCCTGTATCAGTGAATGGAACACAAAAGTCATGATTTTATCTGAATACATGCAGGAAATCATTTAATAAAATTTAACATCCTTTTATGATAGAATGCCTGGATACATGAAGTATAGAAAGATAGTACATTAATGTATTAAAAGTTACTTATTTTAAACCAATTGCTAAAATATTGAATAAGTACTAAAGTCTTCCTTTCTTAGAGCTGGAGCAAGTGAGAATGCACATTTTCACCACTTTTCTTCATTAGAGTGCTAGAATTCTTAGCAAGAAGGAAAGAAATATAACATCAACATCGAGAAAGGTTCGGTGAAATTCTCTTTGTTTGCAAATGACACCATCAGATATATGGAAAGCTTCTAAGATATGACCCAAGATATATTAGGAATAATGAATTCATCATGTACTAGATATAAAATCAACATACAAAAATCAGTAGCATTGCTACATGCCATAGCAAATTATTTGAAACAGAAATCAAAAAAATAATGACTTTTATAATTGTAACAAAAGTCTACTAATAAATGTAAACAAATATATAAAACATATTTACAGTAAAATCTTTAAACACTGGAGAAGGAAATCAAAGAGGACATTAAAATATACAAATACATGTCATGTTTATGGATTTAAAGAATCAAGACTTATAATATGTTAAAAAAACATGCAGATTCAATGCAATTCCTATTAAAATACCAATGACATTCTTCACCAAACCAGAAAAAAAATGTTAAAATTTTTAAAGAAGCATAAAATTTCCTGAATAGCTTGTCATTTTGACCAAGAATAATAAACCTTGAAATAGTACATTACTGGAATTCAAAACATGCTACAATGTCTTCGTAATCAAACAACATGCTATGAAAATAAATACACACAGACCAATAGAACATACTAGAACTCCTAGAAGTATGCCCATATATCTACAATCAAGTAATACTCTACAAAAGTTATTAAGAATGCACAGTAATGAAAAGTCAGTATTTTTAATAAATAATGCTAGAAATTGGATATTTACATTAAGGCTAATGAAATTAGATGCCTGTCTCAAATTAGATTGGAAAGCAACTCAAAATGGAATAAATTCTTAAATTATAAAACCTAAAACTAGAATAATACATTGTAATTGACAAGGGTGTTAGTTAGCATGTCAAAAGCACTGAGAGCAAAAATAGTCAAATGTTGTTACATAAAACTAAAAGGCTTCAGCATAGCAGAGGAAACAAGAAAGAGAGTACAGGAACAACCTACAGAGTAGAAAAAATATTTGAAAATTGTGTCTAACAGGGGACTGATACCTAGTATATATAAAAGACCCCCAAAACCCAATAGTAAAAATCAACCTCATTAAAAATTTGCAATAGAACTAAATAGGCATTTGTCAAATAAGGCATATAAATGGGTAATAGCTGATTTTAAAAATGCTAACCCTCATTAGTCATCAGGGAAAAGCAAACTGATACCACAATGAGATATTATTTTATCCAAGTAAAAATTGTCCTTGTCAATATGGCTAAAAACAGTAAGATTGGATGAGGATATGGAAAAATGTTTTGATGAATCCTTCCCCATTATTAATATAGCAAACGTGGGATAGATGGACAGTCTTCAAAACATTAAAAAAAGAACTACCACAGAAGGCCACAATCCTTGTCTTGGTTATATATCCAAAGTTAATCAAAAGAGTATGTCAAAGAAAACTCTATATTCCCAAATATTTTCACAATGGCTACAAAACTGAAAATCTGAAGTTTTCAACAACTGATAAGTGCATAAATTATGGTAAGTGTATACAATGGGATACTATTCAGTCATAAAAATAAGTAATGCCCTGTAATTTGGGACAGCACAGCTGGAAGAGCAGATCATTGTATTAAGTGAATTTATCCAGGCAGAGAAAGACATTACCATATAATCTCACTTGTACCTGGGTTCTGAAATAGTTGACTTGGTAGAATTTGAGAGTGAAGTGGGGGTAAGCAGAAGCCACAAAGTGTGAGGAGTGATGGAAAAAGATCAATCAGTGTTTACTAATTAATTATAAGGTTGAAGTAAGTTCTAGCGTGCTATTGCACAATAGGGTGACAATAAATAACAATTATACATTGTATATGTTAAAAAGTTAAAGAAACAAGTTTTACAGTTTTTGCCATAAAGAAATTTTGTATTTTTGAGGAAAGAAATATGTTAACATGATTTAAACATTGTGTAATATACATGTGATGAAATGTTACATCGTATTTCATTAATATATACCATTTATGTTTGCATTTACCCAGTAAACAAGTGACATTTAAGAAGAAATTAAATAAACATTAAGGAAATAAAAAATTTATTAGGAATTTGTTAGTTTTGCTATATTCTACATTATTTTTATTTGGCATCCCTTCATCAAAAGACCAAATACATTAGATATATTTTCTTATTTTCTGTATTCTTGATGCTCCCACATCTGAGCACTTTACAAACCTAGAGATATATTGCCCTTCCCAGGTCTACAATTTTCTCAAAGATAGCACAGTTCTAGACTGGATGAATATGGCTCCTATTCAAAACAACCAATTCTAAGTCTGTAGCCCCAACCACTTACTATTTATTTCTTATAACCAAACCTTTGGTTTTCTCTCTGAATCAATCCACAATTAAGTACCAACAAATTAGAGACAACCTCTACATTTCAAGCCCACCAAAACTTTTCAAATTAGTTAATATTCTAAAATGTGTACAATGCCCTACCTTGTATCTTCTCACAGAAACTCCAGTAAAGAACCTGGTATAGATTTTTCCTTTTCTGCTTAATTTAAACCTAGTATTTCCCCTGTAAACTTTCCTGGCATGAAGTAGTCACCCCCATCTCGGACTATGAGCATAATAAACATTTTCTTTCTAAACCTTGTTGTCACTTCTCCTCCTGCCTCAACATATCCAATATGCACATTCTTAGAAAAGGAGTGAATTATAGACAATTTCAATATCAAGATGGAGTGAAATATGTTGGATTATTTTAATTTTTCATGATCAAGTAATCAGCAAGCCATTTCCAGAAAGATTAACCCAACCACATATTTGAGCCTATGTTTTTCTCCAGATCATTCATTCATTCATTCACTTATTTATTTATTTATTTATTTATTTATTTATTTATTTATTTATTTATGTGTTGAGACAGGGTCTCACTATGTAGTTGAGACTGACCTGGAACTCCCTATGTAGCCCAGACTGGTCTCAAACTCACAACGATCCTCCTGTCTCAGCCTCCTGAGTGCTGGGATGACAGGCATGCACCACCAAGCCTGGCTTTCTTCAAACCATTTTCAAATGAAACATTTAAAAACACGACAACAAGGAAACTGTTAATAATAACACATGGTCTCATTAGTTAATGAGAGAGTTCAATAATTATTCAAAATAAGCTGATTAAAGCAAGTTATGGAAGCAAATGGCAGAAATAGTTATTGCTTAAAATATGCTAAGCTAAAAAAAGTTTTAAGAAAATTTGTAGTTCATATGACTGATGAGATTCTGGAGAAGCTGAGGTGTGGGAGGTACAGTCTGTGATTTACTGCCTTAATTTTATTTTTCAGAAAGCTCAGTCTTTTGTTGACTATGAAAGCCATATATTATTTATATATTTACCTGTAAGTTTGTTATATTTTTGTACACATATATAATTTATTTCATAAAATTACAATTTTCACTATTACATAAAAAATTCACATATTCATATCAATAACTATATTTCACAGATTTTAAACTTCATTTTAATTAATTTAATTTAATTAATTTTATTGATACATTTAAGGTATATAATATAGTGGCATTCATCATTGGAAATTTGCACCTTTACATAATCTACCTTGGAACTTATTTTTTCCCTACTCCCCTGCCCCCCTTCAACAGCTTATGTTTCATCAATCTTGATCATAGAAATGTACACTGCTTGCATTTATAGTCAGTTACAATGAATAACTTTCCTTCTTGGGTGTGATCCCACCTTTCATTCCCATTAAAGTATTTCTTTATTTCCCTCTCTCTATTTTCCTCAAAATTAGACCTACTTTTTGATCTCATAATTAGGTTTTACCTTCTTTTCAAGGTTTCTGTCACTACATTAGTTTTTGTAGATTGTTCCTTTCTCTTTGCTCCTGTTTAGAAGATAATACATAGTTCAACTGTTTAAGATTTTAACCTATAGTTTAGTGAAGAAGGACTTGAATCCAGAAACATGACAGAAATCAGTGACTCTTCAGACTGATAACAATGGAGTGACTTTTGGTTGTGCTATGAGTGAAAAGTAGTAATACATTCCTCCTTTAACAACAGACTTAAGGTGCTGTGACAAAGTCATTAAATTGATTGGTCAAAAATGAGTACATATATTACAATTTTTAAAACAAAGAGATGGTCAAAAAATACTCCAACTTGCTTTGATTTCCATAATTCTTATGCATAGTACTGTACTACATCAGAGAACATAAGACTGCAGTACTGTATTGCTCAGTGCAATCAGCAAACATTATGGTACTGTATAAACAAGGCACTTTATAAACTATTTATACATAAAATGACATTGTGGCTCTATAAACAAGATGTACAAAACTGTAGCAATGGGGGTGGCCCAAGCAGCTGGGCTTGCAAGTCAAAACAGTTGTTAAACTAGGAATATTTGTACTAACGTTTGGGGAAAGGTTTCTCCTAATAATATTTAGTGTAGTAGATAATTACTCTTCTCACAAGTTATTCTGATACATACTTATTTGGAATCAAAAAAGTAGGTCTAAATCTAAGGAAGTCTATTTAGGTATAGCCAAAATCAGAGATACAGAAGCAACTGACATGCAACCCTGAGAAGGGCAATGTATCTTAGATGAGTTAAAACATCTAAATACACTTTTTAGGATGTATAGAGATGAAAAGAATGTTAAGAACTCTGTAAATTATGGATTCTACTTCTAATAAGCAAGGTACATACAGCCTTATGTTTGAAAGGAAAATGTCAAAAATAGTATCACATGTATTTAAAAATAACAATGAGTTGTGCTTCAGTAGCACATATACCAAAATAACAATGAGTAAGTTGCAAAAGTGATAGTATGGTATACTAAGTTAAGATTTTAAGAAATTTGTGAGACAAGGCTATGGATATGTTAATTGACTTGATTATTCCACATTGTATACATATAACTAGAAATCAGGATTTATTTCATAATGGAGTATAGTTGTGATTTGTCAGTTGAAAATAATACTAATTCAAGAAAATATAAATAAAAACAACAAAACCCACACTATTTGATAATTGATGTTGTATATATGTTTACTGATTCTATAAGCATTTGTTGAACACCTGTCAAATGCTGCTTTAGTTCCTGTGCTTCTGACAGTGACAGAAATGGACATGTATCATTCTGTAAAAAATAATCTTGGACATTTATTTGATGGACTTTGTCTATGCACATTAGTCCTACCTTTTTGTAAGCAAGTTGGATTTCTTCGTTTGTGAAGATGCAAGTGATCTTTCTCCAGATCAAGAGAAAAGAAAATTCACACAAAATACAGCTAAGGAAAATAAAAAAAAAAAAGAAACATCATGCACAAATCTTGTATGGACTTCAACTTCACACTGCTCACAATGTCAATGCCCAAAGACAGTGCAGGGTAAAAATTTTTTTATTATTTTCAGTATTTTGTCTATACTTGCTTGTACAGTTGTGTATTTTTTAAATTTGAGAAATTTGAGTTATAATATGTTCGCAAATGTTTATAATACTCTCCCTTCCCACATGAGAATTGCTAAATACAGAACATTTCAATCTTAAGGTTTAAAAAATAGTTAAATTATAACTTTAAAGTTCAGCAAGGACATATAACAGAATATTTTTTGATTTCAGTTAAGATGCAGCTTTTATGCAGACAAGAAATGATCTACAATAGAAAGCCCTGATTGGTTTTTAAGAATTAAAATCTCTTCACATCAAATAATCCCATAAAAATTAAATATTCCCTGAACATGATGTTCTCCAACTCCATCCATTTTTCTGCAGATAACATGATTTCATCATTCTTTACACATTAATTATTCTTCAGTTTCATTGGTCCATTTAATTTATTTCTTTAAGTTTATTTTGAAGACGTCATTTAACATCAAATTGGCCTCTTTTATTCCTGTAATTTATTCTCATCGAGTTTATTCATACTTTTTAAGTATACAGTAAAGTTACATTTATCATTGGGATATTGTGTATTTTTTATTCACTCATCCATTAATGGGCATTTATTTTCATTCCATATCTTTATTATTACTAATTGTGCTGCAATAAAAATGGACATGCAAGTATCTTAATACTTTATCATCTTAAATGGAGGTACTCAGAGTACAAGACATAAAGAAGGCTGTGGAAAAGAAATAATAAGCAGATAATAGCAGAAAATTTCTTTTCAATGAACTAAGTAAAACTATTAGAATAAGTAAATTAAATTACAATATACATTAAAATGTTTCTGAAACAACAAAATAGATAATATATGAAAGAAAAATATACTTCCATATAAAGGAGTACTACTCTTTCTAAATAAAGATAAACTTGAGGCATTCATAGGCAAATGGATGCAACTGGAGAATATAAAGGTAATTGAAATAAGTCAGACACAGGATTAAATACCTGAATGTTTCTCTTACAGGAGAAGCTCATATATATATATATATATATCTGTATGAAATTAATATTTTTCTTCTATAGTAGTCAAAGATACTTCATAAAACAATAAGGCATAACTGTTCACCATTTAAATGGCTAAAAGCTGTGGTAAATATTTATATTCAATACTGATAATTGAGAAAGTAAGATTCTAGTATATCCTAGCAATAAAATCACGAAGATGAACAATATTTACTGTTGATAAAAATGCTTTGGCTTGGTCATTGCCATTACAAAAAGCAAAAAACTCAACTTGGGAGGCTGTGGCAGAAGGTTTGTAAGTTTGAGGCCAGCCTGAGAAACATGACAAGATCTCATCTGAAAACATTTTGATTTCTTGAGAAAAAGCATTGAATGTAAAAGAAAATAATTTCTCAGAGATTTGCATCCTCAAGTAAGGGACCTGACTCAATGGAAACGTACTGTTTTCAGTGGGCGGGGCAACAGATTATGAGAGACAGGGTGGCCAATGAGGAATGAAGGAAGGGCTTCATTTGTGACGTTTGCAGCTGCCCCCAAGTGTTCCAATGAGTCTAGCGCCTAGGCAGTGTTGTCAGGCTGGGGAAATGCCGTGATAGGAAAGCTACTACAAGAGTCTCTTTGAGGAATTCCGGAAGGTTTCACCTATGGGACTCATAGGCAGCCGCGTCCTGAGATGCTGGGAACCTGATTCAGTAGATCTACTGCAGCAAGAATACTCCGCAAGGCCCAGTAGTCATATTTCTGGCAGTCACAAGCGCAAGGAGAGCAGTGAGCACGATTTGCGCCCAACATGTGACAGCCACAGGTCTGAGAACCAAGAAGAGTATCCACAGGAATTTCTCAGTACAAGCGATGGGAAAAGAGTTAAAATTACATCCGAGTATGCTTACGAAAAATTGTTTTTGAATGGGGAAAACAGTGACATTAAAATCTCTGCTCTGGGTAAAGTATGGTGTTTGCATAAAATATATTTATGTCATTCAGGTTACTTTGCTAATATGTTTGGAGGTTCTTCAAAGGAATTACACAAAAATATGATTGAACTTGATATAAATGACAAGAATATAGATGTCCAATCCTTGCACTTTGTATTAGGTTCCTTGTACAGGGATGAGTGTATCTTCATGGAGCCTTTTAAAGTTCCAAATGTTTTGGCAACAGCATTCCTACTTCAGGTAGAAAATTTAATAAAGCAATGTATAGAGACCATGAAGACAACAATTAATGCGACAACTGTATGTGGTTATTTTGCAGCAGCAGAAACATATGGGTTAGATTCTGTAAGGGCAGAATGCTTTGAATGGCTTCTTCACAATTTGATGACACACCCATGTGTTGAACTTTACAAAGAAATTGGACTAGAGCTAATGAATTTGCTCATCTCTTCTCCTGACTTACTTGTAATGCAAGTGGAAATAGACATATACACCATGCTAAAACAATGGATGTTCCTTCACCTTAACCCAGCTTGGAAAGGCTCAATGAAAGAACTTTTAGCTAATGCTAACAACTGGTTTTCCCGGAACAGAGAATGTATTGGTAATATCACTTTTCTTGACACAGAAGAAGGAATAACATTTAAACCAGTGTTTAAAAATTTGAGGTTTCAGCATATCTTCTGTGGCCTGTCTGCTATAAGGGTTATTGAACAAGATTTTCTCATACCATCAGAGTGGTTATCATCTGTTTACAAACAACAATGGTTTACTTTTCTCAAGGCAAGACGATATGGGGAAATTGGGCCTCGAGACATCAATGAAACAGAATTTGAAAGATACAGCATGCGGTGTGGTAAAAAGATTATCAAAGATGGTAGATATATCTGGAAGTGGTCAGGTTACAACTTTGGCTTTCCTTTACATGTCATTTTTACTAGCCATTGCATAATTTTCAAGCAAAATACTTGCAATCAGCTGCGTGAAGTTTATTCCACCTTACAACCTCTAAGAAATATTGCATTTAGATTAACTCTGGTATCTTTTGATGTTACTGGAAGACTAAGTTTCAGCAAAACAACTGGTTATAAAATACTTACCTTAAAAAATGATGAAGAACGTGTGATAATGAAGTTGGATAGCATACCTTTGAGCTTTCCTTTATATATATTCTGCAACTTCCTGTTTATATCATTAGAAAATACAAAAAATTGCCAATCTTGTACATTAGACAATATTAACACTTAAAAATTTCTACTGTACATAAAATTGACATGAAGGATGACTAAAATGAAATAGTCTAATAGAAAAGTAAAATCAAAAAAGACTATTCTTCAATTTTATTGTATTTCTATATATCGGTGAAGAAAATATTTAATTCCAAGCAAGTATCTATTGAGCCAAATTTTAAATGATACTGTCATCTTTTGATTTTCATTTACTATAAACTGCTAATCTTTATGTGAAAAAAGACTGTAATTGCAAGATACAAAAAGTGAAACTCCTTTGATGGCTAAATTTAATCCATCCTAATGTGGAAACAAAATAAAGATTTGTCTCTTTTGCTGAAGCATTTGTGTAAATGTAGTATTCATTGCAGCAGTACTACTTGAGGGAGTCAATCACTTGTACTGTCTTCTACTGTATAATTTAAGTTTGAAAATAATCAAAAGGACGAGGTCAGATCTGTTCAGGGTGATATGATAAGTAAAATAAATCAGACACAAACTTACATATTGTACAGTTTCTCTTATATGAAAAACACTTTATATAGATAAATTAAAGGTAGATAATATGAAATGGAGACAGATTTTTGCAAATGGAAAAGGAAAACCAGAGATGGAGGGAAGGAAAGTAGGAGGGGCATGAAGGGGAGGGAAATGGAAAAGTAGAATTAACATTTGCTATGTACAAGTGCCAACTTCCCATGGTGAACAGAAACATTATGTATGGTACATGCGCTAAAAAGTTAAAATCTATTAGTTCCTTAAAGTAACTATAAACATTTTTTTTTATTTTAAATTGAATTTATTGGTACATTCTAGGTAGACAGTACAGTTACATTCATTACTGGGATCTTGTACTTTTACATGCCAGGTCTTGTGTTCTCATTTTTTCCCCTTGTTCCTACCCTCCCTTCACCCTCCCCTCTCCTCCTCTCCCCACTTCAAAGACTTTAATTCCATTTTTACATTTTCTCATATTTTTTTCCTTTTCTCTTATTCCCCCTTCCCTATCCTTCTCACTCTCCCTATAGCTTTGGTCCTTTTCTTCCTATTTCACATTGCTAATTGTCCCATTAGGATCTTGAGTACTATTTTAGTTTTTCACACCAGAGAAACTATTTGGTATTTACACATGTGACCCTTATTTATTTCACTTAGAAGTATATCCTCAGACTGCACTCATTTACCTCAGCCATTCTTTATGGCTGAGTAGTATTCCATGTTATAGAAAAACCACATCTTTATCCAATTTCCAACTGATGGGCAGATGGGCTGTTTCCAAGTTTTAGCTATTACAAACTGTGCTGCTATAAACATGTTTGCGCATACATCACTGTGGTATAATGACACTACAAATGTAGGTGTGCATATGCCACAGTGATATGATTCTTTCAATTCTTTTGGGAAGATACCCAAGAGAGGCATGGCTGGGTGAAATGGAACCTCCAATCCTAGTTCTTTGAGGTATCTCCATATTGACTTCCATAGTGGTTGCACCGGTCTGCACTCCCGCCAACAATGGAGAAGGGTTCCTTTCTCCCCACATCCAAGCCCACATTTGTTGCTGTGTCATTTCTTGATAGCAGCTAATCTTTGTTGTGTGAGGTGAAATCTCAGAGTTGTTTTCATCCACATCTCTCGAATGACCAGTGATGCAGAGCATTTTTTCATATATTTACTTGCTGCTTTTATTTCTTTGTCTGAGAATTGTCTGTTCATTTCAGATGCCCATTTTAGAATTGGGTCTTTATATGTGGGGGCACTGGTTGTTTTGAGTTCTTTATATATTTTAGATAATAGTCGTTTGTCTGAGTAGCAGTTAGTAAAAAATTTTTCCCACATTGTAGGTTGTCTCTTAGTTGTGTTGATGGTTCCTTTTGCAGTATATAAGCTTTTTAATAAGATGAGATCCCAGTTGTTGATTCGTTCTGCAGGTTCCCATGCTACTGAGGATTTCTTCATAAAGTTTTTTCCTATGCCAATGTCCTCCAGAGTTTTGCCTAACTTATCTTCAAGCAAGTTTAGTGTTTCTTTTTTATATTTAGATCTTTAGTCCACTTGGATTTTAATTTAGTGCGTGGTGACAGATAAGGGTCTAGTTTTAATTTTTTGCAGGTTGAGATCCAGTTTTTCCAACACAATTTATCAAACTGGCTATCTTTCCTCCACTGGGGACTGTCAGCTCCTCTGTCAAAGATGAGGTAGCTGAGTGCATCTGGAGTTGTTTTTGTGTCTTTCAATCTGTTCCACTGATTCTCAGGTCTGTTTCTTTGCCAGCACCATGCTGTTTTTATCACAGTGGCTTTGTTGTATAGTTTCAAATTGGGAATTGTTATACCCGCTGCCATGTGTCTGTTGCCTAGGATGACTTTTGCTATTCTAAGTCTCTTATGGTTCCAAATGAATTTTTGGATTCTTCTTTCTAGTTCTGTGAAGTATTGTGTTGGGATTTCAATTGGTATTGCCTTGAATCTGTATAGCAGTTTTGGTAGTATGGCCATTTTCACTATGTGGATTCTTCCCACCCAGGAGCAGGGGACATCTTTCCATTTTCTTATATCGTCCTCGATCTCTTTTTTTCGAGTGCTGTACTTTTCAGTGTAGAGGTCTTTAGCTTCTTTTGTTAGATTGATTCCCAGATACTTCATTTTTTTTGGGTGCTATTGTGAAAGGAATTGTTTCACTAATTTCTTTCTCAGTGGGTCTGTTGTTTGTGTATAAGAAGTCTATTGATTTTTGGATTTTGACCTTTTATCGATCTACTCTGCTAAAAGTGTCAATTAAGTCGAGAAGTCTTTTGGTGGAGTTTTTTGGGTCTTCAATGTAGAGTATCATATCATCAGCAAATAATGACAGTTTAACTTCTTCCTTTCCTATCTTTATTGATTTAATTTCCTTCTCTTGTCTAATTGCTATGGCTAATGTTTCCAGAACTATATGGAAGAGCAGTGATGATAGTGGGCGTCCTTGTCTTGTTTCTGATTTTAACGTGAAGGTTTTCAGTTTTTGGCCATTTAATATGATGTTGGCTGTGGTTTTTTCATAGATAGCCTTTATTAAGTTGAGACATAAACCATCTATTCCAATTTTTTGCAGAGTTTTTATCATGAATGGGTGTTGAATTTTGTCAAATGCTTTTTCTGCATCTATCGAGAGGATCATGTGGTTCTTGTCCTTGACTTTGTTAATATAGTGTATTATATATATTGATTTATATATGTTGAACCATCCTTGCATCCCTGGAATAAATCCAACTTGGTCAGGATGTATGATCTTCTTGATGATCCTCTGTATTCTGTTTGCTAGTATCTTATTAAGGATTTTTGCATCTATAGTCATTAAGGAGATCGGCCTGTAGTTTTCTTTTTCAGTTACATCTTTCCGAGGTTTGGGAATCAAAGGGATATTTGCTTCCAGGAATGAATTCGGAAGTATTGCTTCTCTTTCAATTTTACTGAAAAGTCTGAAGAGTAATGGCAGTAGATCTTCTCTAAATTTCTTGTAAAATTTAGCAGTGAATCCATCAGGACCTGGGCTTTTCTTTGTTGGTAACTTTTTAATTACATTTTCAATTTCACTGATTTTGATTGGGGTATTTAAATTGTTTTTTATCTTCTTTGTTCAACTTTGGTAATTCATAAGTATCTAGAAATCTGTCCATTTCTTCTGTGTTTTCCATTTTGTGAGAGTACAGGTTCTCATAGTTTGTATTAATGATCTTCTGGATTTTGGTGGGATCTGTTGTGACTTCACCTTTTTCATTCCTGATTGCATGAATCTGAGCCTTTTCTTTCCTTTTTTGATAAGGTTTGCTAAGGGTTTATCAATTTTATTTATTCTTTCAAAAAACTAACTCTTTGATTCATTTATTTTTTGTGTATTTTACTTAGTTTCCATTGCATTGATTTCTGCTCTAATCTTTACAATTTCCTCTCTTGTTTGAACTTTGGGTTTTTCTTGCTCTTGTTTTCATAGGAGTCTACGAGTCATTGTTATGTGGTTTATTTGAGCTTGCTCTGTTTTCCTAATGTGGGCATTCAGTGCTATGAATTTTCCATGTAGACCTGCTTTCACTGTGTCCCACAGATTCCAGTATGTTGTACTGCCATTTTTGTTTATTTGTAAAAACTGTATGATTACTTTTTAAATTTCCTCTGTTATCCATTGATTGTTCAGGAGAGTGTTACTCAATTTCCATGTGTTTGTGAAGTTCCTACGGTTTCTTATGCTATTGATCTCCAGCTTTACTGCACTGTGATCTGATAATATACAGGGAATAACTTCAATTATTTTGCATTTATTCAAACCTATTTTGAGAGTTAGTATGTGAACTATCTTGCAGAATGACCCATGTGCAGCTGAAAAGAATGTATATTCTGATTTTGTGGGGTGGAACACTCTCTAGACGTCTAATAAATCCATGCATTCAAAAGCTTGATTCAGTTCTAGTGTTTCATTGCTGATTTTTTGCCTAGATGATCTGACTATTTGTGATAGTGGGGTATTCAGATCCCCCACTACAATTGTATTAGTGGTTATTTGGTTTTTCATGTTACTTAATATTTGTTTTATATAGTTGGGGGCATTTATATTTGGTGCATATGTGTTTATGACTGCGTTTTCTTCCTCTTGGATTGTTCCCTTTATAAGAATGCAGTGGCCTTCTTTGTCTCTCTTAATCAGTTTTGATTTGAAGTTTGCTTTATCTGTAAATAAGATTGCTACCCCTGCTTTTTTCTGGGCTCCTGTCACATGGAGAATTGCCTTCCATCCTTTCACTTTCGGTCCATGGGCTTCTTTTTGCACTAGGTCTGTTTCTTGGATACAACATATTGTTGGATTTTGCTTCTTAATCCATTCTGCAAATCTATTTCTCTTGATTGGTGAATTGAGGCCATTGACATTGATAGTTATAACTGATATGTACTGACTTATTATTGTCATGTTACTGTGCTTTTGTTGACTCTTTATATTTTGTCCTCTCCTTTTAGTTTCTTGACATGGCTATTTGATTTGCTCTGTTGGGCCTCATGGTGTTGTGATCTTCATTGTCTTTTTCTGGGATATTGTTTAAAATTTTTTGTAATTCTACTTTAGTATTCATGAAGTTTCTCAAGTGTTCTTTGTCATGGAAGTATCTTAATTCTCTGTCCATTTTGAAAAAGAGTTTTGCTGGATACATCAGTCTTGGTTGTAGGTTGTTTTCTTTTAGGACTTGAAATACCTCACTCCAGGCTCTCCTTGACCTGAGGGTTTGTGTGAAAAAGACTGCTGTGATTGTTTTTTTTTTTAATGAGTTTATTGGTACAATCTAGGTATACAATACAATTACATTCATCATTGGGATTCTGTACCTTTACATAATAGGTCTTGATTCTCATTTTTTCCCCTTGTCCCTGCCCTCCCTTCACCCCCTCCTCTCCTCCCCATTTACAAACATTTTATTTCCATTTTTTCAGTTTCTCATATTTTTTTCCTCTCCCTTATTACCTTTCCCCCACCCTTTCCACTTTCCCTACACCTTTAGCCCTTTTACTTCCTATTTCACATTATTAATTATCTCATTAGGATCCTGTGTACTATTATAGTTTTTCACACCAGAGAAACTATTCGGTATTTCAGTTAAAGAAATCTCTGTATGAACATTAAAAATAGGGAGTCCTAAAATAAAACTAAAAAGGAAAGTAAAAGAGAAAAGGCAATGATGTAACATTAAAATAATCCTTAATTCTGGAGATGAAAATGGTCCCAGAATATATTTAAATTGCTTCTCACTCTTATAGTCTTATCTTATTCTTTATTTCATTATTTGGAGAATACTTTATTAATTTCTGTAATCAAACCCACGTAGATATGACCTTACATATTTAGTACGATGTGTTACCCCTGTACACATGGAAAAAAATAAAAAATAAAAATAAAAATATATTAACATTTCTAGACCAATATGGTTGTCCATTTCTGTACAATGC
>NW_022900951.1:48764590-48802664 GCF_012274545.1 Fukomys damarensis | reverse complement strand
GTCATCTGAACAAAATTATAGACATTCAGCACATTCCATTAAAAAAAAAAAACAAAGAAAAGAATAATATCCAGACAACAGCAAAGTTCTGTTGCTGTTGTGGTACCTGGCACCATTTTTTCTATTAGCCTCTTAATCATCATCTGGAAAAAGAACATTCTAGGGTAATATCATTAAATGTAGCTATGATAAAGCACGGTCCCTACTATGCATCATAAAGCAGGTACTAGATATTATACATTCACAGAGGTATGATACAGTACCGTCCTACATCAATAATACTAGATTCAGTTTTGGTTTAAAATTTACTTTGTCTGCAAATAAGATTGCTACCCCTGTTTTTCTCTGGGCTCCTGTCACATGGAGAATAGTTTTCTATCTTTTCACTTTCAGTCTATGGGCTTCTTTTTGCACTAGGTGTGTTTCTTGTATACAACATATTGTTGGATTTTGCTTCTTATTCCATTTTACCAGTCTATTTTTCTTGATTGGTCAGTTGAGGCCATTGACATTGCTGGCTATAACTGATATGTACTCACTTATAATTGACATGTTATTGGCCTTTTGTTGACTCTTTTTACTTTTTCACCTTCTCCTTTTAATTTCTTGCCTTGTCTATTTGATTTGCTCTGTTGGGCCTCATGGTGTTGTTGCCTTCATTGTCTTTTTCTAGGATCTTGTTTAGAATTGCTTGTAGTGCTGGTTTGGCAGTCTTATGTTATTCTTCTTTGCATCATCTAGGAGTTGTTGGATCGATTTCTCATGATCTCTTACTGTTTTTAAGAGATCTCTCTTTTCATGGTCACTGACTGCAATCTTATCTTCTATATCTGAGAGCCTATCTTCGCATTCTTTTATTCTGTTGTGTACACTTTCAATAGAGTGTTTAATCTCCTGGATATCTGTTTGAATCTGTTTTATGGATTCCATTTCTTTCCTATGTTGGCCGTTTATTTTCTCCATTTCTTTCTTATGCTGGGCCTTCATGGCTTTGATCATGGTCCTGAGCTCATCTATTTTTTTGTCAGTTTCTGCTGTAGAGTCTCAAATCATGACTTCCATTTTGCTCACTATCTCTATGGTTATCTGGTGAATTATTTCTGTTTTGAATTTTTCTAGAGCCTGATTGATCTGTTTTGTTACTTCCTGTGCTTTGAGTTCAGGGTACCCTGGTGTTTCACTATCGGCCTTTTCATCCTTATTTGCCCTACTGTTTGCCATTGGTGAACTGGAAGTCTGTCGTCCTTGTGTCTTGCTTAAGGGTTTTCTCATTTTAATTTTTTTTTTGTCGGACTGTCCTTGGTTTAATCTCTGGGTTATCACCCAAATCTTCCTGATATAGTTGCGCCCTAGCTTTTGTGTCTCTAATGACCCACAGACATTCTCATCTTCATAACATCAGAGAAAACAGTTCAACAAATCAACGACAATGCTTTACCCCAACTGATACAATCAGCAACACATTAAGATCAAGCACAACTTGGACACTGACCAACTGTGGTAGTCACTAGTCTATCACCCTTAAATCATTTGAATTAAATTGAAATCAAGAAGCAGTCCAGAACATGTCTGCATTGAACAAAATTTCAATATAGTGTATTTACCATTTAATGGCTCAGACAGAGTGAGGATGCAAGACCCCTGATCTCAGTTAGCTGTTGGCTGAACCCCCTGATGCTGACTGACCTCAGACTGCAAGGCCCAGATTGAGGTCCCATCCTTCTGAATGGTTGATCTCTGCAATGGTCTATTACAGGTTTCCCACGCCCTTTCTTTAAAGATGTTCAAAGTTGGGAACTCCGAAAAATACCCTTGATGACCACCTCTGTCTTTGCAGAGTGGGTCCAAAGAGTGGACCAGTCAGGAGGTCTGAGAATGGGGGGGGCTTATGGGGGTTCAGGGGAACCCGTGTGGCTACCTTTCCTGCATTTGAGCGATGGCGGCTGGGTCAGGAGCCGGCATGGTTCAGTCTGCTGTGATTCTGATGGGCTTTCCTTTGCATGTGATTTGTTTCTTTTCTCTTACTGCTTATAGTATTTTGTTCTTCTGGTGGGTTTCTGGGATCTTGAATATTATATTTCTAGGAGTAGATTTTGTTTTTTTATCGTGGCTAGTTGGTGCCCTATATGCTTTGCTTATCTGAATGTGTAATTCTTCCCCTCTGTTTGGGAATTTTTCAGTCATTAATTCTTTGAACAGCTTTTTTAAGTTATTTTCATTTTCTCCTAGTACTTCACGGATACCTATCAGTCTTATGTTATTCTTCTTTTTGTCATCTAGGAGTTGTTGGATTGATTTCTCATGCTCCCTTACTGTTTTTAAGAGACCTCTCTTTTCATGGTCACTGTCTGCTATCCTATCTTTTATATCTGAGATTCTAATCTCGCAATCTTTTATTCTGTTGCCTATGGTTTCAATAGAGTTTTTAATCTCCTGGATATCTGAATCTGTTTAATGGATTCCATTTCTTTCCTATGTTGGGTGTTCATTGTTTCCATTTCTTTCTTATGCTGGGCCTTCATGGCTTCTATTATGTTCCTAAGCTCATCTATTTTTTTTGTCAGTTTCCGTTATGGAGTCTTGAATCATGGCTTTCATTTTGCTCACCATCTCTATCGTTATCTGGGAAATAATTTCTGTGTTGAATTTTTCTAGAGCTTGATTGATCAGTTTTTGTACTTCCTGTGCTGTGAGTTCTGAGTATCCCAGAGGTTCACTATCTGATTTTTCATCCTCCTTTGCCCTATTGTTTGCCATTGGTGGACTTGAAGTCTGTCTTTGTGACTTGCTTAAGTGTTTTCTCATCTTTATTTTTGTTGTTGGGTTGCCCTTGATTCAATCACTGGGTCATTAAATCTTCTTGATATCATTGCATCCCACTCTTTGATTCTCTGATAACTTATAGACATTCTCATTTTCATAATTGATAAAATAACTTATCAAATCAATCCCTTTCCTTTATCCCTATTGATACAATCAGGAACATAATAGGATGAATCACCACACTTTATAGCCTGCCATGCCTTTGCAGAGTGAGTCCAAGGACCGGCTCAACCAGGAGATCTAATAGCAGGGGGGTGGCAGTGCTCAGTGGCACCTGTGTGGCTACCCTCCTGGCCCTGTGTCAGAACCAATCAGCAGCGCCCGCTGGAAATGGCTTGAATCCAGAGGAGGCCCATAGTTCGGGCCTGGTGGTGCAACAGAGGTGGCTCTGAGTCCAAGCTGGGCCGATGACGCAAAACTCCTGTAAACATTTAATGTTGCCAAAAGTTACAAAAAAAAAAAAAAGCAGTAAACAGCCCAAGTGTCCATCAACTGTTGACTAAATAAAGAAGATTTTAAAGAAATAAAATGGAGCACTATCCAGCCACAAAGAATGTGAAACTAGAGACAATTATACCTGAATCGATGAACATTAAGCCATACAAATAAGCGAAATAAGTAGGACACACATGTGTAAATATTGAGTAGTTTCTCTGGTGTGAGAAACTGAAACTGTAAATAAGGATCCAAATGTATAATAGATAATGTGAATTAGGAAGAAAAGGTCCAAAGGGGAAGGCGAAGTAGGAGGGGTGGGTTTAAGGAAAGAAGGGACAGGAATAAATATGAGAAAATAAAAAAAAAAAGAAACAAAGTCTTTGTAATAGGGAGGGTTCAGAGGGAGGGCAGATGAATGGGGAAAAATATAAGAACCAAGATACATAATGTAAAGTTGCAAGTTTCTAGTGAAGAATATAAGTGTATTGTGTACCCAAAGTGTACAAATAAACTTAATAGAATAAAAAAAATGAAATCAAGAGATAAATGAAGGGGGAGGGAAGAAAAAAGGGGATGGGAAAAAGAATTCAGATGTAATATGTACATGTACTAATTTTGCACAAGAACTGTAAATATTATGTGCTGGAAAAATATATTAATCAAAACAAATGGATCAAAGCAAAACAGTCTAAAAAGATAGCTTCTACAATATCACAGGCTGCATTTGGACTCACAGCAATCCTCCTGCCTCAACCTCCTGGGTCCTGGAATTACCGGCACACTCCTCCACACCTGTCTTGCATAAAACTTTTGTATGTGCTAAATTTACTATTCTCTCTTTTCTAATTAAGTTTATTGAGACATTTTAGGTGTACAGTATAATGACATTCATTATTGGGGATTTGTTCCCTTACATGATACATTGTGGTTCCTGTTTTTCTCCCATTCCCTTGTGCTCCCTTCAACCCCTCGATCCTTCCCGATTCATCAAGACTTTGTTCCCATTTTTTCATTTTCTCATGTTTTTTTCTTTTCCCTTCTTTCTTGTCATGTACTCCTTCCACTTCTTCCTCCTCTTTAGAACTTTTCTTCCTGTTTCACATTATCTATTATGCATTTTGATCATTATTTACACTTCCATGTTCTCACATCAGATAAACTACTCAGTATTTACACATGTGTGTCCTATTTATTTCACTTAAGTAAAGGGGCTCAAAGTGCATCCATTTAGGGACATTTATGTCAGTGATGAACCATGTCAGGAAAAGAGAGCAGGATGAAATAAACAACCTAATGTAGAACCTCAAGTTTCTAGATAAAGAAGAGCAAGTCAAGCCCAAAGCTCATGCCCTGGAAGAAATTATACAAATGAGCAGAAATTAATGCATTGGAGACAAAAAAAAGGAAAAAAAATCAATGAATTTAAGTGTTCGTTCTTTGAAAAATTGAATAAAATTGACTGAAAGAAAGAACAAAAGAAAGTGGGGCAGCTGCCCATGAGACCTGGGTAGTGGCTCTTAAGACCTGGGCTATGCAGGAACCTAGACCTCACATGGCAGAGATGCCCACAGAGGTTGAGCACAGAAAAGCCATTGTTCTGAACTTAGGAAGATGGCACAGTTGTGAGAAGTGGAGAGGGCTTCCCTGAGGCTTGCTGATATGAATTGAAGTCCACCATGAGAGCATAGAAATTGGAATAAAGATGCAGTATACTACAGTGTTTGGTGAGTAGTTGGAATCGGCACCCATGGGAGAACAGGCACACTGTGGGGTAAGGGCAGCTTGAACAGGCAGGGCAACTGTCCAGAGTTCAAACCCACTGGAAGCCAATGAGCTCAGTTACAGTATCAAAGCCAGAAACCAGCCTGAAATTCAGTGGACTATAGCTAGCTCACAGAGATTAACTCAGATCTATACACTGCACACATTGTGTACCAGTGACAAGAGACAAGACTTTTAGAGGATTTGTTTTCATTTTATCTCCTTGTTCTTCATTTCTCGCCTCTTGTTTCTGTTTTTGTCACTTTTTTTTAATTGGTTGTTCTTATTTTAATAGGAGCATGAATTCCGTTTCTAGTTTTTTGTTGTTGTTGGTTAATTCTGTTCTTGTTTTTATTACATCCTTCTCTTTTCCTACTTTCTTCACCAAGTTTTCCTGATTTCACGAAGTTTGCATGATTTTTCTGTGTCATCTAGACTTACTTCTAATCTTTCACTCTCCTTTTATCTCTCTATTTCCACTTCCCCTACTGCTCCTTTTAAATCTTCTGGGAGTGTAAATTCACTATATTGAAGGGTTTATGTACTGCAAACATATCCCTGGATTGTTCTAACATTTGTTATATAACCACAAATCTAGTTCATAGGTTAAAGGTAGCAAATTAATACTTACCAGAGTTTGTCATTTTATAGGCTATGTTTGAAGCTATTGTTAATGCTAACAGTATTACTTTAGCAAAGGTGACATAAATGTTCTAATCAGTTGTTCTTCCTGGTATACCAAGGCTGAGATTTCCTAAGGCTCACTAAAAATACTATAGGCCATTTTCAAAGAACAAGGGGCTAGGCCAAAGAGGCAGCAACTTCTCACTTCCAACAAGTTTATTAAAAAATTCAAATCAGAAGTAATTTCTCAAATAACTACAGAGGTGATGGCCATAATCAGCAGACACAGATGAAAAACAGAGGCACTGGAGAAAATAATGGAAACCATGAATACCCAGCATACGAAAGAAATATTATACATGAAACACATCCAAGGAGATATCCAAGAGATTCAAAATTCCATTGAAAGTTTCTTCAGCCGAATAAGTGAATGTGAGGACAGAGTTTCCGATATAAAAGGTAGGATTGTGATTAGTGAACATACAAGGAACAATTTTAAAAAAATACTGAGACCATGAAAAATCAATCCAATAGCTACTAAACAATGCAAAAAGGAATAACAAGATTGGAATCAATGAAGGAATAGGAAACATAAAAAAAGACATAAACTATTCGTAGAAGTATTTGCAAAATTGTACCCAAACAGGGAAAATGAATTTGACATATAGATAAGTGGAGCATATGGAACTTTAATTAGTCATGAGAAAAAAGCTACATTTAGGCATATAATAGTCAAGATTCCAGAAGGCCAACACAAGAGCAAAATATTAAAAACAAAGAAATAAACAAATCACATACAAATGAAAGTCCATCAGAATCACATCACACTTCTGAATGCAAACACTCAAGTCAAGAGTGAACACTAAAGTCAAGAGTGGACACCCAAGCCTGGAGTGAAATATTTCAAAGCCTAAAAGAAAAAAATGTCCAACCCAGATTAATGTATCCTACAAAACATTCTTTCAAAATTGATGGAGAAAAAAAGATGCACCCACAACAAAGAACACCTGAGAGACATCATGAATAAAAAACTCCAAAATTTTGTTGAGAATATCATAGAAAAACACAATGAAGATTACAACTCCAGAAACCCCAACAGAATGAATCCATCAGGCAAGGCAGGAAATTAAATGGGGAGGGAGAGAGCCACTAAAATGAAAATATCATGATAAGTATAAGTTAATATCTAAAATTTGTAATGTTCACTGTTAATGGTCTCAATTTACCATTCAAAAGAAATAGAATGGCAGAATTCAACAATATACTTCATATGACAAACACATTTAATTCCAAAAGCAATACATGGATTGAAACTAAAAGTAAGGAAACAATCCTCTATGTGACAGATATGTGGATAAAAGCAGACAGAGCTGTACTATTTGCAGACAAAGTTAATTTCAGGCTAAGACTGAGAGAGAAAAAGGAGCTGCTGTCCCCCTACAGTCCCCTGTGCTTCTGAGCAGCATGGACAAGTGAGTAGTGGAGCCTCATGGAACTGAGCTGCTACTGCAACCCCAGCCCCCAGGACTCTGAGCAATGCAGACCAGTGAGGAGCAAAGCAACGTGGGTGACTGCAGGACCACCCCAACTACATTGTGCCCCCTCTGGCCTGCTGGCTGTGGCTATACCTGGATCCATACCTCAGAAGCACAGGAGGTAATAACAGACATTGTCCTGAGCTTCCGAAGATAGAGCAGAAGTGAACAACAGATAGAGGGCCTCTCTCAAGCTTTTTGATAAAAATTGAAACCCACTGGAAAAGTGAAGAAAATCTCTGAAATGAAGGCACACTACACCACTGTGGTTGGTAAGTTGGAGAGTAACCACCGCCCATCGGGATCTGCACTGTCTTCAATGGGAAGGGCAGCTGGAGGCTACAGTAGAAACTTGCAGAGTTCACCCCTCCAGGAGTTCAGGGAGATCAATGTGCAACTTGCAGCTAGAAATCAGCCTGAATCTCAGGAGTCTGATCCAGGCTTCCTGAGACTAATTGACTTAGATCTGAACACTGCTATCCATGTTGTCTATTGGGACAGCAGAGACATACCATGAAAGAGGCTCTTTATTTTTATTTTTAAAATTATTCTTTTCTTTTCCTCTCATTTTTAATTTTTTTTGCTTTTTTCAAATTTTTCTATTTTTTATTGAGTTTATGTGTATATTTTAGGGATACAGTACAGTTACATTCATTGTTGGGATCATGTACCTCTACATGAAAGGTCTTGGTTATCATTTTCTCCCCTTGTCCCTGGCCTCCCTTCACCCCCTCCTCCTCTCCCCATCTACAAACACTTTATTTCCATCTTTTCATTATCTCACATTTTTTTCTTTTCCCTTATTACCCTTCCCCTACCCATCCCACCTTCCCTACACCTTCCCATTTCACAATGTCAGTAATCTTATTAGGATCTTATGTATTATTGCACTTTTTTCACACCCGGGAAACTATTCAGTATTATACATGTGTGACTTATTTATTTCACTTAGGAGTATATCTTCAATATGTATCCATTTTCCTATGAATCTATTTTCTCATTCTTTATGGCTGAGAAATAATCCATTTTATAGAAGGAGCAGGGGATATCTTTCCATTTTTTTTATATCCTCTTCAATTTCTTTTTTCAAAGTGCTATCATTTTCAGTGTAGAGATATTTTGCTTCTTTTTTAAGATTGATTCCTAGATACTTCATTTTTTTGGATGCTATTGTGAAGGGAATTGTTTCACTAATTTCTCTCTCAGTGAGCCTGTTATTTGTGTACAAGAAGGCTATTGATTTTTGGGTATTCACCTTGCATCCAGCTACTCTACTGAATCTGTCAATTAAGTCTAGAAATCTTTTGGTGGAGTTTTCTGGGTCTTCAATGTAGAGTATCATATCATCAGCAAATAATGACAGTATACCTTTTTCCTTTTCTATCTTTATTTCTTTAATTTCTTTCTCTTGTCTAATTGCTACGGCTAATGTTTCCAGAACTATATGGAAGAGGAGTGGTGACAGTGGGCATCCTTGTCTTGTTCCTGATTTTAACGTGAAGGTTTTCAGTTTTTGGCCATTTAATATGATGGCTGTTGGTTTTTCATAGATAGCCTTTATTAAGTTGAGATATAGACCATCTATTCCAATTTTTTGCAGAGTTTTTATCATGAATGGGTGTTCAATTTTATCAAATGCTTTTTCTGCATCTATTGAGAGGATCATATGGTTTTACTCCTTGACTTTGTTAATATAATGTATTACATTTATTGACTTACGTATGTTGAACCATCCTTGCATCCCTGGAATAAATCTGACTTGGTCAGGATGTATGATCTTATTGATAACCTTCTGTATTCTGTTTGCTAGTATCTTGTAAGGATTTTTGCATCTATATTCATTAAGAAGATTGGCCTGTAGTTCTCTTTTTTAGTTGCATCTTTCCCTGGTTTGGGAATCAAAGTGATACTTGATTCCAGGAATGAATTTGAAAGTATAGCTTCTCTGTCAATTTCATTGAAAATTTTGAAGAGTAATGGCTGTAGTTCTTCTTTAAATGTCTTGTAAAATTCAGCAGTGAATCCATCAGGACCTGGGCTTTTCTTTATTGGTAAATTTTTAATTACATTTTCAATTTCACTGAATGTAATTGAGGTGTTTAAAATGTTTTTATCTTCTTTGTTCAACTTTGGTAATTCATAAGTATCTAAAAATCTGTCCATTTCCTCTGTGTTTTCTATCTTATTGGAGTACAGGTTCTCAAAGTAGGTATTAACGATCCCCTGGATTTCTATTGGATCCATTGTGACTTCGCCTTTTTCATTCCTGATTGCATAGACCTGAGCCTTTTCTTTCCTTTTCTTGATAAGATTAGCTAAGGATTTGCCAATTTTATTTAGTCTTTCAAAAAACCAACTCTTTGTTTCATTTATTTTTGTATCATTTTCTTAGTTTCCATTGCATTGATTTCTGCTCTAATCTTTATAATTTCCTCTCTTGTTTGAGCTTTGAGTTTTTCTTGCTCTTGTTTTTCTAGGAGTCTAAGTGTCATCATTGGGTTGTTTATTTGAGCTCATTCTGTTTTCCTAGTGTGGGCATTCAATGTTATGAACTTTCCCCATAGAACTGCTTTCATTTGTCCCACAGATTCATGTATGTTGTATTGGCATTTTCATTTATTTGTAAAAACTGTCTAACTTCTTCTTCAACTCCCTCTATAATTCACTGATTGTTCAGGAGAGTGTTGTTTAGTTTCCATTTGCTTGTGAGGTTCCTACAGTTTCTTGTGCTATTGATTTCCAGCTTGATTGCACTATGATCTGGTAATATACAGGGGATGACTTCAATTCTTTTGCATTTATTCAGACCTGCTCTGTGAACCAATATATGTTTTATCTTGGAGAATGATACATATGCAGCTGAAAAGAATGTGTATTCTTATTTTGTGGGTGGAATACTCTGTAGACATCTATTAAATCCATGTATTCCAAAGCTTGGTTCAGTTCTATTATTTTATTGTTGATTTTCTGCCTAGATAATCTGTCAATTTGTGATAGTGGGGTATTTAGACCCCCCACTAAAATTGTATTAGTGTTTATTTGGTTTTTCATGTTACTTAATATTTGTTTTATATAGTTTGGGGCATTTATATTTGGTGCATATATGTTTATGATTGCCATCTCTTCCGCTTGAATTGTTCCCTTTACAAGGATGTAGTGGCCTTCTTTGTCTCTCTTAATGAGTTTTGGTTTGAAATTTACTTTGTCTGAGAGTAAGATTGCTACCCCTGCATTTTCCTGGGCTCCTGTCACATGGAGAATTGTTTTCCATCCTTTCACTTTCAGTTTATGGGCTTCTTTTTGCACTAGGTGTGTTTCTTGGATACAACATATTGTTGGATTTTGCTTCTTAATCCATTCTGCCAGTCTATTTCTCTTGATTGGTGAATTGAAGCCATTAACATTGATTGTTATAACTGATATGTTCTGAGTTATTATTGTCATGTTATTGTCCTTTTGTTGACTCTTTTTACTTTTTCTCCCCTCTCCTTTTAGTTTCTTGCCTTGCCTATTTGATTTGGTCTGTTGGGCCTCATGGTATTGTGACCTTCATTGTCCTTTTCTAGGATATTGTTTAGAATTCCTTGTAGTGCTGGTTTGGTGTTCATGAAATTTCTCAGGTGTTCTTTGTCGTGAAAGTATATTATTTCCCCATCTATTTTGAAAGAGAGTTTTGCAGGATACATCTGTCTAGGTTGGAGGTTGTTTTCTTTTAGCAAACTTTTTCTATTTTTCTCTTCTATCTCACTCTCTCTCTCTTCCACATTGTTTTTCTTTGCCATTTTTATTCCTGTTCCTGCTCTAATTTGGATTTCTTCTTTCTTTTTCTTTTCTTTTCTTCTTTTACTTCTCTCAATTGTCGTTACTTTCAAAGGAACATGAACACAGTTTCTAGCTTCCCTATAGATATAAGGTTTTTCTATTCTTGCCTTTATCTTTTCATTCTGTGTTTTCCTTTTGGCTTATACAGTTTCTGAGAGTGTTCATGATCTTCCTCTGTCCTCTGTCCTTCCATGAAACCTATTCCTAAACTTCTACCTATCTATCCCTCTCTCCCCAACTCCTTCTAAATCTTTATCCTGCAGAGTAAATTTGATACATTGAAGAGTTTATGCACTGTAAATGTACTTTGGGCTAGTCCTCAATTTTGATTTAATTCACATTGTTAAAGGTTACAGATGAATAACTACTACATATTGTCATTTTCTCAGCTGTGTTTTATGCTACTGTGTTGCTGGTTGTATCACTCGGGCTAACTTGTTTTGATTGATCTTATCAGTTTTCCTTCCTGGTGTAATGAATATAAGGTTGCCTCAGTGTCATTAGAGACTCAAAGCCTAAAGACTAGCTATATCTGGAAGATCAAAGTATTAACCCAGCAATTAAATCGAGGACAGTATCAATAACAAAAACAGAAACAAGAAGACATTTAAATAAGGCACAAACATAGAAATGAAATGGAAAACTCTCATAAATAACCACTTGGGCACCCCAAACTAATAGCACAGAAGGTAACAAAACAGATGAATGAGGCCACACAAAAAATTCCAAAGAGAAATAATTTCTGAGATAACCACAGAGATGGATCCTCCTGACTCAGCCTCCAGAGTGCTGGGATTATAGGCGTGAGCCACCACACCTGACCCATTCCTTGGTTCTTGTTGAATGTTTCCAAATGAGGGTCTGTTGAGAAAGTCCTTGCCTGCCCCTATGTCTTCAAGAGTTTTACCTACTTTATCTTCCAACAGGTTAAATGTATCTGTTTGAACATTTAAACATTTGATCCATTTTGATTTTACTTTTGTACATAGTGAGCGGTATGGGTCTAGATACAATCTTCTGCGTGTGCACACTCAGTTTTTTCAGCACCACCTACTAAAGAGATATCTTTCTTCCAATACGTTTCTGGCCACTTTATCAATGACAAGATGGTTAAATATGCCTGGTGTCATTTCTACAATATTTATTCTGTTCCACTTATCTATGTGTCTGTTTTGGTATAGTGCCATGCAGTTTTTTTTTTACTGTAGCTTCATAATATAACTTGAAATATGGACTAGTGATTCCTTTTTCTTTACCAGTTACTGGACTAATCCAGTACCACAAGCCCTTAATTTCATATCATACACTCAAAATCTAGCCTCCTTCCAAAAGCCTCATCTATGAGCACATAGGCATTTGGGGGGACATCTTAATATAAGCCATAACATATATTGACTTATTTCTGCCCTCTAATTACTGTTCTGTTGCTGATGCTCTTTTTCCTTCTTCTGGTTAGCTACTTTAATGCCTGGTATAGAGTCTTTTGTACATTTTGGCATTTTTGGCTTCATTTTCTTTTAGAATGTCCTTGGCAATATTTTCATGTACTGTCATGTTGGTCATGAATTCTCTAAGATGTTCTTTATCTTAGAAATGCCTTAGTTTTCCATCAATTCTGAAAGATAGTTTTGCAGGATGTATCAGTGTGGGTTGGTAGTTTTGTTAGTTTTTGTTTGTTTTAGAATTTGAAACTTTTGGCTCTAAGCTTTCCTGGTCTTTAAATTTTGTTTTGAGAAGTCTGCTATAATTCTGACATTTATCTTTATGAGTGATTCATTGCTTTGTTCTAAGTTTTTAAGATTCTGTGTATTGAATTTCTCAGATTTGATCTGTGATGCATTGTGTAGAGGTTCTTTGTGGATCATGCCTATTTTGAGTTGTACATGCCTCACTTAACTATATGCTAAATTCTTTCTTCTTATTTAGAAAATTTTCTAATATTTCTCTAAGCATGTCTTTTACATCATTTGTGATCTTTTTTTATTTTTCACTAATTCCAATTAATCCTAGACTAGTCCTTTTTGCATCATGTAGAAGCTATGGATTTTTATGTTGTTTTCAAGATATCTCCTAGTAATTGGTCACCATTAGCCCTATTTTCTATTTGTGACTCTGTTCTCACATTGATCACTTCTGCTGACCATACTTTCAATAGAATTTCTTAGATTTCACTTTATTTTCATAGACTGCAAATCTTTGCTAAACTAGTCATTCATGTTTTGCAAATTTTTTTAGCTCGGGTAGCTTTCCAATTAGCATCTTCTTTAAACTCAGTAATAAATGTTTAAATTCATTAACTTTTGTTATGTCTTCAAGCTCCCCAATTATCTTATTTACTTTTTTGTCAGTTAGACAGTACCAGATACCCATAATTTAAAGGAGGAAGGGTTTAGTTCATCTCATATTTTATAGAGATTTCAGTTCAGTCAGCTTGCTACAAAGCAGGGTGGCAAGGCAGAAGGGCCTCAAAGAGGAGAAACAAAACTTCATAGCATGGCTGATTGGAGGCAGCAAAAGCCATAGCCTGCCTTCTTTCTGTCCATTTACATTTCATCCAGGCCAAAAGCCTATTGATTGGTGCTACTCACACACAGTGTGGGTCTCCTTTATCTACCTTAATCCCAGTATCACACTCTTAATCCACACACATTCACACACCATAAAACCAGGCACTTCTGAAATGCCCCACCCATGAGTGCAAGAAACTGGGATAGCAGGATATCTAGATACAAGCCATAATACCTTATCATGTATTGATCCATTTTTAATCCCTTCTTTTATTAGTTAATTCAGCTGTATGTCTTGATTTCCTCCTCTTGATGCCCCATGGATCAGCTGTGGGAAAGTTGAGAGTTTGAGGAAGTATTTTGTTGCCTTGTTCATTTTCCCCTGAGGTTTATGGGTTGGTTATAGTGGAATGACTTTGTTGATAGTAATCACATCTTTTTAGTGTTTAATTTTCTTTACACACTCTAGGTATGGCTTATAGGCCTTTGAGTCTGTCCTAAGTTCCAACTACTTCACTTAATTTGGAAAGAGAGGATGCACTGTAATTGATCCAACACTCAGTTATTGGGGAATGGATAACACTATTATTAATGGCTAAAAGGCATTCCAGACATTGACATACAAATAAAACCACTAGTGACAAGTATGCCACCCTACCAATAATAACAACAGCACTAAAGAAAAAGTGAATATTGACATACCATAAGAACCAATAATACACATTCTTGAACCACATAAAAACGATCTAATTACAGTATAAAAACTTACACAAACCAATTGATATACAGTAAATACCTGAGTATGACAACTATACCTCCACTGACAATAGGTAAGTATCCAACAGTAATATTATAGAGTTAACTAATACCTAAAGATTAATAAAGCTTAATATCTATACTAGTAAATATAGAAAAGGTAGGAAACAGAATAGCAAAATTTGAAAACTTAAGCAATGAAAGGTGAGGAAGAGAAAAAAGATAAAGGTTGCTATTAAAGGGTAAGACAATACAATTAGACAAAAGTAACAGAAAAAAAGAAACAAAAGGAAAAAGAAAAATAAAGCATGTGAAGAAAACAAAGAAAAATATCTCCCCCCAAAAGATGAAGAAAAAAGTCCAATATCATTCCTCAGTATTTTTGAATAAGTGATTTCTGCCCAAAATCTGTAGTCTTGCAATCCAGCAAGTCCTGATGTTCTTGTCTTAGACTTACAGCATGTGGGGTTTCTGAAATGCCCCCTTGCTCCAGATGCCCCTCTGGTTTGCATCCTAGGTGGTGGCAACCCTCAGGCTCAAGCATGCCATTGCTCACATTGGTGGATGGAGGAAACAATCTCTATGTTGGAAGTATTCATCAGTGCAGGAATTCAAGCAGATTGGTTGGCATACTTTTGGATCCAGTCTCCTCTGAAAACCACACATGCTGGGCGTGGCTCCTCACCACGGAGTGTGGAGAATCTTTTCCTTCCTGGCCTGATTTTAAACTTCTTAGATGGTCTTAGTTTGGACCACGACCCTCTCCATGACAATGTGTGTGTGTGTGTGTGTGTGTGTGTGTGTGTGTCTTTCTCATTTAATCACTGTGATTGTGCAACACTGGAAACTCTGAAGTTTGTTTTTAAACAATTAACCATTTCCAAAAACTGCTCCAGATAAAACTTTCTCCAATATGGTGTATTATATTGGATTTCTCTTCCAATTCTAGTCTGTCATGTGGAAGGAGTCACTTTCAGAGTGAAACCCCAGACTATTTTTTAAGGGGATTTTTTTTAACCAGGAATCAAACTCAGGGACTCATGTTTTCTAGGTAGGTCCTGCATTGCTGAGCTATATTCTGGCCTCCCACACTGTTTTTGTAGTTCACAATAGTCATGGGCTTTTCTTCAAACTAGCACACTGGTGTAATCTATTGCTTTTCAATGGAGCTGGCAACCATCTGGACTTAGCTTCTCTCCTTGGGCACTGAACTCATTCATTTGTACTTCTTACCTTCTTATGGCCAAATTAATAATAGTATTAATATACATTGTTTTCCATTTATCAATTGATGGGTACTTGGATTATTTCCACATTTGGCTATATGAATAAAGTCAGTATAAACATCCCTGTGCCATTGCTGTTTGATTCTTTTTTAAGTTTTATGAGGTATACATCAGAGTGTGGTTTCAATTTGCATTACCCTAATGATTAATGCTTATGAATATCTTTTAGTATCTGATATATGCAAGTCTTTTTAGTATGTCTATTTAGATTCTCTCCTTTTTAATTGGGTTCCTTTTCACTATTAAAATATATCCTTTATATAGTCTATATGTAAGTCCATTATGAGATATATTACTTGAAAAGCTATTCTTACATTCCATGTATTTTTTCATTATTTTGGTGGTGTTGTTTGAAGTAAATGTTTCATTTCAATTAAGTCCAACTTATCTATTTCTTCTTTTTTCACTTGTGCTTTTGCTTTTGGTGTCATTTCTTAAAAAAACAATGACTTACTTGAGGTCACCAATATTTATTCTTATATTTCTTTTTAAGATTTTTATATTTCTTATATTTAGGTTTTCGATAATTTTTTTCAGTTCCTTTTTGTGTTTTTTGTGAAGGAGTCTAACATCTTTTGCATTTGGATATCCTGTTGCCCTGACACCATTTGTTGGAAATATTACTCTTTTCCCCCCATCAGTCTAGACTCAACTCACTGCTCAAAACTTTTCTGTAAAAAGAAAAGGTTTATTTCTAGATTTTTAATTCTACCTCACTAACTAATGTCTATTGTCATGCTAGTACCACACAAATTTATTCATTGTACCTCAGTCATGAGTTCTAAAATTTGGAAATGTGAGTTCTCCAATTTTGAATAGTTCAAAATTATTTTGGCTATTTTGGCCATACTGCATTGCAATATGACTTCAAACCAGCTTGAAAATGTCTACAAAGAAAGTAACTTGAATTTTCAAAGGAACGGCAATGAATATTTGGGGGAGCTTGTCCTCTTTACAATGTTGAGCCTTCTGATCTAAGAAATCCCTTTCATGAAATGTTATTTTGAACAAGAAATCTGTGATTATTTTTGTGATGTTTGGGTGGGCTCCGTAGTTTTAAAACATTAAAGTGTAACTATAGTATCATACTATCTTTAAAGTAACTGATTACAACATATTAATTAGGTATAATATTATTCTGGAATATACATGATTGTCATGTCAGTTTATGATTTTTCAGATTCTTTGATTCTATGGCCAGTAATGAAATTCAGTGAGTCCAATCAAATGTTTACATTTCACCACCTATCTAAATATTTATTTTTTAAAGTAAGATTTAGTTACTTATTTGAACAAATCACATAATTATTTTGTATTTTAATACACAGGCCCATTATATGACATTTTCAGATACACTATATGCTTACAAAACATTTATCTTTTATTGTCATTCACAAGATAAAAGTTCTCTTTTTTACATCATTGACAGGCAGTTAATATAGCTTATATGCAATTTTCTTATAAATCTCTAATTTCTGAACAAATTCATGAATTATGTGACATATTAAAAACTAGACTAAAATTTTACCATTCTTATAGTTTTTCACTGTGATTATTATAGATGTTTTTAATTAGGGTACTACATTTAATATCAAGCATTTTAGATGGAAGGTAGAAAGTTTTAAGAAAACGACACAAAATCATGGGGACCAGGGTAATTATTAAGATGTAATAAGAATAAATTAGATGAAGATTCTTAAAATAGAATATAGATAACAGAAAAATTAAAGTGAATTAAAGAAAACATATGAAAAATTTAATTCCTTTTTAAGAATGTATTTACCACTACCTTTCCTTATATAGTCACACTACAGAGAATGAGCAGATGGTAGTTTGTACAAAGGTCATATTTTGATACTAATTTTAGTAATATTTGATATATGGGAATCTTAAATATTTACTTTAAATTCACATTTTACGAGAAAATAGTCATATACATCTAACAGAGCAAAGAGAGACACAATTTATTGGGAACTTAGTGGATTTATGGAATCTTAAATTATACAGCAAAGACTTGGTGTCATCAAAAAGTATCACTGGTTGGCTCCTGCAGGACCATCACATGAACACTATTTGCTTTGGTCACCTCACCATGATACAGGTCATGGCCTTCAATCTTAGAAGTCTACAACTTGATCTTGCTCATGTTCTAGAATTCATCCAAATTCAGAAGAAGAAATCATGCTGATTAGAACCTAAGTTGAAAAGACATAAAAACAGGACAACTTAATAATTTATAATGAAAATGCAATTATAATGCAAGATATGAAAGCAATTTGTTTTTATTCAATTAAGAACTAAATTATTTTCATATCAAAATATATTAATACTTCATCTATCTCAAAATACTAGGTTGTATGAGAGCTTAAGAGATTAAAAGGTTCCTCTGTTGCACTGAGAATGACTCAACTTTTCTTGATTAAAAGTGAGAAAATTAACTTGTTTATATATGAGACTATTCTTATAATTCGAAACATCGTATATCTTATAATTCTAAAAATGGTATACAACTCAAATTGCATATGCTAAAAAATTTGTATTGGAAAAATAAATCAAAATTCTGCAATTTTATAGAGAATGTGTACTTCACGCTATCATTTATGAAGCTAGAGATTATGGAGAGTTTGTTGCAAATATGATTGCTCAGTAATGCAGTCAAACAAACTTACTGCTTATCAGCCATGTACAATTCATATTTTCTGAACTGTCAGTTCTTTATCTCTTCCATTTAATCTCTATTAAGTTGTATTACAATACCTACAGTAACTTACAGACTATTTTCTTAAAATGCACAATAACAGACAATATTTATTCCATAGCAAGATTAGAATAAAAAAGGAAGTTTTTGTCAGATGGCCAAATTCACTGAAGTTGGCCTGTGAGCAGGCCTGACTTACAGAGGTGCTGAGGTAGACCATTTTACAGGCTCATGGTCTCTATTATGTTCCTACTCCAACTAAGGGTTCTCTCTTTATCAAGAGTTTTGCAGAACTCTACTTTCAAAATTGTTCCTTGGGCTTACCCCATACCAGACTCTTCATTTTCATGAGAGCACAGTTGCCAAATTAGTTAGGTGGGGCCCAGTCTTGGATCTAGCAGAGAACAGTTGCCTTACTCTTTATTATAGCAGGCTAAGAGATTGGGCTTAATAAAGTACATGTAGGGGACATATGCCAGTGGAGAGGGAGAGTCAAACAGAGTGGAGTTCCTGAGCTTTAGTTTTCCTATGTGTCCTTATGTGTATGTGTCACAGTATATAAAATGGAATCTGTGGAGGGGCAGTTACTGCTGGTGTATGTGTGGGTATCTGCTTCTGTGGAACCTACCTGTGTGAGTTACTTTAGTCATGCAGAAATGGTAGTGACAGAATGCACATACATACTGTCTTATGTACACAACTGGATGGGAGAAAAAGGCACAGGGAATCTTTAAGAAGTGCTTCCTGAACAGGTTGTGGTGGCATATGCCTGTTATTCTAGTACTATAGGAGGCAGAGGAGGGAGAATTTCATGTTTCCGGCCAGCCTATAAAAATTAGTGACTTACCACAACCCTGTGTCTAAATATAAATAACAAAAGTGCTAGGGATGTAGCTCTCTCTAAAGTTCCATAGTTCATTCCCCAGTTCCAAAAAAGTACTCTTTGTTCAACTTTGAAAATTCTCTGCTTGCATGGGGAGCTTTCCACTTGTACCGAGTGGAAGGCTTTGAGATCATTTTTGTTTTAAACTTTTATTTATTTGTACATGTTGGGCTGGGGATATATAGCTCAATGGTAGAATGCTTACCTAGTATGTGCAAGGTTCTAGGTTCTCTTGTTTAGCCAAAAAAAAAAAATATTAGCTGGTACTGGTGGCACATGCCTTTAATCACCACAAGTTTGAGGCCATCCTGGGATACATAGTGAGTTCAAGGCCAGCCTGAGCTACACAGCTAGAAAGACCCTGTCTCAAAAAGCAAAAAATATATGCTTGCAATACATGATTACATTCCTCATGGGAAATCGATACATGCACATAATACATCTTAGTTCTTTTTTTTAAATTCCTTTCCCTTTACCTCCTACCCCCTCCTTCCATCTCGTCATACCCTTTCCCTTTGGAAAATATCCATCTCCTCATTTTCTATTATTTATCTTCTTTTGCTCCTTATTTATATTTTGGGTTTGTCATATAAGAGAATCTATGTGATATTTAAACTTGTGCAGTGATTTATTTCACTTAATATTATGATCTAGAGGTGCAATCATTTGGAATCACTGCATTCATGATCATAACTAATTCACAACTAACATCTGGGTGGACTTTGAGAACATTAAAAGAACTCTACTGGAGACCCTCAACACTACTCAAGTACAGAAAAGGTTGGAGAGGCCTCCATGGCCTTGTGCTACAAACATGATCTCCTAAAACCAACAAGATGAGGAAGGAGCTATGTCCACATAACACAGGTCACTCTAGCAGACAGTAGATGAAAGAAAGAAAAAGTGGAATTGGACAGAGAGGTGGAAAAGTAAGGAGGAAGGCAAAAATAGAGGAGGACAGAGGGACAGGAGTTCCAGGCTAAACAAGAGAAAAAGGGAAAAATGGCACCCTCATGCTACTGAGGTTATAATAAAGGGATACTTCCAGAGTGTTAGCCTAAATAAACAGTGAGAGGACCACATAAGGACTTTGGGAAAGGATACAAACCCAAGAGGACTGTTTTGCATGATTATCTCTTCAGTGTGATCAGGATCCTAATCTACCAGAAGTAGGAACTATAGATGGTAAAGGCACTGTCTGAACCATGACCTTTCAAGATCATCAGTACACTCAAACCACCAAAATCCATCAATGAAAAGTCGCTAAAAGGTATTCTAGCAACAATTTTTTTATACTATAAGATTCACAAACCTCAGCATAAAACAAAACAAAAACAATAAAAGCATGAAAAGACAAGATAACAAATTACTTCTCCAAATTCTAACTCCCATAAAGCCAATCCAGGGGAGGTCAAGGGGAAAACAGCATAAACTGTGCATATGAAGTACTCAAAATGATAACAAATGAGCTTAGAAAACATATCAAAGAAGTATCACAGAAGAAAAAACAGGTAATTTAAGTAATAACCAAAATGACCCAGGAGCTTTCAGAAGACACTAATAAAAAAGCTAGACAAGCTAACAAAATAAAACATGAATGACGAGTTTATAAAAGAATTAAAAGTGCAAGAAAAAGTTTCAATCAGAAATTCAGTAGACTAAAAATGATACTGAAAATGTGGGCAGCAGAAGTGATCAATGTGAGAACAGAATTTTAGAATTAGAAGACAATGATTTCTACAAAGACCAACTACTCAAAACCACTTTAAAAGCAATAAAAGAACAAGAAAAGTAGATCCAACAGGTGTTAGTTAGGTAATGTGAGAAAGACTAATCCAAGAGTAATTGGAATATGTGGAAAATCAGAACACAAGACAAATTGCATGAAAAACCTGTTCACAGAAAAATGGCAGACAAATTTCCATAATAGGGAAAGCAATAAACATACAGATGAATGAGGCATATAGACCTCAAATAGCCAGGATCAAAGATTCTCCATACCACATACTATTCAAGTACCAGAAGTCCATCACAGGGAAAAAGATCTGAAAAGTTGTTAGAGAAAGGCAAAGAATCACATAAAAATTTAAACCCATTAGAATTATAGCAGAGTTTTCAATGCAAATATTGAAGGTAAACAAGTTTAGGAGTGAAATGTTTCAAGCCCTAAAAGATAACAATTTTCAACTCCATGTAATGTAAGTTGAAAAACATTCCTCAAAAATTGGTGGAGAAACAAGGTATTTCCATGACAAGGAGCATGACAAGAATTCCTGAACACCAAAGCAGCATTCCATAAACCTTCTCAAGGATATCCTAGAAAGACAATGAAGCCAGCAATGCCAACAAATTAAAAAGAATGAATAGACCTGGCAGGATGAGCAACTAAGCAAAAGAAAAAAAAACAAGGAAACAGCAACAGAATAATGCAATGACAGCAAAAAGTCAATACCATTCAGTAATAACTCTCAGTGTGAATGATCTTAACCCCAATCAAAAGGTTGGCACAATGGGTCAAGAAACAAAACCCAACAATATGCAATATAAAATAAACACATTTAATTTAAAAAGAAATTCACATACAAAAATCAGAAGAAGGAAAACCTTACTCCATACAATAGGAGCCCAGAAAAAAGCAGGAGTGGCTATTTTAAATCCAGACAGAGTGGATCTCAAACCAAAGTTAATCAAAAGAGAAAGACAATCACTACATTCTGCTTAAAGGAACAATTTAACAGCAAGAGATAACAAATATAAACATTTATGCACCAAACACGGGCACAGGAAACTTCCTAAAACAAAAGTAAAAAACAAAACAGACAAAAAACAAATAAACATCAATACAATTATAACTGTGACCCTTCATAGCCCATTGCTACAAACAGACAGATCATCTAGACAAAGAATCAATAAAAACAAATCAGAGTTCAAACAAACCTTTGAAGAAATGTGTTCCACTCAACAATATAATACACATTCTTCTTGGCAGCACATGGGATTTTCTCCAAAATAGACCATATACATACATATATAGCCAATAAAGCATGCTTAAATAAATATAAAAGAATGAAAATTATCTCATGCATATTATCAGATCATACTGCACTGAAAGTAGAAATCTATGGCAAAAGAAACCACAGAAACTATACAAATATGGGGAAATTAAACAATATCCTCTTGAGTGATGAATGAGACTAAAATAAAATAAGGAAGTTATTAGACAGTTCCTAGAATCGAACAAATAATATCAGTATAACATACCAGAATCTATGGGACACAAAGACAGCAGTCCTAAGAGAAAAGTTTTAACAGTGAATGTCCACATCAGAAAAACAGAGCCAGTTCAAAACATAACCAAGATGCACCTCAAGGTCCTAGCAAAACAACAATCCAAATCCAAAGCTAGCATAGTGGGGACAAGGGGAAAAATGAGAACCAAGACCTGGCATGTAAAGGTACAAGATCCCAGTAATGAATGTAACTGTACTGCATACCTAGAATGTACCAATAAATTCAATTTAAATTTGAAAAAAATATATCAGAGCAGAAATAAATAAAATTGACTTAAAATACAAAGAATCAATAAATCAAAGAGCTGCATCTTTTAATAAATAGACAAAATGACAAACCCTTAGCCAATCTTACCAAAATGAGGAAAGAAAAGACTCAAATTCATGTAATTAGAAATAGAAAAGGTGAATCACAGTGGATTCTGCCAAGCCCAGATGATCATTGCTAACTACTTTGAGATCCTGTCCTCTAATGAAATAGAAAATATGGAAGAAATGGATAAATTCCTAGATACATTTGAAGTATTAAAGCTGAACCAAGATGTAAAAATCCCGAATAATCCATTATCAGTTAATTAAATTGAATAAGTAATTTAAAAAACTATCAACTGCTAAAGCCCCAATTCCTGACAGATTCACTATTGAATTCTACCCAAACTTTAGAGACGGTTTAATGCCAATCCTCTTCCCATTCTTTAATGAAATAAAAAATGAAGTCATATTCCCAAAATAATTTCTGGAAGCAACTATTACCTGATTCCAAAACCAGAACAGGATTCACCACAGACTAATCTCTTTAATGAACATAGATGCAAAAATCCTTAAGAAGACACTGGCAGATAAAATGTAGAAATCATTAAAAAAGTATGTAGTATTAATAAGTAAGCTTCATCCTAGGAATGCAGGGATGGGTCAATATACATACATCAATAAATGTAATACACTACATAAACAGAAGGAAGGACAAAATCACAGGAACATCTCAATAAATAAATAAAAATGCATTTGAAAAAATTCAACATCCATTCATTATAGAAACCATGAAAAAATAGGTATAGAAAGTCTTTACCTCAGTCTGATAAAAATCATCTGTGACAAGCCAACAGCATGTTAAGAGATGTTGAAAGCATTTCCTTTAAAATCAGGAACAAAATATGAGTGTCCACATCATCATTGCTGTTTAATACACTACCCAAAACATTAGCCAAATTATTCAGGAAAGAGAAATGAATAAAAGAGATGTGTATAGGAAAAGAACTTATATTATCATTATTTGCAGATGACATGATCCTAAAAAGTCCACCAAAAGGCTCCTAGAAATAATTATTGAACTCAGTATCATAGAACACAAAATCAACACTAAAAAAATCAAGTGTTCCTGTACACTAATAATAAACTCACAGAGAGAAAAATTATGGAAACAGTACCTTTCACAGTAGCATCAAATAAATGAAATGCAAAGGAATCTACTTAACCAAGGAAGCCTACGAACTCTACAATGCAAATTACAGTACCCCGAAAAAGATCAAAGAGGGTATCAGTAAATGGAAAGATATTCCCTGTTTCTGCAGAGGCAGAACCAATATAGTTAAAATGACCATACTTCTAAAACTGCTATACAGATTTAATACAATTGCAATCAAAATATCAATAGCGTTCCTTGGAGAACTAGAGAAAAGAATCCTAAAATTCATAGGGAACCTGAAGAGAACAAGAATAGCAAAAACAATTCTGGGCAACAAGCTCAAGGCAGGAGATATCACAGTTCTGGGCTTCAAATTTTACTACAGAGCAATTATCATTAAAAGAAAAAACACTGCATGTTGTTGATTTAAAAAACAAAAGACATGTCAATCAAAGGACAGAATGGAGGATGATGCAGAGACAACTCCAGGAACTCTCAACTACATTACCTTTAACAAAGGGGTCAAATACTTTCATTGGAGAACAGATATCCTCTTTAACAAATGTGTTGGGAAAACTAGCTTTCTACATGCCAAAGATTTAACCTAGAACTATATTCTCATCTTACTCTAAATTAAAATGAAAATGGATCAAAGAACTAAATATTAAAGCAAAAACAATTTGCTGGATAACAAAACAGGTAAAAATCTTGACAATATAGGCATAGGCAATGACTCTGAACAGAACTCTAGTTGCACAAGAAAAAGGCTTCTCGATAGCAAAGGGAACCATGAACAGAGTGAACAGACAACGTAAAGAATAGGGAAAATATTTTTCCAGGTATTCAACAGACCAAGGACTAATACCTAGAACATATAAACAACTCAAAAAAATTAAACCTTTTCAATTTAAAGATCCAATAAAAAATGGGCATTTGAAACGAATAGATACTGCTCAAATGAATAAGTACTACATGAAAAATGTTCAACATCACTGAACACTCAAGAAATGCAAATGAAAACAACACTGAGATGCCATCTCACTCCAAAAGGAATGTCTATATTCAATAAATCAAATAACAATTGCTGGAGAGGCATGGTGGGGGTGGGGGCAGAAACCCTTCTTCATTTTTGGTGGGAGTGTAAACTGGTACAACCACTACAGAAATTAGTATGGGGATTCTTCCAAAACCTAAAAACAGGAATCCATTTGACCCAGTTATTCCCTTTCTAGGTATCTTTCCAAAAGAGTTAAATACATTGCATAACAGTGATACAGGCAAATCCATGCTATAACAAAATTCCTAGCAGCTAAATTCTGGAAGCAGCTTAAATATCCACCAAGACATGAATGCATAAAGAAAATGTGGTATTTATACAGAATGGAGTATTACTGCGCCACCACAAAGAATAAATTTTAGTCATTTGGAGGAAAATGGATGCACCTTGAGACCATAATACTAACTAAAGTAAATCAGAAACACAAGCTTGAATATCATATCTTTTCTTATACGAAGACCCTAATATATAAATAAAATGAAAAACAAAAGATGGAAAATAAGAAACAGCAAGATGGATTTCTGGCATATAAGAAGGGTATGGAGATGGGGGGAGGAGAGAAAGATTTATGAAAAGGGGGAAGGAACTATGAAGTGCTGTGTACATGCACCAAGCTACTAAAGGTGTGTAGTAATCACGTACTACAAATATATATCCAAGAGATGCAGGGAGGATAAATGGGAGGAGGAGAGGGAGTTAAAAAAAATAAGAAGGGTCATATACCATACATATACTAACTCCCCAACTGGCACACTTACGCCACCAGAGATGTATTTATGGATCTAGTTAGGGAGTCTTTCAGTGAGTGGTAGCCTATAGAAGAAATGAGAGACAAACAAGCAAAAGGGTGATGACAGCTGCCTCCTTCTCTGTGAAAGGTCACAACACTGAAATCTTTTGTCTTTCTGTTGTTGTTTTTTGTTTGTTTGTTTTTTCCCATTAAGTTTATTGGTACATCTAAAGCAAACAATACAGTTACATTTATCATTGGGATCTTGTACCTTTACATGATATATATCTTGGTTCTAATTTTTTCCCCATAACCCTACCCTCCCATCATCCCCTTTGCCCTTCCCTATTTACAAAGACTTTGTTTCCTTTTTTCATTTTATCTTTTCCCTTTTTTTTTTTTTTTTTTTTTTTTTTGTACCAGGGATTGAACTTGGGTCCTTGCCGCCGAACCGCTGAGCCCTCTTTTCCCTTATTTCTTTTCCCCTCCTCTTCCCACTTTCCCTTTAGCCATTTTCTTCCTATTTTGCACTCTCAGTTATACTATGTGAACCTTGTTTACACTTTCAGTTTTTCACACCAGAGAAACTATTCAGTATTTACTCAAGCGGGGGGGGGGCATAGCTGCTATCAAGCAATTAGCCAATAACAAATGCTGGTGGGGTTGTGGGGAGACAGTAACCCTTCTCCATTGTTGGTGGGAATGCAGACTGGTGCAACCATTGTGAAAATCAGTATGGAGATACCTCAAAGAACTAGGATTAGTGGTTCCATTTGACCCAGCCATCCCTCTGCTGGGTATCTTCCCAAAAGAATTAAAAGAAATCGTATCACAGTGATATATGTGGACCCATGTTTGTAGCAGCACACTTCATAATAGCTAAAACTTGGAAACAACCCAAATATCCATCAACTGGAGACTAGATAAAAAAGATGTGGTTTTTCTATAAGGTGGAGTACTGCTCAGCCATAAAGAATGAGAAATTAGAAATATTTATAGCTAAATGGATGCACATTGAGGAAAATTCTCAAGTGGAATAAATAAAACACACTTGAGAGAAGCCTCTTTTGGATGTAATGCTTCCTGAGCAGTATCAAGGGCCCTAAACCAGCTGGAGACCTATAGGAAGTGCAGGAAATAAAGTTAGTGTCTGAATACAACCCTTCAATATCATCATCTCACTGCAGTGAAAAAGTGTACCATTCCCAAAAACACTGAAACACACACAGACACACACTTACACACACACACTTGAATCCTAGGGCAAGAAAAAAGGAAAAAATGGAAACAAAGTCTTTGTGAATAGGGAAGGGTGAAGTGGTTGAAGGGAGGGCAGGGACATGGGGAAAAAACAGGAACCAAGGCATATCATGTAAAGCTACAAGATCCCAATGATAAATGTAACTGTATTGTTTGCCTTAAATGTACCAATAAACTTAATGGGGAATTCAAAAAAGACTTTGGCTTCAGATTTTTTTTTGGTCCAGATTTAAATGTTGCTCTAACTTTTATAAACACCTTAGAGTGGAATAGAAAAATGGTTGACTCTTCATTTCAAACAGTTCAGAGGATACTTCTGAGTTCTACAGTGCTCTGGGAGGTCTACGTTCTTGGTCAGGAAATTCCCTTCCCTCTGTTCCCAATGTGGTCTATACTTCTAGGAAGACACAAATGAAGAGCGTAGCTTTCATCAGGCTTGGTGGCATAGTTCTGTAGTCCCTAGGAGTCTGCAAGGGCAGCAGGACTATTAAAAGTATGACCAGAGCCTGGGCAACTTACCAACATGGTGAGATCCACTCTCAATTACAAAAAATAAAGAGCTGGAAATGTAGTTGTTGGGAAGCCCCTGGGTTCAAATACAAAAGTAGTGAGGAAAAAATGTAGACTATTGTCTGGCATGTAGACAGTGCAACTAGGCATATTGCTATTCAGGCACTTCATAAAATGGGCAGGATATGAAGCCCACACAGTAAGGTGAGCATTGGTTTCACCTGGTATGAGGTCTGTATTAAAGGCCCTCCTGCATGAGTTGGCCTATGTTCAGGGTACACTTTAAGGTCTTGAACTAAGGTGGCTTCCAAATTGGAATTTCAATTTCTAGGGTGGACAATATGTTGAGAAAATATGTATGCATGGCTATAGCTCTCCAAATTCCTCCAGTGATATGCCACTTCCAAAGTGACAGTCTTTCTTCTGGCCTCTATCTGTACCCTCACCCCATGGGTTACAACATCTAGGGCAACCAGATTACCTGAACATAATAGAGGAAATTTTTGTCTCTTGGTGTGGAAGTGAAGCTTTCCAGGCCGGCTCTCAGTGACTGCAGAGGGAGACAAGGATCCCAATCTTTAAGCCAATGCATTTTCTAGTGGCCTTCCATGGAGTCTATGAAACTCTTCCCTTTAAGGCACAAATTCATGGCCAGGGTCCTGTGTAGGAAGGTACGTGTAGGTCTTGGGAGTTCTTCCTAAACTCTGCAGCTTACTTCCTTCTGCAAGATGCCTCAACATTTTTGTAGGCCAGTTATTCTTGGCTATTTGGCCTCCTTAACAGTAAGGGAATTTCTTGTCTGGAGAAAAGTGAAGGGCACACAAACTAGAGGCCAGATACACTCCAGGACATGTGAATGAATGTGCAAGCCCCCCCCCACCACCACCAGGTGTATGAGAATGCCTGCAGAGCCCTGTTAGTCTCTGCTCCTAGAGATCTATATAAAAAAAGAAATCAGGGGAAAGGGGTAAGAGGAGAGCCTGGTTATTCTTCCCTTCATGCTCCCAAATTGTGCCCCTCAGGGCAGAATCAGTCTGAAGTGGAGATGACGGCTCAGTGAATTTTTTGATGCCACAAAAAAGAGGTGTTAGAAAAGAGTTGAGTGTCATTTGCGTAAACATGTAGTAGAATTAATGTCTGAAAAGGCTTTGCAGCAGAGATACTTTCCATCCACCAGGTGTCTGGCACAGCAGTTAACAAGGATGTACTGGGCTGAGTGGACTTTGGGCAAGCCAGGATTTCCCCCAACAGGGTTCAGAAGTTCAGAAGGAATTCTGGGTGCCCTTGCATTCCTGAAGAAAGACAAGCTTCTCCTAGGGATCCTTGGGCAAGGCAAGCCAAAGCCCAGACCAATAAACTCAGGGGTAGAGCTTCCCCACGAGTCATTTTGAGGTGGGTCATTAAGAAGCCACAGGCTACTGACTGCAGGCACTGAGGTCATTCACTTTGGTTTCCTCTGTGAGGCACTGCTGGTTGCCTCTGCTTGAAGCAGTTGCCACCAGAAGGCCCATCATATTGTCACCAAAGGACCATTTGCACACTGTAACAGAGAAGGGAGAGGTTCTCTAGACTAGGATATATACCCTTGGCAGTTCCAAGCAACTTCAAATGCAAATTTGATCTGTCCCTCCCTGACATTTCTTTCCCAATATTGTTTCCCAGTGTGTGAGTCTAGGTACAATTTATTCTCAAAATGACCACAGATAAATTGCGAGCAAGCTGCTCTTCTATGTCATGTATCTGGAGGGGTGTGTGGAGGGGTGCTTGTTGCTACTTTTTGCTGGCCCCAGAATTTGTACTTAGGTGTCTCCCCTCACCAGAAACACTTTATGCCTGATGGCTATATACCTGCATAAATGGCTAATAGTTTTTGGTGCAGTTCCAAAGCTTGGTCCTCCACCCATTTTATTTTTATAAAGGGGTGGGGAGTGTCACAAGCCACCAGAAAAGAAAAATGAAAGTAATGAAACTCTGTAACCACACAGCTACCAAAACACAGGACCACCTGGCCAATTCAGAGGAAGAGCTGGAGACTGCAGAATAAAACATCTTGTGGCAGCTTTCCCGCCTTTCATTTTCCTTCAGCCTTTTCCATTTTTCTGGGCTTCTGTTCTTGCAAGAAGGAAAGGACAAAGCACATAATCGTGCTCACTTTGATTCTATTGGGAGCATTCAAATTATAGGCTTTCTTCCCCAACAGTGCAAAGTGCTATTCATAGTGCTGACTTGCTTGGTAGTAGCAGGACTACACTTTCTGACAATACCTAGGGATTTAGGTGAAGCCATGCCACATTGGGCTGCCTGACAAACAGTAGGAAAGGCCAGCCCAATCTGAATCCAGTGTATTTGGTAACAGTGTTCCTTTGTGGAGGCACTAAGCAACTTATTCACTTCTGCCTCTCAGCTTTCAATAAGATGTGTATGGTAGTTCTCCAACCACTTCAAAGGCTCACAGCCTCTCTGCAGAAAACTTCATCTGTCTCTGCTTAAAACTACAGGGTCCTTCTTTTTCCAAAATCACACATAATTTTATACTTTAAACTCACCCCTTGTTCCTGTCCCATAGCCAACTCCCTTTTGTTATGAAGAGAAAGCCAAGTTTCCCTATCCATTAGGTGATGCCCAATACTTCCATGGAGAAGATGGCAGCATAAAATCTAGCAGTATATCACATCCTCTCCAGGACCTGGAGTTGCAAAACTGGGAAAACAAGAACTTAGCAAACAGAAAAGGAAATTGAGAAGGAGACAACAGGAAAACTAGAACTCAAAAAAGAAGGAAAGGAGGAGTTAAGAAGAGGAACTGGAGGAGGAAGAGAAGGGCAAAGAAGGAGACAGTCGTGAATGCTAACCCTGGTTCTTGGGGAGAGGGACCTCTCCAGAGAAGAAATCTATTAAAGTGCTCAACATATTTGACAGTAATTCATCAGTAGACATTTGGGGAAAGTGGTTAATTATTTAAGTGACAGAATTACACTTTAAGATTTCTGAGGTCGCCGTCTACCACAATGAATGGGTGGGAGATAGCCACAAGAGGTACTCATGGAGAAGGTACAGACTACACATAGACCTTCTGAAAAGTTTAAGCAAAGATGAGCTCAGGCCAGGAAGCACACAGTGAGTGGCTCCACCCTATATGGTAAAAGTGCTAGCATTGAGTTCAGTGGACTGCTTGACTTCCTCTCACCCCCGATGCACTGCCTACATCCACCACAGAGACCATTAGTTTGCTTGCTCTCCCCATTTGCAAATGTGATCAGAGATCTGCCTCAGCTTGCATGGTTTGCCACAGCCTGGGGTACACAAAAAGAGGGACCTCTGGAGCAGGGAAGGTACCTCACAAACCCACAAGCCATAAAGCTAGCCAGAGAAAGCAGTGAACTGGTATGCATAGAGGGACATAAAAATTAGGAAGAGGTGGAGTGAGTATAGTGCTAGGGCAGTAGGAAAGCCAGAATATGACTCTATATTCAGACACAAAAAAAATTAGCGAGGAAACAAAATAGGATTCAGTAGTGACTATCTCATCCCTTTCACATATCTTGTAAATTCCAATACTGGAAATGACCCACTCACTCAAACACAAGGAGGAATTTTTTTGACTCATTTTTCTTTCTTTTTTTCATTGTTGGCTTTTTTTCTTCTTTTATCCCTTCTTTTGCTCTCTTTTCTTTATCATTCTTGTTCTTTTCTGTTACATTTATGTCACTCTGTTTATTCTCTCTCTTTAATTAAATCTATTATGTTACTTTTTCTCCTCCTCTACTATCCCTTTATTTTCAAATTTCACTTCTTTTCCCCCTTCTCTACCTCCTTCATTTTTATTTTTACTATTAAGCTTTATTAATATTTTAGATATATAGCCGATTCTATGGTATTATTGTTTAATTCTTTCCTATTGTTAATGTTAGTATAGTTGCTGCACTTAGAAGATATTTACTGTATGTTGATATTTGGTTTGTCTTTGTGTATATATTATTATTCCAGATTTCTTTTTTTTTTTTAAGGATGGTACAGTTATATCTTTTATTGGTTCTTGTGGTATATCCATATCATTTGTTTTGAATCCATTATTTTTGCTGATTTCTTTGCTATTATCAGTGGTATAATAAAGTTTTTCCCCATGAGACATCATAGTCAAAATCACAGTCAAAATCTCAAAATTTCTGTCAAAAGACAGAAACTTAAAAGCTGTTAGAGAAAAACAGTAGTCACTTGTGAAGGTAAACTCTTTAGATTTACAGTAGACTTCTCAACACAAATCTCAGGAGAGCTTGGAATGAAGTGATTTAAACTTTACCAGAACACAAATTCCAACTCAGACTAATATATCCTGCAAGATTATCTATGAATACTGAAACAGAAAAACTGAAAAAGAGCAACTTATGAATTTCATATTCACTGAGTCAATACTCCAAAAAATTATTAAGGAAACAATGAATCCAACAATGCCATAAAGTCTGGTGGTAGGATGAGCAGTTAAGCAGAAGTGGAAAAAAGGGAATAATAATGATGGGAATAAATCAGTATCGTTCAATAGTCACTATGTGTGAATAGTCTCAATTGTCCTAAGCAAAAGACATAGATTGGTAGAATAAATCAAAAATAAAACCTAGTGGTATGCGGTATATAAGTAACATATTTAACCCAAGAAGAAATCAATAGACTAGTGATTAAAAACTGGAAAGCAATATACCATGGAGCAGGAGCCACAAAACAAACAGGAGTAACTTTCCTATTTTCAGACAAAGAGAACTTCAAGCCTAATCTGGTAAGAAGCAGCAAAGAGAGTCACTACATATTGATTACGGTAAAACTCATGAAGATGCAGGTATAGACAAGGACTTTCTGAGAAGAATTCCAATTGCAAATGAAATTACAGAAGAGTAAACAAATGGTATTATATCAAATTAAAAAGCTTCTGTACAGCAAAGGAAGCAACCAACAGTGTGAAGACACAAACTATAGAATGGGGAAAAATTGCCAGCTGTTACTTGGACAGAGGACTAATATCTAAAATATGTAAAATTTAAAAAGTTAAGATGCCCCAAAATGAAAGATCCAATGAAAATATGGGCAACTGAAATGAATAGACATTTCTCAGAAGTACAAATGGCCAATAAATACATGAAAAAAGTTCAACATTTCTAGCTATTAGAGAAATGCAAATTGAAACAACACTGAGATTTCTTCATACTCCAGAAAGAATGGCTGTCACTAAGAAATTAAATAATAACAAGTGTTAGTGAGACTGAAGGAGACAAGTAACCCTCCTACATTGTTGGTACAAGTGTAAACTAGTATAACCACTATGGAAACCAGTATGATGACTCCTCCAAAAAACTTAAATTACAATTTCTACTCAACCCATCTAAGTATCTCCTTCTAAGTATCTTTCCAATAGAGCTAAAGACATATTTTAGTGACACATGCATACCCATGTTTGTAGCAGCACAACTCCTAACAGCTAAATCTTGGAAGCAATCCCTATGTCTATCGACAGATGAATGGATAAAGAAAATGTGGTGTTTATACACAGCCGAGTACTACTCTGCTATAAACAGAGATAAATTTGAGTCTTCTGTAGGAAAATGCATGTACCCTGAGACAATGTCAAGTGAAATAAATCAGACAAGCTTAAATATCACATGCTTTCTCTTATATAAGAAACCAAATGTATACATATAGAACGAAATAAAAGATAACAAGTAACAGGAGATAGATCTTTTACAAATAGAAAGAGAACCAAGAGACGGAGGAGACAGAAGAGAAGGGAAGTAAAAATAATTAAGATATGTTATGTACATGTGCCAACTCATGATAAATATAATAATGTACTACAAGCATATAAAAATAAACAGAATTTTAAGAAAGACTTGGATGAAGAATAAAATGATTGTCTTGCCTTTTTCACATCCAGAATGAGAGACTATGGGTATTAATCCAGTGTGTGTAAGAGTGCTCCTCAAGGATGAGGGGATTTTCTGGGGGTGGGCCCCTGTGTTTTTATGTTCATAGCTGTCCTTGTGTATAGGCATGATGAAATATGTGAGGGATGAGTCTTTCTGTCAGCTGACTGATCTGTGGATGTCTGCTTCTGTGGCACCTGCCCATGAGAGGGACAGATCCTGAAGAAGTGGGAAAGTGGCCATTTATTTACACATTGATATCTACACTGCATGTGCAGATGAATGGATGGCGAGAAAAGGCCACATAGGACCCATCAAAATGTGCCTCTTCATTTGACTTTGGAAATTTTGCTTTCCAGAGTGAGAAGACTTGAAAGGAATGTCTCTCAGTCTTTTGGGATCTGTGCACTAACGATCATGATTCATTCATAAGTAACATAGGAATGGTTTTTCAGATCAGGAAAAGTCTCTTGGTGACTTCCAAATCTATTCAATTACAAGAAAGGGAAGAGCCGGGCATCGTGGTTCCCGCCTGTAATCCCAGCATTTGGGAGGCTGAGGCAGGAGGATCTCTGTGAGTTCAAGACCAGCCTGGGGTACATAGTGAGTTCCAGGTCAGTCTCAACTACATAGTGAGTCCCCGTCTCAAAAACAACAACAATAACAACAACAACAACAAAACAAACAAGAAAGGGTAGAGAGGCTCCAGTAGCCTTGTGGTAGAAAAGGCCATGCCCTATAAAAAACAAGCTGAAGAAAGAGTTGTCTGCACAAAACAGGGTCCTGCTAGTAGCAGTAAATGTAAGGCAAATAAAAGAGAAGCAAAAATAGTGTGATAGGTAGGGAAGGAGAAGGAGGAAAAGAGGATGCAAATTGGGATTGTGCAGAGGACAAAGAGAGGAAGCAGAGAAGGAACAAGAAGTCAAAACATGAGGAGGACAAAAAGAAGAGGCAGCACTCATGACATGGGGTATATTTTCTTCTATCTAGTATAGGGGTCCTTCACTGTGTCGCAGTCTACAAAAGGAGCAAGTAGATGAAACAAACACTTCCTTTCTGGGGAAAGGCATAATGCCTGAACTCTTTTTGATGGAATGCCTTATAAATGGTATCAAGGGATTTGATCCAGCTATAGTCTTGATTTAGGTGTATAGGAGGAGGTTGAAACCTTGCCTTTATTGTCATCGGCACATAGGAATGCACTGGAGATATCTATACCCACAACTATGTTCTGTCCTACATTCTATTTCTTTTGAATATTCATATTCTATCTGATGTTAAGTATGTTATGCTGAGACTCCATTGTTCTCCTACCTTTTTGGTATTTGATGTGTGAAAATATAGTCAAATTCCAGAACAGAAATAAGGAGTTGTTACTTACAGAGACAGAAGAATATAAATGAGAGGAAAAATTTTCAGGTTGCAGGAAATGATAAGGAATTTTAAAGATGAAGTTCAAGATTTAGACAAAAGTCTAAACATTTCTGGAACCAAATGCTGAAATGGGTATAAATATGAGTGAAAGAAAATTCTCAGGATCATGGATATGGACTAATGGTAATATATAAGTCTTGAGTAAGAGACATGCCATAGAATATCTTTTAGGTTATACTAGAATTTATCATAGAGGAAGTGATTTTAAATTTTTACTTAGAGAAACAATAGTTAGATATTTATTTTGCAGAAGTCATTCTAGAAGCTCTACTACACAAGAGATCAGTTGAAAACTATTATTGGATCGTGATGTTGAGCCAAATAATCCAGAATCAGAAAGATGTATTTCACGTTTTCTCTTAATATGAAGAGTCCAGAAAGGAAAACAAAAATAAACAACATGAAAATGGAAAATTGTTAGAGCAGAGGAAGATGATGGGGGAGGGAGAATGACAAAAAGAAGATAAACAGTAATAGAATGCATACATCAAAGTGTGTTTTATACATGTATGAAAATTTTACAATGAAACCCAAGTATCAGTATAATTAATATTAACCAATAGAAACACCTGTTGTTGACATTTAGAGAGAAATGGTGAGTCTAAACCAGGGAATGGGCATAGGGTTTTTGGAATGAAAAAGAAGACACTGGGCAGGGGATTTAGCTCAGTGGTTCCACCGCCTGCCTTGCAAGCACAAGGACCCGAGTTCGATCTCAGGTACCCCCCCCAAAAAAAAGAAAAGAAAAAAAGACACTTTCATGAGTAATTTTAAAAGAATATTCATCATAACTTTGTGGTAGATTGAATAGTGGAGATGAGGGAAAGGAAGGATATAACAGGATGACCTAGACAACAAGAACAAGGAAGGGTTTTATGGTACTGTCTGTGAAGTGATGAAGAATTCAATTTTGGCCATGTTCAATTTGAGGTATTAATAAGGCTTGCACAGAGGGTCAGTAGACTACATGAGTGTGAAGTCTGCAAAAAGACTTCTGCTTTAGATACAGACTTGCTAATTCTACTTCTCCTTTATTTGTTTATTCTCTCTCTGTGTCTCTCTGTCTCTCTCTGTGTCTCTCTCTCTCTCTCTATCTCTCTCTGTCTCTCTCTCTCTCTGTAACAAGGATTGAACCCAAGGCTATCAGTGAGCTACATCACAATCTGTTTTTAATTTCTTGTTTTGAGACTGGATTTCTTACTGTAAGTCACTAAGTTATCTAGGCTGGGCCTGGATTTGTGATCCTCTTGTTTCAGCCTCTCTGAGTGCATGGATGCATCATTTCTAGGTATACATCATTTCTAAATAATCTAAATATTGGTGGCTCCTAGAATTTTTCCATAAACTGTAAATTTTTCCATGTATGCTCTTTCGGTGTATCACTGCACTTCATTAGTTTCACCTACCATTTTTATACTTTTCTGTTTTTGTTTCTTTTTGTTTGTTTGTTTGATTTTTCAGTAGTAGGGCATGGACCCATTGTCTGGAGCGTGCTAGGCAATGCATTAACAATGAGTCACACTTTAAACTCTGATTAATTATTTTATTGTTGTTCTGTGCACCATCAGTCTTTTGCTCTATTTCTTAATCTGTTTATCTGGTAAAATCTGTTGAAATCTCAGACCTCTACTTGCCTGCCAGGAGTCTCCATCTAGGTCTTACTGAAAATATTGAAAACCTGCTACTTCTATTGTATTCTATACCTCAGATAGTGATTTCACCTCATACTGAAGCAAGAGACTTGAGAATCATTTCTCTCTTAGAAGACCCAACTATGGTTGTGTTTTGGAATGTCAACTGGGCTAGACTAGAACTCCTAGTTATTCAATCAAACAGTATTCTAGGTGTTGCTGGGAAGCAATTTTGTAGATGTGGGTAATGTCTATAATCAGGGGTCGGGGATTTAGCTCAGTGGTGACACTGCCTGGCTCACAAGCGCAAGGACCCGAGTTCAATTCCCAGTACCAAACAAACAAAAATATCTTTGACCAGTTGACTTTAAGTAAAGAATATTCTTCTAGATAACATAGGTATACCTGATGTAGTCAGTTGATAAGACTTAAGAACACAGCTAAGGCTTTTGTGAAAAAGAAATTCCACTTTTTTGTGGGGGGGTATTGGGGATTGAACTCAGGTCCTTGAGCTTGAGAGGCAGGTGGCAGAACCACTGAGCTAAATCCCAAGCCCAAGACATTGCACTTGTAAGCATCACCTTCATCCTGTGTATGAGATGCCCAGCACGCCCTTCCTGAAAGACTACTTTATGGATTTTAGACTTTTGTAATCAATCCCCACAAGTCAATATACTGCAATGTTGTGTTTGAATATGTGTCTCCTACTGGTTTCTGTTTGAACCATGCTTTATATCCCATCTAATTAATGATATTTCACAAACCTTTCTAAATCTACTTCTCTGCATTCCATCCCAACTACCATTATCTAAGATCAAGCTTTTATCACTTGTCCCTTTTCATACAGCACCTTAAATGTCTTATTATCCCAATCTCTATAGGACCTTCCCCATGGCCACTAGTACAATCCATATAATGTATAAATGTGAACACAATAGTCTCTGCAAATCCTCAATGATTGCCCATTTCATACAATTGATCTTAAACCGACTTAGCATAGCACAGACAGTGCTCGTGTTCATGTTGCAATTTGCTGATCCAGCTTCATTGGTCCACTCCGGGAAAACTATTTGATTGGCAGATCTTCCTACATTACCTTCACTTTCCTAGAAGAGGCTGTCTTAAACATTATAACTTTGGTCATTACATTCTCACTACTTGAAATTCTATTTATCATTCTACCATTTCTCATCTTAACCAAACAGGCTCCCTTTTTAAAGACTCAAATCAGGTACTTACCCACACAAGAAACCATCCTTGGCACTTCAATGTAGTTGGTATAGCTTTTGTGCTCTTAATACTCTGCACCAACCTCTATCTACAGAACTTATCAAATAAGTTTATGAACTTATTTAATGAGTTAAGTACCTTATTTTGATAACATACTTTATAGACATGGTGCCTGAAATTGAATAGATGTTCAATTTAATAATTGCTCCTTAATTTAATTATTGAATGAATGGATTCTACACTGTGTAGGTAATGGTTAGCTGCTAATAATGAGATCCATAGAAAGTAGGAAAATGGCTATCCAAATGTAATTCCAATAATTTGTGAGTATGTTGCTTTTCACAGGAAAAAGAACATCGCTGATAGGATTAGGTTAGGAAATTTGACATAGAGATTTTTCTGGATTATTTAGGAGTTACACTCTAATTACATGTATACTTAAAAGAAGAAAGTCTCTCCCTATCTTAGTCTAAGAGAGATATTTTT
>NW_022900951.1:48748192-48764482 GCF_012274545.1 Fukomys damarensis | reverse complement strand
AAAAAAAAAAAAAAAAAAAAAAAAAAAAAAGGAGCTATTCTGTATGAGAGGGATTAAATCTGTCATTGTTGACTTTGCACGTGATGAAAACATACCATCAATCAAAGAATACAAATGATCCCTAGAAGTTGGGGACAGCCCTCAGCTGACAGCAAGGAAACAGAGATAACAGACCTTCAGTTAAAAAGAATTGAATTATAGGCCTGGGATTTAGCTCAGTGGTTCCCCCAACTGCCTTATAAGCGCAAGGTCCAGAGTTCCATCCCTGGTATTAAAAAAAAAAAAACAAAAACGGGTGTGGTGGTGCACACCTGTAATCCTAGCACTTGGCACTTGGGAGGCTGAGGCAGGAGGATCACTGAGAGTTCAAGACCAGCCTGGGCTACATAGTGAGTCCCAGGTCAGTCTCAACTACATAGTGAGACCCTGTCTAAAAAAAAAAAAAAAAAAATTTGAATTCTGCCAACTGAATGAATAGGACTCAGATTCTTCCCTATAACCTCCAAAAAGGAATGTAGCTTGCCAACACCTTGATATTAGTTTGAGATGAGACTTAAGTCAGACTTCTGAACTACAGCACGATATCATAATAAATGATTGAGCCTCTAAATTTGTGATAAATTGTGGGCTTCATCATGGTAGCAGTAGAAAATTAATACAGAATCCAAGTAAGATAACCTGTTGTACTTCTCAAGAGACAAAAGATTAAATGATATGCTAACAGGTAAGGAAATAAGACTACTAAAAAAGGAATCTGATTATATTTGTGGCTTTTTTTTAACCTTTTTAATTTCTCTTTTTATTAGTTTGAGTCAAGGTATTGCTAAATTGCCCAGGCTAGGCTCAAACTTGTGAGTCCTCCAACCTCAGCCTCCCAGAGTACACAAATTACAGGTGTGTGTAACCACACCTGGCCTGTTAAAAATTTTAGTATATTTGTTGATAAAGCTAGCACTGGCCTCTTAAAAATTGATCAATCTAAAGTAGAAAGAGAACGTCCTTATGTAATAAGAGAGAGAAAAAGAGACAAAGCTCATAGAAAAACAGAGAAGTGCTTAGGGAGACTCTGCACATAAAGCTGTTTAGAAAATTTAACTCTTTTGTGAGGCAGACAGACAACCAGCCAGTCTAAATACCCTGAAGCAGGAAAATATAATGGCAGAATAAATGTGAGAACTCCCCACAAAAACTCCCTTTAATGAACTCCCTTTAATGTTAGACACTTATGCAAACAGGCAACCTAAACAAGGAATATGACACCAATTACAAACTATAATTCCAACTATAAATATAATTCCAGAAACAAAAAACAGAACTATGTGTTAAAGTAGAAGCAAAAAGTACCCACCTAACCATCCATAAAATTATCTAAAAGCACCAATATACAATGTGAAATAGGAAGAAAAGGGCTAAAGGTGTAGGGAAAATGGGAAGGGTAGGGGAAGGTAATAAGGGAAAGAAAAGAAATAGGAGAAAATGAAAAAATGGAAATGAAGTGTTTGTAAAGGGGGAGGAGAAAAGGGGGTGAAGGGAGGGCAGGGAAAAGGGGAAAAATGAGAACCAAGACCTGTCATGTAAAGGTACAAGATCCCAATAATGAATGTAAGTGTACTGTATACTTAAAATGTACCAATAAACTCAATGCAGACAAAAAAATAAAATAAAAGCACCAATATCTTTGGGATAAACCAGCAATTGTTGCTTCCTAATGTGATTCAATAGTAACAGTTGTGTATCACCTATGTAGTTTTGCTAAAACTGCTTCAATTAATCATGAGGAAACACAAAAATCAGACAATTTTATATTGTAAATGTATAAAAGATAGCTTCTGGAATCCTAAGAAATGCCAATATCATGAAAAATTAAAAGCTTAGCATGCTACTATACATTTAAAAAGACTAAAGAATCAGGATAACTAAACACAATATATTGCCCTTGAATGGAACAAACAAAAATAAAAAGGTATAAAGGATATTGTTAGGTATACTGGAAAAACTTGGTATGAACATTAGATTACATAGTTTGATAAGTGCTAAATTTCACTTGCTGTAATAATACCCTTGTTCTTAACAGATGAATGATAAAAGTGTTTAGGGAGGAAGTGTCATGATATTGCAAGTTATTTCCAAATAGTTCAGCCAAAAGAAGTGTGTATGTATGTGGTTTTGTTTTTCCAGAAAGTGAAAACCCATATACATACCAGAACATAAAAATTGATGAGTCTACTGGAAAGACATCTTTTCATTTTTCCATATGGTTGAAGTTATATAAAATAAAATATTAATAAAGAAAAATAACACTTAGATACATAAGGTTTATCCTTACTACTAGTTATAAATCTAACTGGCAAATTCAGAGACAGAGCAATGCATTCACATTTTCTGAAAAATATAATGAAGATAAAAAAGTGAGTAAAAAAGAAATACCATTCAGAAAAAGGAAAGCTTGTGTGACATTTTAATAGCAAACAAAATGAATTTAAAATGCCAAAAGATAAAAAAGGGTCACTAAAAATAAAAAATGTACTTGTTCTAGACTTCTGCACACATAATTACAAATCCTCAATTCTACAAAACAAAAAATGATATAAATGCAAGAATTTGAAAAATCCACAATCATTGTGGGAGATTTTAAATCTTCCTCTCACAGCAACCGATAGACTTGGCAAAAAATAAAAACTATTAGGGATATAGAAGATTTAAACATCATAATTTGCATGTTTAATGGATATTCACAGAACCCTGCATTTAACAATTAAAATACATAATTTTTTTTCAGGCACACATGAAAAACTATTTTTGGGTTTTTTTTTTTGAGATAGGGTCTCACTATGTAGTTGAGACTGACCTGGAACTCACTATGTAGCCCAGGCTGGTCTCGAACTCACAGCGATCCTCCTACCTCAGCCTCCCGAGTGCTGGGATTACAGATGAAAAAGTATTTTTTAATCATTTTTCTCTAGGACCCAAGGCAAATATTTCAACAAAGAGTAAGTAATTAGTATCATATAAAAAAAGCTGTACTCAATGAAATTAAATGAGAAACAGTAATAGTGTTTTGATAAAAAAGATCCATATGGCCAAGCCCAAGTTTCTAAATGCCAACAACCAGTTCCACAGTCCCACAGAGAAGTGGTTATAGGAGTGGAAAATTCAAGATGAGCATTAAAGAAGAAAGAAAATGTTAAAGTAAATCAAAGCATCTGTCAAGATTGGCACATATCAAAAGGACAGAAAAGAAAACAACTTTAATGAGCAACCCTGACTAAATCTGAGCCAATCTGTGCATTAAAATAAGTAATAATGGCAACAGACTATTTGTGAAATAAAGGAAAAAGTTATATGTCTAAATAAATATATAGAGAAAAAGCTTTTCCTTATTAAAGTACAATGTAAACTATTATATGTAGTAAAAATGATAAAGTTTGATAGTTGTTATTTTGTACTCATCATAGTAATAATTATGCAGGCAAGAATTATCAAGTGATGCAAAAACTAATGGAAATAGTTTGATGAAGAACAAGATATCTACACAATTTCAAATTATTCTCAGTAAATTTAGTAACTACATAAACAAAAATAATAACTTAAGAGTGGGTTGACCCAGATAATACCCACCATTTCAAACAAGCAATCAAAGTTAACATTATTCCTAGTGTTTCAAATCATCATGTAGCACCAGAACAATACCCTGAAAACAAGTAACATTATTTGTGAGATATTCCTTTTAATATGCATAAGCAACATATGAAAATAAGGAAATAGCACAAAAATTTAAGTTGAGGAATATTCCAAAAAATAATTTTCCTAGAAATACTCATCAATGTCATGAAAGAAAAAGAAGAGTAAAAGAAATGTTCAAGAACAAGGACTGGAACCTCACCCCACAAAGAATGGCTGCTATCAAGTAATCACACAAAAACAAATGTTGGCAGGGTTGTGGGGAGAAAGGAACCCTTCTCCATTATTTGTGGGGGTGCAGACTGGTACAACCACTAGGGAAATCAATATGGAGATACCTCAAAGAGCTGGGACTAGAGGTTCCATGACTCAGCCATGCCATCCTCTGCTGGGTATCTTTCCAAACGAATTAAAAGAATCATATCACAGTGATATATGTGCACCTATGTTTGTAGCGGCACAGTTTTTAATAGCTAAAACTTGGAAACAGCCTATTTGCCCATCAGTTGGAAACTGGATAAAGAAGATGTGGTTTTTCTATAAAATGGAATACTACTCATCCATAAAGAGTGAGAAATTAGATTCATTCATAGGAAAATGGATACATATTGAGGATATACTCCTAAGTGAAATAAATAGGTCATACATGTGTAAATACCGAATAGTTTCTCCAGTGTGAAAAACTATAATAGTACATAAGAACCTAACGAGATAATTGACCATGTGAAATAGGAAGAAAGGGGCTAAAGGTGTAGGGAAAGTGGGAAGGGAAGGGTAGGGGAAAGCTAATAAGGGAAAAGAAAAAAATATGAGAAAATGAAAAAATGGAAATAAAGTGTTTGTAAATGGGGAGGGGAGGGGGGGTGAAGGGAGGGCAGGAACAAGGGGAAAAATGAGAACCAAGACCTGTCAAGATCCCAATAATGAATTTAACTGTACTGTATACCTAAAATCTACCAATAAACTCAATGACAGAAAAAAAAAGAATAAGTACTGGAAAAATATAAAAACTAAATGTAATGTATCATCCTGAACCATAACTTTAATTGAGAACAGAAAATAGTTTTTATAAAAGACACTGAGAAAAATTTGTGGAAATAAAATTGTGACATAAATAATAATATCACAATAATGTAAAGTGTCCTGATTTTCATACACGTACTGAGGTTATATAAGAGGAAATTATCATTCTGAGAAAATAGACAAGGAAGAATTAAGATAATATTAACATCTGTAAATTACTGTTAAATGGGTGAACAAATGAGGGACAAAAAAAGACAAAAGTAAAGCAAATGTGTCAAAATGTCAATTTGCAAACCCGAGAAACTGTATCTAGGAGAGTTCTTTTAACTATTCTCATGGTTCTTTAAGTGTAGAATTAAATCAAAACAAAATGTATAAAGACACTTCCTGAGGCAGGAGGATCGCTGTGAGTTCGAGACTGCCTGGGCTACATAGTGAGTTTCAGGTCAGCCTCAACTACATAGTGAGACCCTGTCTCAAAAAACCAAAGGGGAAAAAAAAAAGATACAAGCATAAAAATCAGCAATGTTGTTATCAATAAATACCATAACCATGCATTTCCTATGTATTTAATACAATTAAATGCTTTATATACTGTGAAATTTTATTGGGTTCAGCAGCCAATATGTAATTTTGTATTACAGTGAAAGATTAAAAAGCATTTTAAAATAGAAGATGAAGTTTAATTATAATTGGGCTAATGATTTTATAATATGATTTTTAAAAGAGGCTTACATATGTGAACATTCAAATAGTAACTCATAAGTCAAAGAAGAAATCATAAGAAAAATTAGAAAGTAATAAACATTTAATAATAAAAACATTCCATACAAAAAACATTTAAGAGACAACCTACATACAGAACAGGAAAAAAATAAACTTTGCCAGCTATTCCTCAGACACAGGACTAATATCTAGAAGATATAAAGAACTCAAAAAAATTACACCTCCAAAATGAAGACCCAATGGAAAAATGGGCAAGTAAAATGAATATACACTTCTCAGAAAAGTATAATTGATTCATAAATGTATGAAAAAATGCACATCCCTGGCCATTAGAGAAATGCAAATTAAAACAACAGTAAGATGTCATCTTATACCAGAAACAATAGCAATAATTAAGAAATCAAATAATAACAAACTCTGTCTACGAGGGCTGTGCTGAAAAAGAAATCCTTCTACATTGTGGGTGGGAATGTAAACTAGTATGACCATTATGAAAATCATTATGGAGAATTTTCCAAAAAATAAAAATAGAAGTTCCATTTGACTCAGCTATTCCCCTTCTAGATGTCTTCAAAAATGAGCTAAAGAAATGATATTACAGCAATACATGCATACATATGTTTATAGCAGCACAACTCATAATAGCTAAAACAGGGAAACATGCTATATGTGCATCTACAGTTAAATGGATAAAGAAAATGTGGTATCTATACACAATGGACTCCTATTTGGCTATAAAGAAGGATAAATTCAAGAAATTTGTAGGAAAATGTATACATCTTGAAAAAATAATGTTAAGTACAATATATCAGACACACAAGCTTAAATTCTGTGTGGTTCCTCACATTTGAATTATCCAAAGTACAAATGAACAACAAAATAAAAAACTGATAAAAGGAAACAGCTATGTCTTTTCAAATAGGACGGTAATCAATAGATGAAGGTTGGGGGAATGTATGAAGATTTAAGAAGCATCATGTACATGTACCAACTATTCACAATGAAAATAATCAATATATGCTCCAAACATGAACTAAAAAAATAAAAATCATCATGAAAATGCAGCAAGGGGATTTAGAGATGGAGGGAAGTGGGTGGTGAGGGAAAGGCGACTAAAAAAAAATCAAGATAGGTGAAGAACATATCCCTACTTCCGAACATGAATGTAAACATCATGTATTACAAACATATACAGTAGTAATAAAATACAAATTTTTTAAATGTGAAATTCTTCTAAAGTGGTAAAGGAAAATTTATATTCCTAAATTCTCATTTTTAAAAAGATAGAAAGTTAATGAACTAAAGGTCTAATTCAATGTTAGCAACAAAAAGAAACCAAGAAGAGAAATATAAAAGTAACTGGAAAAATTATTAAAATGGAAAACAAAGTATTCAATAGTAAGATCTGACAAAAGCAAAACCAATAAATATATTAGAAAATTGATTATTGTAACCTTTCACTCTCACACTGTTAAAGGAGAAAAATATGATTATGAAAATAGATACAAAGTATTTTTTGAAAAAAATCCCATACCTATTCCCCATAAAACTCAGACCAGGACTATAAAGGAACTTTCTTAACCTAAAAAAGAAAATCTACTTAAACAGAAGGTGAAACTAAAAAAATTCAAGATCAACACAAGGAAATGCTCTACTACTTTTATTTCTTCTTGTGCTGAAGCTTTTAGCTAGCACAGTAAGATATTCTTTTAAAAAGCAATAGAAAAAAAGGGGGCCATTTTTCAAAATTCAATTATCAGATAATCTTATAGAACATATAAATTATAAGAATGAATAAAATTTGAAAAGCTGCAATGTATAAAATCAATATATAAAAGTATCAATCATGTTCCAACTAAACAGCAAAAATTTTTAAATGTTGTTACAAAAAGTCATTTTACGGTAGCAGCAGAAACTATAAGGTAATTAGGAGTAACCCTAAAAAAAATGCCTGGCATGTTACATTAATATTATTAGGTGTATATGGTTTTCTATAATGTAGAAAATGGTTTCGATTTTATCACTGGTGCTAGCTTTCTGTTTTGTTTTTTTTTTACTTTGCCACCTATTTTAATGAGTCAAAATCAACTGTCATTCCCTGTTTGTTTGTGTGTTTGTTTTCCAGTACTGGGGATTGAACTCAGGACCTTGACCATGCGAGGCAGGTGCGTGGCCACTAAGCTAAATCCCAGCCCAACCGTCATTCCTTTTCTTCTTAATAAAATTTTAATAAAGAGATTACCTTAAAAATCACATCTTCCAGGTGCTAGACATCAGAAAAAGCAGGGTTACAGTGTAATTTATCCTTATTTTCATCACTGGATGAACTATTTTATGAATGCACCAAGGAAATGGAATCATACTGCAATCCCTTGAATACTGAAAAATAGTAAAATAATGTAAAATCATTTCTTATGTTATTGTAGATCCCTGGACTCTTCAGTTCCTTATGCCTCATTCTGTTCCCATGTCAACAGTTGTATGCATAGTATTAGAAGGAATGTATGGCATAGCAGTTTAAGCCATAAGACTCTGGAACCAATTGTTCTGAGTTCAAATCTCATCATAACCACTTAGTGCCACACAACTTGTAGCAAGTTAAACTTCCCTCAGCCTATATAAACTTCTTTACTGGAATTTTGTGGTTAAATAAACTAAAACATACAAAAGCCTTTAGAACAGTGGCACATAAAAACATCCTCAGTAAAAATTAGCTATTATTACAAGTTCCAGTGATTTGAATCACTAAGGTGAAATTATGTAGCTCCTACACTTCTTTCTCTACATAACCTCCCTCATTTTCTATCTGAACATTATTCTGACTAAGGCCTATATCTGCACATTTCCTTACTCTCATTAGAGGTAAAAATAAGGGAAGTAAGTCTTTATGGAATGACAAGATGTTTTCGAGTGAAACTGCGTTTCTTGTTTTTCTTTGCACTACCACCAAACCTGATGCTCAGAATGCCCATGGTTTCCAATCCCTGTCTTCAGTAATTCATTTACATAAATGTTTCATTCCTGCAATGTCCTAGCAACAAGCCTTGGAAATACATCCCCTACAATTCCCAGCGTGATACTTTTCCATTGCAAGGGCTCCATGAAAATTTCTTGTTATGAATGAAGAAAGAATGCCTTTCTACAACATTCGGGTAAAATTTGGTTTTATTTTTTTGCATTCTATAAATTTCATTTAAATAGGTGATTGTTTTTCTGGTAGTGAGAACTGATTCCTAAAATAAAATTAATATCACGTGCTTGAAAATCTTCTTTGGCTTACAGTTTATGGTATAAACTGCATAATATTTAAGGCTCTATGACATTCTATCTTCACCTCTTAATCCTTTTGACAGAGTCACAATTATAGCAGACTATTCCCATAAAAAGTCTTCTATGGGGCTTTTGTTCTGGAAACCACAGATCTAAAAAGCATTCCACCTCCCTCAATTTGGCAGATATCACTCACCCTTTAAAATCCACCCAAAGTTCCCTCTTCCTTTTTAATGGTTCATTATGGCACTTGAGTTTGATTATCATGTTGTAACTTTTCCTAAACTTATTAAACTCTCTTGCGTTATACAGAAGTACCTCTGAAGGCTCACTCTGTTAGCAGTTTTGGGCCTAGGCAGTAGGCCTTCAACACATTCTTTTCATTGCTCTTGAACTAGGCATTTTTAAATTGAACAATTTCAAATATATATGTAATTAGGGAGCAGTATAATAAATCTCCACTTATCCATCACCCAGTTTTATTTTATGAACTCATGAATATTCAACCTTAGCCCCATAGAATTACTTTCAATAAAAAACATGCAATCCTATTTATTAAAAAATTTAACATTAGTAGCATTTGAAATATTAAAATAAATACTTCTCTTAAATATCCGTCACTTCATCTAAACATGTTCTGTGAAAGAGCTGTTTAATGCTCATATGTTCTTTTTTCTATTTCGAAATTGTGGAAAGAACAGGGAAATGGAGAGAATGAGATCTGAAAAAATGTATAATTAAGTTTCAGAGAGCCTGGATTTCCTAGTTGAGAAAGAAAGAATCTGACCTGGTTTAGGGTAGGAAACTCCATGTATTTCACTACTTCTCCGGAGGAGGGTGAGACTTCAGACCGGCTGATGCAGGAGGAGGTGCGGGGGGGAGAGTGGCGTTACTCCCGTTGGGAGTTCCTTCTGGATAATCCCACCGCGGAGCAAGAAGGCAGCGCTTTTTTGGAGGCTTGGCTTCTCGCGTGCTCCCAGGTGGAAGCGTAGATCTCCCAGAGGAACAGGTCTGGTCTTCCATAAGTGAGATAGGACCTAGGCGTCAGTTTTCTCCACTGGGCCCCGGAAAATCAGAGACCTGAGATGGCGGCGGATCCCCTCCAGGCACAGAGCAGGCTTCCTCCGGGTTTCTCTCTTACCGTATTTCCTGTATCCTGAGACGTATATCCCCTCGCTGCCTCCACCCCTCTGCATACCCCACGCCCACCACCGCCCAGCACACCCCGTCCCATTTTAACGTTTCTACGACGATGAGACTTTTAAAAAACAATGCGTATATTTAATATAACGTTCTTTATAGCGTCCCGCCCACCAAGTGTAACTAAAGTCATCGCAATCATTATGTAATCTGTGCAAGAAATGTTTGCGAGAGTCAGGCAACCAAAGAAATTATTTAAGATCATTACAACCCTGTTGCAGATGCACATTATAGAGCCATGAAACTAGCTATAACCACTTAAAAAGCAATATACAAACCTGTTGACTAGCTGCCTAGAGTGCAAACTAGCTCCACTGATCATGGGAAATTGAATGTGTAAAATAAATTCACCATGTCATAGAATACAAAATCACTTTTGCATCATATTTTTAAATGTAAATAATTGAAAGCTAACTATTTTTTTTTCACATTTCAACATCTAGGAACTCTCTGAAACCTAACAATTGATAGCACTGCCTACTTTAACTGGCAACTTTTTTTTTCTTAAAGCTATGGAGAATAATGACTCATCTAACTATTGCTGGTATGTTATATTTTCTGGTATATGGTAAGTAACCAGAACAAAGTGCAATGCAACTTATTAAAAAAGGGTTCTGGTCGCTATCATCATTCAAATAGCCTGAATATTTATTCACCTTTTGCTGCTGGGACAAACTGGACCACACTTTTTCAGCACTACCCTCAGTGTTTCTTAACTTAGTTCAGTTCTTAATATCAACAGAGAACTTTTTCAAGAAGCTATGCTATCTAAAGCTGTGTGGTCTTTAACTAATTAAATTCTTAGAATTTGGGTTTCTGTTGCTTAATAATTTCTTCTTTATGAAGAAATTGCCATAATTAGGGGTAATACACTTAAATCACTATCATAAAAACTTATCATCACCATCATTATCCTCCTCCAAGTACAGAGCAATATTTTATACAAATTAGATACTCCATAAATATTTGAGAAATAAGTCACTTTGTGGTTTTATTTCAGATACTAATAATGATAACTGAAAATTCAGGTGTAGTAGCAGCTTAATGAAAAGATGTGAAGACATATTGAGAGAATACTTTCAGAGCTAGGAAAATAGTTGTTATTAGATATAATGACATGGACGTCAGAAACATAGAGGTAATAGCTGAAGTCATGAGTATGGGTAATATTTCCAAAAGAAAAATTAAAGATAAATGTGGTAAAAACAGAATCTTGAGAAGAGAAGGCTGAGGCAAAGGATCCATAAGAGGAGGATCACAAGTTTGAGCACAGCCTGGAAAATTTAGCAAGATCCTGTATTGGTATAAAATGAGCTTGGGACACAGCTCCATGCACAACCCTGAGTTCAGTCCCCAGCACTGGGGTACAAAAAGTGCCACATGGATCTAAATTGGAAATTTCCTGCTTCCCTGGGAAGAAGACTTGTAAGGAAAGGAAGGCCATGTGGTCTTTTGGGAGCAGTGCACTCATGGCTGTATATTAACTCAGGTAATCTTTGCATGGACTTTTGGAACACCAAAGAGTCTCTACTAGTGACCCTCAATTCTATTAAATTATAAAAAATGGTGGTGAAGCCCCCATGGTCCTATGCTACAAAGGTGCATCCCCATAAATAACAAACCAAGGAGGAGGTGTATCCACAGAACACTGATCCCACCAATAGCAATCAGTGAAAGAACAGGAAAAGAAGTGGAGTAATAGGAATAATAGGAGGAGAAGGAAGAAATAAAAGAGGGGGAGAAGAACCAGGAGTATCAGGTCAAATGGGATAAGGATAAAGAAAAGAAGTGGCACCCTTATGCTACCAGGGATGTATTTATGGATCAAGTTTAGGGGTCTTTCAGCGAGTGGTAGCCTACAGAAGAAATGAGAGGGCCACACAGGAAGAAAAGGGTGTGGCCACCTGCCTCCCTCCCTGGGGAAGGACACAATACTAAGAAGCCTCTTTTGAATGGAATATTTCCTAAATAGGATCACCCAGAGACCTTTAGGAACTACCAAAGGTAAAGGCAAGGTCTGAACCATCATCTTGCAAGGCCATCAGCTCACTGCAAACACCAGTGTCCCAAACACACACACACACACAAACACACCCCTATACCCCAAAGGCAAGTAACAAATAGACACAGCGGTAGGAGGTCAAGGTGAAATGGGCAGGAATGGGACTCAAAGGTGATGAGAATGGCACAGATTATGTTTAAGGCCCTATAGGACTTTTGCTATGGCTTCTCACCTGCCCAGTCCATAGAGGTCATTTTAATTCCCAAGGAAATAAGTTCATCCTCTTTACTGCTAATGTTACACCCCCCCCACTCTGCTACACCAGACCATCACCAAACAAGAACTGAAAGAAAAGAACTGGCAGTCAGGATGTGAAAGCAGGATAGGAACAGGTGAAAAATAAATAAATTACTGTAGTGAAGCAGAAAATATGAGCTAAAACTGAAATGTTCCATGTCCCAAACAGACAGTTGTTACCCAGAGTGGTATTCTATTCCCTTACAGAAAGGAACCCACTAGTCAGGGTGAAGTTATCAGGAGGCAAAGATTAAAACTTCTTCATACAGAAACCTGTTGTGCCAGGACTTCTCCTGCTTAGCTATCACAACCCCAACCCCAGGATAGAGAAGTGGGAAGACAGTCAGAAAAAGACCGGTGGGGTGGAGGAAGGATTGGGTGGGATAAGTGTGGAAGGGGGGATGAGTTTCATGCCCATTGAACTTCCCATGTGGGTAGTTTGTTTCGGAGTGTGGGTATGTTCATGCTAAGATGTGCTCTCCTGAGTATAAAGGGTGCATACAGGAGCCTGAGGACACTAGGTCACAAGGTGAACTCTAGAAAAGGTATGAAATGAGTGTAGCCTGTACTAAAGTATCTGCTGCTTGAATTGGACGTATGCTGTGGTAATCTGTAATAAGTCAGTGGCCTAACTTGTCTTCCAATTAGTAGTCTCAGTTTCCAAGTTGTAAAATGCACAGAAACCAGAGTACAGTTTGAAAACAAGATAGATGTATTTATGGCACTAACTCACTACCCCTTCCCCCTATGTATGACTTCCAATGCTAAAGCCCCTTTTTTCTAGCCTCTAACAGCACCTCCATCCCAATGGTGACATTACCCAATGGACCTGCACTTACTGATCATGACAGAAGAACTCGATCCTTTCTGTGTAGTAATGAAGCCTACCAGCCTGACTACCAATAGCTGTGCATAGGGAGACCCGTATCTCAACTTATGAGCCAGTGTATTTTTTTAGTGAGCGCACCAGTAGTTTTTCTTGGAAAGATTGCCTGCAAAATCCAAACCTGAAGTCCATCCACAATGCAGCACACAAATGAATGTCCAGTGAGGGAGGTAGCTGCAGGCCTTGAGGGCCCTTCCTGATTTCTGTGGCTTATTTCCTTCTGCTATATGTTTCAACGATTTCTGCAACTCTGTTACAACTGGTCTTTGACTCCTTCACTGCAAAAGAGTTTCTTACCCAGAGACAAATGAAGCTTCTACCTACCAGAGGCCAAGAGACATATGGCCTTCTAGGGGAATATACAAGTCCCTCTCCTTCACACCCACCAAGCAAGTGAGGCTGCTTGCAACATTCTGGTGGTCTGTGTTCAATGAGGAAATATCGAGAGGAATCCAAAAGGAAAGGGGGAGGGTAGAGTCTGGTTCATCTGGCAGGCGTGCCCCCGGAGTGGTTCCGAGTGGGAAATCTCTCTGAAAATAGGATTGGTACTCCAGAGGCTGTTATTGTTTTATGTTTTGTTTTCTGTTTCTGAAGACACAAAAGGAGGTGTAAGGAAAAGGTGAATATTGTATGTGGAGCCATCCTGTCTTCTAGAGGAAAGTGTCTGAAACGGCTATGCAGCAGGACCATTTGCCTTCTGCCATGTGCTTGACACAGGGGTTGCCAGGCATTGCTGGGCTGAGTGGACTGTGCACAAACCAGGGTTGTCCGCGTGAAGGTTCAGAGGGTCAGAGCAAATTCTGTGTACCCATGGGATATCCAGAAGGATTTGGAGACTCCAGGATTCCTGGAACAAAGCAGATAGCAATACCAATACCAGTCAGCCTAAGAGGTGGAACTTACCCATCAGCCATTTTGTGGTAGACCACAAAGGAACGCACTGGGTAGGGACTGCAGGCTCTGGAGCCGTTCTTTCTGGTGTCCTTTATAAGGAGTTGCTAGATGCCCCTGCCTGGAGAATGGATGACATGGCAATGATGGTTTCAATATTATAGACAGCTAAGTTAATGAGAAATTAACACTCACAGACTGAGCTTTCGAGGAAGTCAGCACAAAAATAAAGACATCAGAATTGTGGCTGAAGGCACATCTGAAGAAGACCAGGCCTATATGCTTCCCAAAGAGATAAACAGTAATTTGGAACTATGCTGAAATGCAGATGGGTGAGCAGAGTATCTGGATGCTTCCTTCCCAAAAATACCTTTGTTCTTTCCATGTATCCTTGCTATGTCACTTGTCTGCCTATTAGGTGAATATTGGATGTGACTATATTTGTCATCCATTAGGTTGATTGTAGTTTGACCTACATTGTACCTACATTGCGACTTTGCTGTATAAATTGTCCCTGAAAATGAGCCTCAGTGGCCACCCATCCAGGATCCCTCCTGGAAACCAAGGAAGTATTCTTCTTTCCTTATTTCCAATAAAACTCTCCTAATGTCTTCGTTGGTTCATGACTTCATTCCTCAATGTTGCAGGACCACAAATTCAGCACATTTGACATCTAACAGGTCAGGAGTTATATTTCTCCAATATCACCAACACCAGGAATATAGCAGCCAGAAGTACTAGGTGATGGGACTATTTCCCCGTAGCAGTTTCTGGCCACTGCCACTGATAATCATCTTGGGTCACCCTTAACCTGATATTGTTTTCCCAAGAGTTCGCCAGCATGGAAATATGGGTATCCTTTCCTCCCAGAACAAGTGTAGGCCATATGTCAGCAAGGAGGTAGCTCTCCGGCTTTAAGATCTGGCTAGTAGTGTAGAGGTGGGGAAGCACCTTCTCACTGTTATATTTGCCCCTTCTCGTGTGCTCAGCTGGCTCTCTTCACCAGAAACACTTTGTGTTGGATGACAGTATGCCTCCCCAGTTGCCAACTACAAATTGCCAAGTTCCCTGCCTCTTTGTAGGTTGTCTCTCCACCCTTTCTATTTGAAAGGAAGGAAGGAAGGAGGGAGGGAGGAAGGGAGGGAGAGAGGAAGGAAGGAAGGAAGGAAGGAAGGGAGGGAGGGAGGAAGGAAGGGGATGTAGTTCAGTAGTGCCGCCAACTGCCTGGCAAGCGCAAGGTCCTGAGTTCGATCCCAGTAACAAAAACAAAACAAAACAAAAACAAAGACAAGAAAAGTAAGTATTCCAAAATCAGAAAGGTACTAACCCAGTTTTTCTCATTCTTAGTGTTATTGATATTTGAAGATTAAAGCTTTCTTTGTACTGTAGTGGTGGCCTTCCCAATGCATTGCATGATGTTTAGCATTATCCAAGCCAAGATGCTATCATGTATATGCCAATAGTAACCAGTTATAATAACCAAAAATATCTCCTGATCATGTTGCCAAACATCTGCTTGGAGGACAAAACCCCTCCTTGAGAGCAATATGTCTTTTCCCAATCCTCCAAACTTGCTTATTTTCTTTTTTTTAAAGCCAAACATTTATTGGTAAAATTTAGATATACATAATGACAGCATTCATCATAGGGAATATATCATGTACAGGTATGAGTTAGTTACTTTTCTCTCATTGCCAAGACAAAATACCTGACACTCAAATTTAAAGGGGAAGGGTAAATAATCAGCTGGTTCTGAGGCTGAGATGGCAAACAAGCATCACAGAGAAGAAACAACATGGTCCACACAAGGTAGCAAAGGAAACAGGAGAGTTAGCCGGTCTCCCTGCCCCTTTTATCTTATCCTGACTACTTAGGGCGGGCAGCACTCACACCCTTAATCCCGGCGCCCTTGAGCCTAGCCTTGCGTCATGAATCAATTCCAGCTTCACACACTCTAGATCAAGCCTATGACCACATGAGACTTCGGGGGGACATCTAGACCCAAACATTAACAAGGTACAAATTCCCTATTTGCTGCTTTTTTAGTCTTCATCTCAAAGAATTAGATAAGTTCCATTGAATTATTCAAGTCAAATTTGTAGTCTTTATTTTTTGAAATTGAAGAATATTTTATTATTTATCAAAGCAAATGAAGTAACATTTTCATAATCTCTTACATGAGTCTGTAAATATGCTAGACTCATGACATTAAGAGTAAAAGCTGAAGTCTTTGGGGTGGGCTAAGCGGTGCAGTACGGGTGGCGCGGAGGGTTGGCGGCCGCAGCGGCCAGAGGGAGGCCTCGTGGGCTGGAGG
>NW_022900951.1:48721575-48747861 GCF_012274545.1 Fukomys damarensis | reverse complement strand
GCAGTGACCTCCGGCGGGGCCTGGGGAAACGGAGGCCGGGGCGGGGGTCCCAGGCTTCCTCCAGGCGCTGTCACTGGGCGCCGGGTCCCTCCACTGGTCCGCAGGACTAGGACTCTACCGCGGAGGCCCCGCCTGAGGAGGACGCGGAGGCGGAGGCGAGGCCTCGGGGGATGGAAGAGCCGAGGAGGAGGGCGAGGCGGAGAGATCCAGGAACTCGGACCGGAGCACTGGATCCCGAGTGGGAGCGGCAGTGCGGGGCTGAGGCTTTGCAGTACGAGCAGCTGCCCCACCCCCTCCGAGCTGCTGGAGGTGGCGGCGGCCTCTGCGCAGCCCGAGCACAAACAGCAGAAGCTGTTGCACCTCTTCCAGAACCCGGCCACCGCCGAATATCGAGTGTGTCAGCAGCCGGGACTTTCTCTCTGGGTTCGCTTCCAAAAGGCAGCCACCGCAGTCACCAACCTCTACAAAGAAAGCGTGGATATCCATCAGCGAAGTTTTGATATTGGAATTCAGATTGGCTAACAGCGACGCAGTAAGGATGTATTGGCTTGGGTTAAAAAACGCAGAACTAATGACAGGGAAGATCTGATCAGCTTCCTATGTGTAAAGGTTCCTCCACCACGAAACTCTAGAGCTCCCCACAAGACTGGCTGTAGTGTCCCCTAACCGAGCTACTTCAGCGGAAACTAGCTCCTCTGTAGAGAATGATCTGCAACACTTCCGGGAAGCCATAGCTCTGCACGGTCTTAGTGGTGCAATGGCTAATAATAAGCATGCGTTTGAGTACCCCAGGCTCTCCTACACATGTAAGCCCGGATCGAATGCTAGTGGTGGAAGGAGAAATGGACTCCATGATGTCGATTTGAACATTTTCATATCAAAAGAAATGGCACTCCACTTGGACAATGGTGGAACTAGAAAGCGTACCTCAGCCCAGTGTAGCGATGTCGTTACAGACTCACCCACCCATAAAGGTAACAAAATGATCTAAGCTGCAAACATTTTCACACCCACCATACTGCTTGAAAGCTACTTGATCCTCAACATATACTATTATTGCAAAGGTAACATAAGGCCATCTTCCCTTGTTCACTGTTTAAGACAAGTGAATTCTATAGTGGTTGCCATTAAAAGGAAATTCTAGGAATTTACAGTAGATGGCTCTTGTAGCTATGGCTTCCTCAAAACTAATCCTAGGAGAGCACATCAGATATTGTGTAGACATCAGCGAGATCATCATAAGACAAACATATATCCGCTGCAAAGCTAAAAGTAACCTTAACTATATTTATTCTCAAAGGGAAAGGAAATAATCAGATATTTATTTGGTTATAGAATCCTTTTTTTTTTTCCTAGTCCATTTCCTGCTGTGTTGAGAATTTTGCTTCAACAATATTTCCAGGTTCCGGGGTCGGGGATTTAGCTCAGCCAAGGCGCAAGGACCCGAGTTCAATCCCTAAAAAAAAAAAATCCAGGTTCCTAAAATTGTCTGAATAAAACATGATTTGGCTCCCTTGGTCAGATATGTAGGCTTCCATTTTTGCAGCCACACTGTACCATGAACCTCATTTTTATTTATTAACTGTGCAACTTCTAATTATCAGACTGTGCCCTGATTTTAGTTTTCAAAGCAGTTTCAATTCTGGTAATTGTGGGATGTAAAGAGTTGCTATGATGGTCATGCAATTAATACTTAATATTGAAACAATACACAGAAGTTTATTAGAAAAAAAAGAGTAAAAGTTGAAATTAAATGGTTCCATAGCTATAGTTTTAGTAAATTAAGAAATGTTTACTTGCTTTGGTGAAATTACAGAAATTATAATCTATATCAAATCCAAGAAGGTTTGGTTTCTAATAAACTTTTGATGTTAAAATAGTCCTGATAAGGCTGCTGCTGGTAATTAACCTGGGCTGTTTACTTTGCAAGGAGATTTTTAAAATTGTGTTAAAATATACAAAACACAAGTTTTTCCATCTTAAATATTTTTAAGTATACAGTTTAGTAGAGGTGAATATATTCACCTTGTTTCACAAATAATCTCCAAAAAATTTACAAATCAATTAAACACAAGTCCTAATTTTCTTCTCCCCACCAGATCATGGCAAACGTAAAATACTTATCTGATTTTTTGTTTGCTTTTGTTAGAAAGGATAACTAATGCCTTTTTCCTTTCAATTTGCAAACTCATCTCCAGATTAAGCTTTTTTACATCAGTGAACCAGCTGTATGTGAATTGTGGAACCAGAAGAGGGCACTATTAGACTGAAGGATTGTCAAGCCAGGTGTGACAAATGCTCTGGATATCAATTTTTCATAATTTTTAGTGCTCAAAACATGTTGAACATTTTTTCATATATTTATTTGCCATTTGTTCTTTGGAATTGGGACTTTACATTTGGTGGTGGGTTGTTTTCAGTTCCTTAGATATTCTGGATATCAGTCTTTTGTCTGAGGAACAGCTGGGTAAAAATGTTTTCCCACTCTATTAATCATCTCTTGACTCTGTTGATTTATTTTCCTACATAAAAGCTTTTTCATAACACATTTTGTGTGAAAACAGGGTTTTGTTTATAAAGTCTTTGCCTATACCTATGTTTTCGAGAGTTCTACCGATTTGCTTTCCAGCATATTTACTATTTGTGATTTAATATTTATATCTTTGATCAATTTGATTTTAGTTTAGTGTATGGAGCAAGACATTTAGTTTTAGTCTTCGGTGTATGGAAAGCCAGTTTTAACAGCACCATTTATTAAAGAGGCTACCTTTCTTCAAGTGAAGGTATTTGGACTCATTGTCAAAGATAAGGTGGCTGAATGTGTTTGGAGTTACTTCTGCATCTTCTAATCTGTTCCATTGATCCTCAGGTAAATTTTTTTACCAGTAGCATGCTATTTTTTACCACAGTAGCTCTGTAATATAATTTCAAGACAGGGGTTATGATGCCACCCTGCCTTGTCTTTGCTGTCCAGAATTGTTTTTACTATATTGGGCCTCTTCTGATTCCAAATGAATTTCAGGAATATTTTATTTAGTTCTGTGATATATGCTATTGGCATTTTGATTGGAATTGCATTAAATTTGTATACCAATTTTGGAAGTATGGCCATTTTTACTATGTTCGTTCTTTCTAACCACAAGCAAGGGATGTCTTTCCATTTTCTGATATTCTCTTCAATCTCCATTTTCAGAGTACTATAGTTTTAAATGTAATGATCTTTTACTTCCTTTGATAGATTGATTCCTAAGTATTTCATTTTTTTCAACGTTATTGTGAAAGGCACGGTATTCCTAATTTCTAAATTAGTAAGCTGTTATTTGTGTAGAGGAGTGCTATTAACTTTTGAGTGTTGACTTTGTATCCAGCTATGAGACTGAATTTGGTTATTAATTCAAGAAGTCTTTTGGTAGCATTTTGGCGGTCTTCTATGTGGAATATCATGTCACCTGCAAATAATAATAATTTAACTTCTTCTTTTCCTGTTTTTATTCCTTTTATTGCTTTCTCTCTTCTGATTGCTCTGGCTAGTATTTTCAGAATTATACTGAATAGGAGCAGTGATAGTGGACGTATTTGTGTTCTTCCTAATATTAGAGTGAAAGCTTTCAGTTTTTGATGATTTAGTATGATATTGGCCATTGGTTTGTCACAAATAGCTTTTATCAGATTGAGATAAAGACAATTTATTCCAATTTTCTGTAGTTTTTTATCATGAATGGGTGTTGCACCTTGTCAAATGCTTTTTCTGCATCTATTGAGAGATGCTCATGTGATATTTGTCTTTGACTCTGTTGATATAGTGTATTACATTTATTGATTCATGTATATTGAACCATCTCAGCATCCCTGGGATGAATTCTACTTGGTTGCAGTATATAATCTTCTTGATGATTTGCTGCATTTTGCTCACAGAATTGAGAATTTTAGCATCAATGTTCATGAGGGAGATGGGCCTGTAGTTCTCTTTTTTGTTTGGGTCTTCCTCTGGTTTTACTATCAGGGTAATACTTGTTTCCAGGAATGACTTTGGGAGTACTGCTTCCCTTTCAATTTCATTAGTTTCAGAAGTACTGGCATCGTATCTTTTCTATATTATTTTAAAATTCAACAATGAAACTCACAACCTGGGCTTTCTTTGTTGGTAAGATTGCAGTTACATTTTCAATTTTATTGACTGATATTGGGTTATTTAGAATTCTTACATGTTGTCGATTCAATTTTATTCATTCATATGTATCTAGGAATATGACCATTTCTTCTATGTTTTCCATATTTTTAGAGTACAGGTTCTTGAAGTAGGTATTGATTATCTTCTGGATTTCCACAGGAACCATTGTGATTTCAATCTTTTCACTCCTAATTGCATGAATTTGTGTGTTTACTTTCCTTTTTTTGATAAGATTGGCTAAGGTTTTATCAATTTCATTTAATCTTTAAAAAAACACCTATTATTGAGCTAGGGATTTAGCTCAGTGGTACCACCACCTGCCTTGCAAGCGCAAGGTCCTGAGTTCAATCTCTGGTACAAAAACCACAACATCAAAAACTATTTGATTTATTCATTCTTCTTATTGTTTTCTTAGTCTCCATTGCATTAATTTCTACTCTGATCTTTATAATTTCCTTCCTTGTATGAGCTTTGGACTTGACTTGTACTTGTTTTACTAGAAGTTTTAGGTTCAACATTAGATTGTTCGAGCTCATTATCCTGACATGAGTGTTCACTGCTATAAATTTCTCTCTTAGGACTTCTTTTTGTATGTCCCATAAGTTCTGGTATGTTGTATTGGTGTTTTCATTTATTTGTAGAAACAGTCGAAATTCTTTAATTTCATCTGTGACATATGGTTGTTCATCAGGGAGCTATTTTAATCCCATGTGTTTATGGAGTTTTTGAGGTTTCTTTTGCTGTTGATTTCCAATTTCATTGTACTATGGTCAGATAATATGCATGGGATAATTGCAATTTGTTTGCATATACTTACACATGCTCTATGAGTTAGCATGTGGTCTATTTTGGAGAACATCTGATGCACCAGAGAAGAATGTTTATTCTGATATTGTGAGGTGCAACACTCTACAGATATCTACTAAGGCCATTCGTTTAAAGGTTTGCTTCAGTTCTGATAGTTCTGTATTGATTTTTTATCTAGTTGATCTACTTGTGATAGTGTGGTATTGAGGTCTCCCATTACAATGTATTGGTACATATTTGACTTTTTATGTCTGTTAATATTTGTTTATCTTATTTTGTGCATATATATTTATGATTATTACCTTTTCCTCTCAGAGTTTTCCCTTTACAAGTACGTAATGACCTTTTTTTCTCTTGATCATTCCTGACTTGAAGTTCACTTTGTCTGCAAATACAATACCTACCCCTGCTTTTTTGGGGGGTACTGTCACCTGAAGTATTGTTTTCCATCCTTTGGTTTTCAGTCTATGAATTTCTTTTTGAGTTGAATGTGTTTCTTGTATGTATCTTAACATCAGATCTTGTTCCTTGATCTACTTATTCCATCCTGTTTCTTTTAATTGGTGAAATGAGACCATTTACATTGGTGGTTATTACTGATATGTATTGGCTTATACTTGGCACACTGTTTTCCTGTTGTTGGTTCCCTGTCTTTCTATTCTGTTCAATTGCTTGCCTTGCTTGGAGGCTTCTTTTTATTAATCTCCTTGGAATTGTGGTCTTCATTATCTCTTTCTGAAATATCCTTTAGAGTACTTTGTAGAGCTGGTTTGGTGGTCATGTATTTCTTCAGTTGTTATTTGTCATGGAAGTATCTTATTTCTCCATTGAATATGAAAGACAGTTTTGCAGGTACATTAATCTGCTTAGAGGTTATTTTCTTTCAGGACACGTAAAACTTCACTCCCAGCTCTCCTTGTCTTACGGGTTTATGTTAAGAAGTCTGCTGTTATTCTGATGGGTTTTACTTTATATGTAATTTGTTTAACACTTTTTAATATTATCTTCTTGTGCTGAGTTTCTGGAATAATGATTATTATATGCCTTAGTGTAGATTTATTTTGGTCATGGCTACTTGGGGTTCTATATGCCTTACTTATTTGAATGTCAAATTATTTTTACATATTTGGGAAGTTTTCTGTAATTATTGAGAACAGGTTTTTTATGTAATTTGCATTGTCTTCCGTTTTCATTTTTACTCCAATCAGTCTTATGTTGTTCTTCTTTGCATCACCTTGCAGCTGTCGGATTGATTTTTCATAGTCCCTCGCTATTTTTAAGAAATCTTTTTTCTTGGTTGCTAATTGAAATCCTGTCTTCTAGATCTGATATGTGGTCCTTACCTTGGTTCAAACAATTGCCTATATTTCAATGGAGGTTTTAATCTCCTGGATATCTCTTTAAATCTGTTTTATGGATTCCATTTCTTTGCTATGTTGCTCGTTAATGGTTTCCATCATTCTCTCCTCTATTTTTCTTATCTGTGTCTACTCCACATTACTGAGACATTCCTTCATTTTGATCACCATTTCTTTTTTGATCTGGGAAATTATTTCTTTCCTGGTTTTCTTTATAGCCTCATGAATATTTTTTAACTTCCTGTTGCTATCATTTCAAAGAAAACTCAGGTGTATGGCTTCTGATTTCCTCTAACTCATGTCCTCTAGACTCGTCATGGGTGGGCTGGAGGTCTGGGGTTGAATTTTGCTTATCCTTCTTGTCATTTTTCAATTTTTTTACTTTAATTGGTTTTCTGGTTTGAAGCTTGGAAATTTTTTTGTGGTAGATAGCTTTGTCACTAATATCAAGGCTTCCCTAGGAAATGTCTATTCCTCAGAGATGTCTTCTAGGTGATGCTGGCTCTTGATCTTTGTATATGTCCCAAGAATCTACCTTCATGATTTTGTAAAGTTAATTTTATTGGTACAATTAAGGTATACAATATAATGACATTAATCATTGGAAATTTGTACTTTTGCATGATCCATCTTGTTTCTTGTTTTTTTCCCTATTCTCTTGCCCTCTTTCAACTACTCTAGCCCTTCCTATCTACATAGACTTTGTTTGCATATTTTCTTTTTCTCATATTAATTCCATGACCTTCTTTCTTTTCCCCTGTGCCTCCCAGTCCCCCTGTGCCCCTTTTCTTTCTAGTTCACATTATCTACTATATGTTTTAGTCCTTATTTGCATTTTCAGCTTCTCACAGCAAAGAAACTATTCAATATTTGCACATCTGTGTCCTATTTATTTCACTTTATCTATTATAACTTTTAGTCCTTATTTATACTTGCACTGTCTCAAATACAGAAACTATTTGGTATTTACATATATGTGTCCTATTTCTTTCACTTGAGTATTGCCTCAATGTGCACCCATTTAGCTATAAATGTCTGTAGCATCTTATTCTTTGTGGCTGTGTAGTAGTCCATTTTATATATTAAAAAACTCACATTTTCTTTATCTAGTCTGTTACTGATGGGCAATTGGGCTACTTCCAAGTTTTAACTATCATGAATTGTGCTGCTGTGAATATCGATGCACATATATCACTGTGGTATGATTCTTTTAATTCTTTGGGGAAGATACCCAGCAGGGGGATTTTTCGATGCACATATATCACTGTGGTATGATTCTTTTAATTCTTTGGGGAAGATACCCAGCAGGGGGATAATTGGGTCAAATGGTACCTCCAATCCTAGTACTTTGAGGTATGTACATACTGATTTCCACAGTGGTTGCACCAGTCTACACTTCCGCCAGCAGTGGAGCAGAGTTCCTCTTTCCCCACAGCCCCATCATCATTTGATATTGGTTGATTTCATGATAGCAGCCATTCTTTTTGGGGTGCAGTAGAATCTCAGTATTGCTTTAATTTGTATCACTCAAATAACCAGTGATGTTGAACATTTTTTCATAGGTTTATTTGTTATTTCTACTTGTTTGTCTGAGAAATGTTTGTTCATTTTAGATGCCCATTTTTGGATTGGGTCTTTAAATTTGGGAGGTCTATTTTTTAAGCTGTGTATATATTCTAGATAGTAGACCTTTGCCTGAGGAAGAGCTGGTGAAAAGTTTTCCCACATTGTAAGTTGTCTCTTTTCACTATTGGTCATTTATCTTACTGTGCAGAAGCTTTTTTAACTGAGTTTATTGGTGCTTTTTAGGTATACAGTATAGTTACATTCATCATTGGGCTATTGCACCTTTACATGATTAATCTTGGTTCTTAACAGCCAATATTATACTAAATGGTGAAGAACTGAAATCCTTCATGCTAAAATCAGGAACAAGACAAGGATGTCCACTATCACCACTACTGTTCAATACAGTTTTAGAAACATGAGCCATAGGAATTAGACAAGAGAATGAAATAAAACAAATAGACATGAAATGAAGAAATCAAATTGTCATCTATTGGCAGACAACATGATACTCCATATAGAGGACCCCAAGAACTCCACCAAAAGTCTTCTAGACTTAATAACTATATTTAGTAGAGTAGCTGGATACAAGGTCAACTCACCAGTCAATAGCTTTCCTGTACACAAACAACAGACTCATTGAAAAAGGAACTGGAAAACAACTCCTTTCACAATAGCAACCAAAAAAATGAAATACCTAGGAATGAAGTCTAATGAAAGAAATCAAAGAGCTTTACTATAGCATTCTGAAAGAAAGGATCAAAGAGGATATAAGAAAATGGAAAGACATCCTTTTCTTTTGGTTAGGCAGAACCAATATAGTAAATATCGGCTATACTTCCAAAACTTCTATATGGATTCAAAGCCATCCCAATTGATATTCCAGCAGCATACTTCACATACCTTCAGAAAACAATCCAAAAATTCATTTGGAATAAGAAAAGACATATAATAGCAACATCAAGTCTAAGCAACAAAGACAAGATAGGGGGCATCACAACTTGAAACTATACTACAAAGCTACTGTGATAAAAAGAGCATGGCACAGGAAAAGAAATGGACCTGAAGATCAGTGGAACCAATTAGAAGATGTAGAAACAACTCCAGACACAACCACCTCATATTTAACAAAAGAGCCAAACACCCTAACTGGGGGAAAGATAGCCTCTTTAATACTGGAAAAATTTGGTTTCAAAATGGCAAAGATTAAAAGTAGAACTATATCTCTCACCAAGTACTAAACTAAAATTGAAATGGATTAAAGATGCAAATATTAAAACACATACGCTAAACATACTGGAAGAGAGGTTATATAGTACTCTTGAAAACCTTGGTATAGGAAAAGATTTCATGAACAAAACCTCAGTTCCACATGAAGTAGCACAGAGAATCAAGAAGTGGGATCTCTTGTTATGAAAAAGCTTCTGGGCAAGAAGATAAACCACCATCATGAAGAGACAACTTACACAGCGGGAAAAAAATTAGCAGCTGTTCCTCAGAAAATGGTCTACTATCTAAAATATAAAGATTTTTAAAAATCAGACCCCCCAAATTTAAAGACCCAGTCCAAAAATGGGCATCTGAAATGAATAGACATTTCTAAGAAGTACAAGCAGTAAATAAAAATATTAAAGAAAGTTCAGTATCATTGGTCATTTAAGAGATGCAAAGGAAAACAATGCAAAGATTTCACTTCTCCCCAAAAAGAATGGCTGCTTTCATGAAATCACCAAATAACAAATGCTGGTGGGGCTGTGGGGAAAAAGGAACCATCCTCCACTCTTGGTGGGAATGTAGACTGGTGCAAACACTATGGAAATCAATATGGAGATACCTCAAAGAACTGGAATTAGAAGTCCCATTTGTCCCAGCTATTCCCCTGCTGGGTGTCTTCCCCAAAGAATTAAAAGAATTATACCACAGTAATATATGTGCACTCATGTTCATAGCTGCACAGTCTTTAATAGCTAAAATTTGAATGCAGTCCAGTTGCCCACCAACTGGAGACTGGACAAATAAAATGTGGTTTTTAAAAAAAATTAAATGAAGTACTATTCAGCCATAAAGAATGAAAAATTAGAGACATTTATAGCTAAATTGATGCACATTGTGGCCATAATCTTAAGTAAAATTAATAGGAAAAACATGTATAAATACCAAACAGTTTCTCCTGTGTGAGAAACTGAAAACATAAATAAGGATCAAAATAAAATGTGAAATTGGAAGAAAAGGTGCTAAGGGGAATTGGGAAAGGATGTGAGGGGGAAAGGAAATAAAGGAATGACTTGCATTTTGTTAAGAGAAATAAGGAAGGAATTTAGACAAGAAATGATAGCTCCAGGTAGGGTCTAGGATCCACAGCTACTTGAATCAGATAGAGCTGGCTGGCTGCTGCTTGCTGCTGGTGATTATATGTAGAAACTGACAAAATTCTCTCTTCTCATGCAGGAAGACAATATGCCTATTAAAATATTTTATTTATTTAGTTTTGGTACCAGGGATCAAACTAGGTTCTTGCACTTGCAAGGCAAGTGGTGAAACCACTGAACTAAATCCCTGGCCCAAAATAATTTTTAAAATAACAGGAAGAAAGGCCACATGTTCTACAAAATCAGAAGCTTAGACCCATCTACAATGTTGAGTTTTGATAAAGCCAGATGGTGAAGGAAAAAATTGCTAGCAGTTGACCCAAGACAGTGTCTTGCCACATGAAAAGACAACATGGCATCCCAGACCAAAACAGCTCTAAATGCCTTTTATGAACTAGGATTTACAGAGACTGGTTAATTTCAAAACGAAACAAAACAAAAAGTAGCATAATACAGCTAACTAGCATGTGGACAACATGGCATACAAAATTCTGTTTTGTGAAAAGACTGCACAAATGATTCAATAGCAAGCTCTCTGGCTACTTTACTTGCCAACAGAGTATGCACATGTGAGAAAAAAAGTTTATTGAAGCTGAAAAAGAAACAAAAAGTCCATACATTCCCTTCCCCATTCCCCATGGCAGGACGTACTAAGATGCTCTTCCTAGTGCCATGAAAAACATCTTCCTAAATTTTCAGCCTAGGTGAGAAATAGAAGGAAAGAAAAAGAAAAATGTCTTTGGCATTTTAGAGACAACAATAACAAAATGTTCCCAAAGGGCGTTAACTGGTCTCCTGGCTGGCTAAGCCAAATAACATTACCAGATTTTGGGGTGCTGGAGTTTCTTTCTAGAGTTGGTTTCTATGTCATTTTCATCTTGAACAAAGAATTAAGCAAAACAAGGAAAAATGATGGAAAAGTTTCACCTTTATTTGAGGTAGGTACAATTAAAAGTGCAGAGTAAGTGAAAAACTGGCTACTCAGAGTGAGCTTGGGCTAAGTAAAAGAGAGGAAAAATGAAAACCAGAAACAAAAGTAAATCCTAGTGCACAGAGTGAACTATCATGAGGAAAGCCATGATAGCAAGTTTTTAATGGCATGTGTCTCCTTTTATTTATGCCATGCATCCTGACTTCTCATGAGAAGTCCACACATGGCATCCTGAGAATTATTTGGTGCATGTGCCCTGGGAGTCTAAGCCATAGTGAGTCCTGCTTTGAAGGAGTAGGACACTGACCCCATGTGAATCCAGACCCAGAGTACCCCAACACATGAGAGTAGACCAATGAAGAAAAAGTGGAGTCCCCTCTCCATGTGAGAGAGCAGATATAAATGTACACCCTCCTCAAATAAGAGAGGAGACCACGGCGATATCAGAGGAGTGGGGCCCTGCCCCCATGTGACAAAGCAGACCTGGAGCAAAACACCACTATGGGAGAGACCAGATCCAGCACGGAGGAGCGATGCTCTGTCCAAAGAAGCGTATAGCACTGGGTGGCAAAAGCCAAGATTAACCATCCAATCTGATCCTGCATAAGGGCAACACGCAGGGAGACAAGGGAAAACCAGACCCCACAACTGAGGACATTAAGATCAATCAATTATTTGAACTTGTGCCTTGTAGCCTACCTACAGCAGAGAACAGAAGGAAGATCATGATCCTTCCATATTCCAAAAGCAATCATAGTCTGGGAGGAATGAACGGAGGGTCCTCTAGTCCAAGAAGGGCACCTCAAAGACCCATAGTCCCTAAAGCTAGGCATAGAAAATCATGTCTGGCTGGATCTCAAACTTCAGATCAGGAAAAAAGCCCACTCATTCAATAAAACAGAATTTTTTCTTTGACTTAATGTTTTTTGAAGTTTTTCTATTTTGTATTATTTTTATCTTGCCTTCCTTGGATCTTTTTCATAGTTAAGGGGTTTTCTCCAACTATATTTTGTTCTTTTTTTCTTTTTAAAATCTATTTTCCATTCTAACTTTTTCTCTTTCTTCTTTCATTTATCTCCTGTTTTTGTTGTTTAGCTTAGTTCTTTTTTTCTTATTTGTTCTATCCAGTGACTGCTATCACTATCAATTGTTTTTGATTCCTTAGTGGGAGTTCCATTCTTATTTTTCTCTCCTCATATACTATTAATTTTTCTAAATTTTCTTTTTTTGTATTTTCTGGCTCCCCATATATTCCACCTTTACTAGTATAATAAGTTTTATGAATCACTAGATAAATAGTAACTTTATGCTATTGTTGTTGAACATGATGCTATTGTTAATGGAGGTAAAATTGCTTCATTTAGTAGATGTTTACTGTAGCTCAACATTTGGTTTTTCTTACTGTTCATATTACAATTAGAGATCCCTTTTTAAGGACAAGGGTAGTATATTATTGCCCCTTAGTATTTGTCAATATTGACTTCATTACTATAGCCAAGGTATCTATTGCTATTAATTAGTTTTCTTGAGATGGCAATTTCTAGATTGCCTAGGGGTCCTTAACAATGCTTTGGCTCATTCTGGAAGAATTGAGTACTGGGCAAAATATACTGCAACCTCTCATCTCAAATAAATGGATGTAGATGGATCCTCAAACAGAGAAAAATGCAAGTAGCCATGTACAGAGAACTCCACTGGAAATTAGACATTAACTAAAGAGGCCTCAGTGAAAGCAGTCCTAATAGGAAAGTTTATAGCTATGAATGCCCACATCTCAAAAACAAAGTGAACCCTTGTATTAAGACAGATATACCTCAAGGTCATAGAAAAATAAAAAACAGCCCAAACATCAAAGCTAGCACAAGGAAGGAAAGTACAAAAATCAGAGCAAGAATCAATTAAATGAAGACAAAAAACACAAAAAAATAATGAATATAAGATTTAGTTCTTTAAAAAAACACAAAATATGCAAACCCTTAGCCAATCCAACAAAAATTTGGAGAAAAAAATCAAATCAATTCAATTAGAAGTGAAAAAGATGAAAGCCCAAAGGACACTACCAAAATAATAAGAAAAAAGCATTATTAACAATGGGGCTGGGGATGTAGTGCAGTGGTCCTGCTGCCTGCCTCACAAGCACAGGGTTCTGAGTTCGATCTCTAGTATTAAAGAAAACCTCTGGGGCCTGTGCTTTAGCTCAGTGGTTCCACCACCTGCCTCACAAGTAAAAGAACCCAAGTTCTATCCCTGGTACCAAAAAAAGTGAATCTTGAACAGCCAGGGATTTAGCTCAATGGTTCCACTACCTACCTTGCATGTGCAAGGTTCTGAGTTTGATCTCTGGTACAAAAAAAAAGAAAAGAAAAAAGATTTAAAAACTACTTCACAAACCAGTACACCAATACATTGGGCAATTCAGAAGAAATAGATTCATAGATACAAATGAATTAAGAAAATTGAACCAAGATTTTTAAAACCCTAAATAATCCAATGACAGGCAATGAAATAGAAGTAGTAATAAATAACCTACAATCTATGAAAAACCTACTTCTAGATGAGTTTACTACTGATTTCTACAAACACCTTAGGGAAGTTCTAAAACCAACAGTTCTTTAATGAAACTGAAATGAAAGGAGTACACCAAAAGTCATTTTTGGAAGCTACTATTACCTTGATTCCAAAACTAGACAACCATTCAAATGAAATAGGGAACTACAGACCAAATTCTGTAATGAACTTCAATGCAAAAATCCTCAACAAGATACTGGCAAATAGAATGTAATAGACCATTAAAAATATTATGTATCCATCATGATCAAATAGGTTTCATCTCAGGAATACAAGGGTGGTTCGAAATACTCAAATCAATAAATGTAATACATCACATAAATAGAAGCAAGAACAAAAATCACATGATCATCTCTATAGATGCATAAAAAGACTTTGAAATAATCCAATATCTTTTCATGATAAAAACACACAGAGAAGGACCTTGTCTCAATCTGATAAAAGCCATTTATGACAAACCTACTGACAGCATCATATTCAAGATGAGGTAGTTGAAAATACCAAATAGTTTCTCTGGTATGAAAAACTGAAAGTGTAAATAAGGTTAAAATTATAAAATTGGCAATGTGAAATAGGAAGGAAAGAGGTAAAGGAATAGGGGAAGTAGGAAGGGTAGTGGAAAGGAAAGAAGGGAAAAGAAAAAATATGAGAAAAAGAAAAAATGAAAACAAAATCTTTGTAAATAGGGAAGAGTGGAGGGGGTGAAGGGAGAGCAAGGGTATGGGGAAAAATAACTAAGATACATCATGTAAAGGTACATGATCCCATTGATAAATGTAACTGTACTGTATACCTAAAAAGTACCAATAAATTTAATGAAAAATAAAAAGAAATATCATATTCAATGGGGAAAAAAATGAAAGCCTTCCCTCTAAAATCAGGAACAAGACTAGCATGTCTATCACCACTCCTATTAAACATAGTAATCAAATCATTAGCAAGAACAATAGGGCAATACAAAGAAAAAAAGGCTTTGTACAAGCAAGGAATGTCAACTTATTTTATTTTCAGATAAATCTCAAAATATAAGATTCCCCCAAATTCACCAAAAGTCTCTCAGAAATAAATTCAATTATGTAGCAGGATATCAAATCAACACATAAAAATCAGTAAGGCTCTAATACACTAATAATGAACCCACTGAAAAAGAAATTAGGGAAAATAGCTTTCACAATAGCATCAAGAAAAATTAAATATTTAGGAATGAATATAAACAGAGAAGTGCTTCTACAAAGGAAACTATATTACTGTGAAAAAGGAAATTGAAGAAGACATCAGAAAATATAAGATAATTTGCTTTCCAGGTTGGGCAGCACAAGTATAGTCAAAATGGCAAGACTTCAAAAAAATGATATATAGATTTAATGCAATCCAATTCAAAATTCTAACAATATTCTTCACAGAAATGGACAAAGCAATGCTAAAGTTCATATGAAACCAGAATAGCAAAAGCAATTCTGGGTAAAAACAGCAAAATGAAAGGCATCACAATCCTGTATTTGAATTTATATTACAAAGATACTATGATAAAAATAGCAAGGTATTGTTACAAAAAAAATAATGAGGATCATGGGAACAGAATAGAAGATGCAGAAATATCACCAAATAGGAATGGGGATTTATTTCAGTGGTTCTGCTGCCTGCCTTGAAAGTGCAAGGTCCCAAGTTCAATTCCTAGTTTAAAAAAAATCACCACTTTCAACTGCAAGATCTTTGACAAAGGGGTCAAAAGTATACACTATAGGAAAGTTAGCCTCTTTAACAAATGTTATTGGGAAAACTGAACATCTACATGGAAAAGATTGTATCTAGACTCATATCTTTCACCACACACTAAACTAAAATAAAAAATGGATCAAAGAACTAAATGTTAATCCAGAAACACTTAACATGATGGGAAACAATATAAGTAAAACCCTTGAAGTCATAGGTGTGTGCAAGGACTTTCTGAACAGAATAGCAGTTGTACAAGAAATAGTACCAAGGTCGATCAAATGGGATTGTATTAAATTAAAAAATTAAAAGCTTCTGCATAGCTAAAGAAAAAAACCAACAGAATGAGAAGACAACCAACAGAATGGGAAATATTCTTGTCAGGAATTTCTCAGGAGACTCATATCTAGAATTTGTAAATAACTCAAAAAATTAGACTCCTAGATTTAAAAAGAAATGAAAAAATGGGTAAGAGTAATGAGAAGACAATTCACAGAAAAAAAGTTCAAATGGCCTACAAATACATGAATAAATGTTCAGCATTATTGGTCATTACAGAAATGCAAATTAAAACTCTGTGAAGCCATCTTACCCCAGAAAAAATGACCATCATCAAGAAATCCAATAATTAATACCAACACAGCTGGGAGGAAAGGAACCCTTGTACACTGCTGGTAGAAATGTAAAGTAGTGCAACCATTATGGAAAAGAGTACGGAGATTCTTCTAAAATGTAAAACCAGAAATTCCAAGCCATTCCCTTGTAGGAATTTTCCTAAAAGATTTACAAGCATCATATTACAGAGATATGTGTCTGCACATGTATATAGCAGCGTAATTCATAATAGCTGAATCTTTGAGACCATAATGTTAAGTGAAATAAAACAGACAAACAGGTTGAAATATCATAGTTTTTCTTATATGAGCAGCCTAGAATAAGAACAAAAAAGCAAAATAAGAGAGAGTGAGGAAGAGGATTAAGAGATGGAATGAGAATGAAAGAGGGAAAGAATAAATGGTGAAAGAAAAAAATTGGATATGCCAGGGATTTATCTCAGTGGTTCCACCACCTGCCTCACAAGCACAAGTTCAATCCCTGGTACCAGAAATTGGGATATGTTATGTATATGTACACCACACAAGCAAGGTAAATATATATGAATGCAAGCATGTATACAAAAAAGGGAATGGAATCAAGGGAGGGGTGAAATGAAGAGGTTGGGAAATGAAATGGAATGAAAAAATAATTAATATGTGTTGTGTGCATGTACCAATATCCCACATGGAGTGTAAGCATTATGCACCACATACATGCAGCAATAAACTAAAATAACAAAAAAAGTAAGAAGGCACAGGAATCTAGAGAGCAGAGGAGCACAGTGCAAGGGGGTAAGGGAACAATATGGGCTCTGTGTTTTAGGAGCTCATAGTCCAGTAGGAAGTGTACCACTTCAGCCCTACTCAGCTACCTGCCACTATGTTCCTAGGTCCTAGAGCTGTGGGATCACTTGTCAAGCTCTGTCTCTTAGGGCTTGCTTTATTAGTCTATTTTGTTTCCACCCTCTTTTGTATTTGATGCTTATATTCTTATGATAATTTTGCTTATAAGTTTATCTTCCTATCTAAATTGACTATGTGATCTGTAGTTTCTAAGTGACATCTCTGGACTTTTAAAACCCTCTGTGAATCCCTTGTTTATAATTCCAGGTACCTAGATAAAAAAATCTTTCATACAGATTTTTTAGTAAAATCCAGAAGTTGTATGAACTTCATTTCCTGTTTTCTTGATTTGTTGATAAATGTTACACTAACTTAGATTTCTCTGTGACAAGCATGGATGCCTGAACTAGTTAGTGATAGAAAATAGGTTTTAGAAATGAGCCCCAAGACTCAATTGTTGGTGCAGAAAAAATGTACTCAGATAGCAAGCAAGAAAACTCAAGGAAACAAAGTTTAAAGTTTATTTCTGTAGAAGGGTGTGAGTGCACTCAGAAACAAGGCAGCAGGCGAGCTGAGCAGTGGGCAAGAGGGGTTTTTAAACCCTCATGCATGGGAATCAGCTATCCTTTAAATTAATTGGCTGAATTGAAAGGCTTACAATCTATTATAGTTGGGTAGTTGAGGCAGCATGGTGGGAAGATCCAAATGGTTGATGAGAGCAAGGAAGAGTGGGAGGGCAAAGGGTGAGGGGAACAGAAAGTCCTTGGATATTTATAAGCTATCTTGGTCTGTAGCTATGTTTCCAAAATTTAAACTGAGCAAGCATTTTTCATGATTTCAGTGTTTTGGAGGTGTTACCCAGGTGGACTAGAAGTCTAAGATGGAGGCACTCTTGTTTATATCCTTTGATAGAAAAGACAGGGCCACAGATTCTCACAATTCCCTCATCTCATATCTTGGTATACTTTTCTTCAAACTCTGTGAGCAAATGTTTGACAATATTTAAGAACCACTATTAAGTCTATCAACATTATATTACATAGGGGAGTGGCACATGTCTGGGTGTTTAAGACCAAGTTAAAATGAGACCAGAATTAATCAAAGTTAACCTCTTGCCAAATATCAAGTTCAGTTAATTCTTTTCATGAGTTATTTCTGGGATAATGTGTAGAGCCTCTTAGCTCCTCTGTCAGTGTCAGCTCTTAGGATAAGTCACAGTCTTGCTTGACTTTATGACTTCCTGTGAAAGCATAGAAGTTACTTTTTAAAAAAATAATTAGTGACTCTCCTTTTTGGCAAGCTGTGCATTGGTTGACTCCTGATCTCTGGGGTCCAACTATCTCCTTGCTCAGGAGGCTGGGAGACTCACCAAATATATAGTATCCTGAAGAAAAGGTCCACTAATATCCTTGGTCCTTGTTGACATTCGAGGCCCAGAGTCAAAATATTAGCTCTCCTCTCAGCCTATTATGTTTTTAGCTTTGGTCTCTAAACCTCAGTCGTTGAACACCTAGTGATTCATTAAACCAGTATTGCACTGGGAGAAGTAGGTTTAGTCTTATGATCTTATTTAGATATCAGGCACCTTGAATCATGTAGTATAAAAAGGAAACTGTTATTTCTTGCCAGTCATGATTGTCTTGAATCTATGCAGAATATTAATAGAGAACAGTTAAAAAGTTTTGTAGACAAAATGAGATCAAAGAAAACATAATGCATTATCATAACAACCATAATGACATCATTATATTACAATCATTATATCTTGTTATTATTTCTGAAACACATTTAAGTTTTATCTTGGTGTAAAGTAACATTTTAGTTATCTTTATCTAATTACAAGATCTCAAATGACATATAGAAATATTTGCCTATTTTATTATCTTTTAACCACTTTTTTTTGTTGGTTTTTTGAGACAGGGTCTCACTATATAGTTGAGACTGACCTGGAACTCACTGTGTAGCCAGGGATGGTCTCGAACTCACAATGATCCTCCTGCCTCAGCCTCCCGAGTGCTGGGATTACAGGTGTGTGCCACCACACCTGGCTTAATCACTTTTTGTTATATTTTTTTAAAAAGTAATTCATAGATTATTAACATCTTATCTCCAACCAGTGAAGTGACATTGTATGAACTGTATAAGGTATAGGCACAGCAAACTATCATAACACAATTATAACAATCACGTACATTTGAAATAGTCCATTATCATGAACTGTAGTTTGGGGTCATTGGTATGATAAGATACTTTTTTTTCAGTTTTGTATTTTAAAAAGACCTATGCATGTGAGAAAACATAGATGTATTTAATATATAATGAGATAGCAATTAGTATCACAGCTATATAGAAATCTTTATATATGTTTAGTTTTTACCAAGGCAAAGTTTAGATGCTTTTAACAGGTTTATATAGAATTCTTGTTAATCTGTGACAAGAATTAAAGCATATTTTTAGAACTCTTATAAATTTAGCAGTGTTAATGACCATGCATAGACTTTTTGCCCAATAAAAGTGTATTTCATTTATACAATAACAAAAATGCTTACTTAATCCAAGACAACAGATGTAGATCAAGATTTAAATGGCAAGACAAAATTTAAGATGTTAAAACATTTGACCACTGTGTTTAACTTTTAGATATATATTGTATAAAGAGAGCACTTATTTGTTACTTTGCATATACTATACTTATGTAGTCAACACTATTAACTGTAAATCTTAGACCAACAATATCTTGGCTTCTTAATGTATCTGAAGTACCAGACATAAATGTTGAGTCATAAACTACAATAATAGATGTTCATTTAACCAATCATAAATTAATTACTGGAAACATTTTGTAAGTCAGCACCTAAATAACCTTTACCCTTTAAAATAATTATTTTTGTAACCAAAAGCCTGACAATTAAAGATGCAAGACCTTTGCTTTATAATCTTGCTTTGTAAATTGAACCGAGTACCTTAATCAGAAAAACTTATTACTTTATACATAGAGAGCTTAACATTTTGCATATAATCAATTTATGTATACCAAAATAATTTATTTAATAACTTTTGGGGTGTGGCACTATGTGAAAACTGTGAAAACTGGACAAGCCACCCATATGGGGAGTTACTGGAAAAATTTTGGTCCAGGAAGCTGTTTTTTCAACCACAGAGTTGTCCAACACATCCTCAAGTCCAAGGTGTGCCAACTTAGCTACCATAACAATTGCTTTAGATGATTCATCATATATAAACTGTTAGTGTATTATATTTGACCAAGAAAAAATTCTTGTTATTGCACACAGACAATAATAGACACTTTACTCATAAATCTATTTTTATATCATTTTGATTTTCATCAATTTTAAGGACACCTTTACTTTTTGCCAACTGAATCTAATTAACCCATCATTAGACTAATGTGAACCAAAAGGCACTTGGGATACTATAAGTGCTTATTTATAAGCCAATCTGAATGGAACATACTTTTAAGATTTACATATAGAAAATACACAGTTTAAATCATATATAACTTTATGCTTTTGAACTCAAAGGTTCTTATTTGTAAGTCCCATGTGAGTTTGAAGTCTCTTAACCATTAGCTGGTAACATTTTAAGTAAACTTAGCTATTTCTAAAAGCCTAGATTGTTTCAGAAGGAAATTGACAAGTGACACACAGAGGGGCAGCAAAATGGAAGTAAAATAACAAAAATTTACTCATAAGCTGTGCCTGGATAGATGATGCATTGGGTTACAACTCCTTCTTTTATACTTTTACAGCCTTGATCTCATTTAGGTGGTTACATTTCATTTTGACAGTTCACATTGCTAATATTCAAAGCATGGTGGTGGAAGGCATTTGAATTTCAACCCACAAGTAGCACTTCTTTGGTAGGGGAGGTTATCTTTAAAATTAATTTAGTTATCTATTCTAGCCCAGGGGAAGGGGGTGTGTTTGGTCAGCAAAGCTAACAATGGTTACTTTCATTTACAAAACTTTTGAGGGAGACTAGATGCCTCCAGTGCTGGTTAATTCTGAACTAAACAGAGCAAAGGGCATAAGTTATCTTACATTGTGACATTCTGTAGGGTTTTCGCTATTCAAGTTTTCCCTATCAATATAACCAGTTTTATGTGGGAGGCCAAAAGAGAAAAAAAGATTGGAATGAGCTAAAAGAAAAGTTTTAACAAAACAACTTTAGGTATTTTAAACAAACTAACAAAGAAAAAACATAGTCATACAATTACTTTACATCAGAGTGCACTCAGAAATATTGACTGAGTTGAGCTACAGCTATAATAATCTGTTGTAGGTTCATTATAAATTGGCTAATCAGAACCTTTTGGGGTGCCCAATTAGAATGGACATTTTTTGCAATAAACTAATATCAGTAATGAGGTAAGAGAGAAAACTATCTTACTATAGATGTATAAACAGAGTCAGGATGAGAAAAGAACTTTGAGATTTTGTCTTTATGTTCTAACTTACTTATGGAGGAAGAAATCAACTTTGAACTTAGCTATAGAAAGGAAAGCAGAAATCATGTTTTCTTCTCCCCTCTTCCACATGGTGAGAGGCACTATACTCTGCTCTCCAGCTCCTCATCCTTTGGTAACCAATAGAAAAAAAATAAAGGTTTTGAGTTTTCTGGAACACAAAATGAGATATATTATGCACTTGAGAGTGGAGGGCGGGTTCTCAAAGAATTTAGGCACAATACAGTTGGAAACTGGAGATCTTTTTGCATTTGGAGGGCTGTAAATCTGTGGAATTTGATGATCTACAGTCTTACCTTAGTCTCATTCTAGGCCTTATTCTTGGAGGGTTGGAGAGGAGGGCTCACCTTTAGTGAGCTATACCTACATAAAATTCCAAAAGGGTGTCCCTTCATGGATGAAAGAGGACCACTTGAAAGTAAAAGAAAATGGGCACAATTTGCAGCTCAAAGGGAGTTGCTCAGTTTACTGTTTGGGGAGAAGGAATAAAAATAAATAAAGCAGGCTTTACTTTGAAGCTGGAGTATTTCTTTAAAGTACAATTTAATTTTTTTATTCCTTTGTCTCCTTTTTACCTAACTTTATTCTTGCATACTACTTACTATAAACTTTTCATAACAAAGCTCTCAGATTGTTATATTTTAAAATTTGACTGGCTGTCAACAGATGTTAAGTAATCTTGAATAAGTATGCTTATCTTAACACCACAGAAAGCAGAAAGGAACTGTAATTGTAGTTTAAGAATTTACAATCCAAAAGAAATGTTTTAAGCATATTAATTAAACAAAACACAAACTTAAATTGGAAGCCAAAAGCAAATTTATAAATTTTCGTAGATTTGTAATAATAGGCTCTTTATGTGACCTTAGATTGAACCTCAGGAGTCATGTTTTTAATTTTTTTTTTCTGAGCCAAGGATAAGGGCAGTATTTTTTTCCCTGTGTGGATGCAGCTGCTGCACCAGGGTCTGGGTTCTCCTTGGCCAATGCTGGCTCTGGTCAAAGTGTTGGGGATAATAGGCTGAAGGTAGAGATTCCAGAGTTTTCCACATGGAGGAGGGAACCAGAGGTAAATCCTCCCTTTTCTTTTTAAGTCCCAGGTGTTTTAAAGGAAAGAGGACAATTGGTCCTTGCTGTTAACACAGTGCATAACCTATCTCTTCCTGAGACCACAAACAATATTTTAACTCAACCAACAATTGATATACCCATATCTCCCCTGATTTGAACTTTGGTTGGAAGGCAGATGAGACAAGGATGCAGGTTTATATCCAAATGAAACAGTAACATTTTATCATTTGAGCTTTCTCTTTACTTTTCATCTGTGGATTGTCATCTTACATCCTTAACCTTGGTCTGAGGGGGTATTTTGTTCTCTGAGCCCCTTGATTTCCTAACCTGTCCTAACTAGGAGGTACATTCATTTCCCATTCTGTTTGTCCTAATGCCTAAATCTCAATCTCCAGCATGTGCTGAGATGTCTTTCTATCAGTTACTTCTGATTTCACTCAAAATTTCAGGTCTCACCTGAAATTCTTATCTCAATGGAGATCATCCCAATCTCACCCAATGTTGTAGTCAGGGTCTGCAAGAGAAATAGATTTAATACAGGACACATAATTTATAGGATTATTTTTTAATAGTCACCTAAAAAGTCAAATGCAGAGGAGTGTAAGATCTAGGGGCACACTAGAGACCTAAAGAATCCAGCCAAGGACCTGGAAACCATGGCAATGTCCTGCACAAGTTCAGCTGAAGGCCTAAAATCCAAAGCAATGTCCTCCAGGAGTTCAGCCAGTGGCCTAGAACCCATGGCAATTCTCATGCATTTTTGTATTGAGGACCTGCACCCAGAAGGCCCAAAGGCCAGTGGTGAAAGCCAGAAAACTTTCACTGGTGGGGGTAAAGGATTTTTGCCTGAGGGATTTACACTGGAGCCAGGAAGTGATGCTTACTTATGGTGAAGATCAGAGCTCTCCTGATGAGAACTGCAACCTTTCTGAGCAACATTAAAGATCCAAGCTCCTCCTCTGATGAGAATAGCCAAGTTCAAATCAAGAAAACCAACTGCAGCAAACTTCTACTAGAAAATCAACAGCCAATGATCATCCCCTCCAGTTCTCTTTTTATGCCATTGGTAACAATCCTCGGGTGGGTCTCCCATGCCCAAACCACACTGATTCAGTACAGTTGGGCATTTCAAGTTGATAATTAGTTAATCCACCACACCTGAGTTCACTGAGTCTCACTCAAGACCCTCCTCATTTCTCTCAAGACTGTCCTGACCTCACCCATAGTCACTGTATTTCACCCAAGACTATCCTGGGACAGGGATAGAATCAAAGCAGTATTCAATTGCTCCTGCAACTCTTCCTGCCTTGGTTTATGTATAAAGTTGCCTGGTCACTGTAGTCCTCTTTGCCTTCCTTTGGGCTCTTTTTCCACTGTTAAGATATCCTTATTGGGTCCTCAGTCCATAGGCATGGGTTCTCTTTCCAGAGGCCACCACAACTAGGCAGTGGAATGGATCAACTCTTGGTGAAACTCTTCATGCCTTCATGGGCTGGGGCCCTATGTTAGGCTGCAAAATTGTTAGAAATGAGTCCACAGACTGAAATTGTTAGTGCTGAGAAGAAAGCAAGCAAGAAAACTCAACAAAGCAAAGTTTAAAGTTTGCTTCTGCAGAAGGGTACAAATGCACACAGAAGCGAGGCAGCAGGCAAGCTAAGCAGTGGGAAAGTAGGGTTCTAAGCTCTCTTGCATGAGAAGCAGTTATCCTTTAAATTCACTGACAGAATTCAAAGGCTTCAATCTGTTGCAGCTGGCTAGTTGAAGCAGCATGAGGGAATGATCTAGAGTTGCAGAGGGGAAGGCAGAGTGGGAGGGGAGAAGGTGGAAGGAATAGAAAGTCTTTGGCTATTGATAGGCTAGCTATCTTGGTCTGCAGCTAAGTTTTGAGAATTTAAACTGAGCAGGCATTTCCTGTATTTCAGCATGTTTGGAAGGGGCTGCCTAGGATGGACTAGATTCTAAGATGTAAGCACTTCTGTTTATATAATTTTCTGGAAAAGACAGGGCTTCAATTTCTCATACTTATGAGTCTATAGCATTAACTAAGAGAAAGGGTACTCAAAGTATCTTAATGTATTAAAATAAATACTGTTATGACTTACATCATCAACTTGACCAAATTAATAATTTTTTAAAAATTCCAATGGAGTAGTCAATTCATAATTATAAATCTACAACTATAAAATGATTATTATAATTTAGCCTGGCCACTATATCTAAGAATGCACATTAATTTATACACTTATTTTATGTGTTCTGTGGTTTATCATGTCTGTTCATCTGCCTGTCAATCTGTTTAAATAATTGTTTAAAGCACCTATACCTGCTTTATTTAAAAATATTTTCAGCTTAACAATTTCTTTTTCCTCTTATTTTTTGCCATTTTAAGCTTCTGGGCCTGTTAAGACCTTCCAAAAAATAGTCAGTTGTACATATTTTTGGGCTAGCCAAACTCAAAATATTACAGGATGAGGACAAATAGGCTCAGGTCTCATATGGTACTTACAAGTAAATTTGATAAAGTTTATACATGATTTAGGTTCATATGTATGCTTCTATATGCTAATTTTCAGGTATATTTTATCTTCCAAATGTTCTATTTAAGTTTGGTTATAGACAAAGAGATTCATATTTGTCCAAATAATTTTGTTCAAATTGCTTAACAGTGAGTAAATAAAAGTAAAAATGTCTTTAAATTTGGTGACCTATTTTCATCATGATTTTTAGTAAATCAAGAAAATATTTTAAAATAGCTGGTTTTGTAAATGCAACATTGACTATTTTCTATGCATAATAACATCCAAGAGATTGTTCTTGATTAAAGAAAAAATGAAATGTATATATTATTATTTTATACAAGCTACATAGTACCTTAAAAATAGTAACTGTACTATGCTTTGACGATTATGAGTCAGGTAAAATAAGTTAAAACAAAAAATAAATGTAAATAATAATTATGAATTAATTAACATTAATAATTAAATCCTAACAATATTAATGCTTCACAACAATATGTAAGTCAATGATTGCTAAATGTAAATTGAAGTTTTCTTGGCTGCTTAAGGCATAAAAATAAAATGATTTTGTTTTATTAAGTGTGTTTTTATAAATTATTTACATGAACTTTTAAGATTTCTTTCTTTTCTTTTCTTTTTTATTTTTTTCATAATAGGGATTGAACTCAGGACCTTGCACTTGTTAGGCAGCAGAAGCATCTCTGAGCTAAATCCCTGGCCCCTAAGATTTCTTTCTTGAGTTGACTAAAAGTTAAATTTCTAATATTAAAATAATACTCTTAAAAAACATGTTCCCCTAAATGGAGGCCCTTGGGTCTGAAAAACTATTGGACAAAACTCCCTTCTGTGGTTAAAATAAATTGCCTGAAACAATTTGCTTCAGTTTTCTCCACTAATGTGTAGCTTTTGTAGTTTATTTGCCAAGCCTTACTTCATCAAATTTTATTAAAAATTATATGTATGTACTATATATATAATATACATATATTATTTTAATTGAAAGGTTAAGCTTTTAATGTCTAAAGCAATACAGTTTTCTTTACATATTAAAATGTTCTTGGTTAAAATAAATTAAAAAACAAAGGATTTATATTTAACTAAGATAAATTGTGGTTTTCATTGGTACGGTTTGGATACTTCAAAAATAGGCTTTAGGTTAAAGATGATTAAAATGTTAACTTGTAAATTTTTTTCAATAATTGATTAACATTTGGTTAAATAGGCATCTACTGTCTTTGCATATAATGCACACCGTATCTGGAACTAGAGGTGAAATACATCTGAAACTAATA
>NW_022900951.1:48702791-48721564 GCF_012274545.1 Fukomys damarensis | reverse complement strand
ATATATACATACATATATATAAAATTTGCTGCAAGTCTAACATTACTTTTAATTTTTTTAAGAGTAGGAAAACTGTATTGAGGAAAGAAACTTTTGTCTAAGAGAGACAGAAGGGGGACCGGTAAGTTAGTTGCCCACTCACCCTAATTTTCAAAGATGTTTTTATACAGCAAAGACATGTGGTGAGGCAGATTCAAAGTGGGACAAAGATTTAAGACCAAATGGAAAATTACAAGGTGGATATGAGGTGGGACAAACCATGACCAATCAATAAGATTACAAGTACAGTCATCCGGGTAATATTGATTAAATGGGGGTCAAATGGGGGAGCAAGTCACACAGCAAGTGAATACAAAGATTTTCAGTAAGGGTGAGTGTCAGGGATATTTCCTGGAAAGGCTGGGTTAAGACCTTGCCTCCCCACATCCACATGATTGAAACCTATTTAGAATATCAATCACTGCTATTTATCCTCAAGGGAAGCACAAAGGTATAGTAGTTTCTCTCCTTTTACGATTCTGGCCTTCAGTGAATGTGTCTTGATTGTCCTCCATGTTGGTTTCTTACTGTGTTGGCTCCTTGAGGGTGGCCCTGTCTAACTGCCTATAAGATATCTAATTAACTTACCTATCTGTAATATTCCCCCCTCTGAAGAAGTACCCCTAACTGCTTTGAGGGGGCAAAGGGCAAAGACAGCTCTGGTTACTTCCAGCTGAAGAGGGTCATAGTTGTGATCAACAGTTAGCTTTACTCTACAGAGGGTCTATCTAAAGGCCTTCAGTAGGCACCTGGCATTGTCATATTGGTAGCTGCATAGCTTTTAAGTCTGAAGGAGAGAAAGCCAAAGAAACAGTTAAGAATGTATGGGCCACATTATAAGGTCAGCAAGATTGCTATGAATATAGCCAACAAAGAGGATAAGGAGAATGTCCAGGGAACTTCAGAATCCAATGTAGAAGTCATTTTGTAGTTTAGCAGTTATGAGCTGTTTACAAGGTCCATCTGGTGGATCCCAGTGAAACAAGTCTAGCACATATGTCATTTGTTCCATTTGTATGGCCCCTTGGACTTTGGCAGCCTCTAGGCAAGAATAAATAAAACTTTTAAGAAATTAGAGTATGCATAATCTAAGCATGAGCACACTAGAATTAAAGGGCAGGTTGGGGAGAAAGTCACACTTAGAAATTGAAATTTTTTTCTTTTTTTTTTTAGTTTATTGATACATTTTAGGTATACAGTACAGTTACATTCATTATTGGGATCTTGTGCCTTAACATAGCAGGTCTTGGTTCATTTTTTCCCCTTTGAAATATTGATTGCACCTGCTGGTCTTAGATTCTTTCATTGATAGAGGTTATCTATAATTCTCATACTATGTCATAAGTCTCTAGTTTTAGCTCTAAGTTAGACAATTTAAAGAATAAATTTTCCTAAGAAATATAAAACTGTACCTGAGCTCTTATAGATTTTACCATAGTTTTTTCCTAATGATCCATAACCATGGTCAGCTACTGGTAAGGCTGGAAACTGCCAGAAGAGGTCAGTGACTGGAGCCCCTTTTTATATCTAGCTTTATTCCCATGACATTATTTTATACCTCTTTTATTTATTCTTTTCTATTGGGTGTTTAAGACCAAGTTAATGTGAGGCATGTGTCAATCAGCATGAACCTTTTGCTATCTATTAAGGCCAGTTAAATCTCGTCAGGCACTATTTTGGAGCCATACATAGAGCCTCTTAGCTCCTCTGTCAGTGTCAGACATCAGGATGGGTCACGGTCTTATTTGACAAGTCTAACCTTTAAAGTTAAATTTATTTTATATTTTATAAAGTGGAGTACTACTCAGCAATAAAGAATGAGAAACTAAAGACATTTATAGCTAAATGGATGCACATTGAGGTGATACTCTTAAGTGAAATAAATAGGACACATATGTGTAAATATCAAATAGTTTCTCTAGTGTGTGAAATTGAAAGTGTAATTAAGGATTTAAAGGGATAATAGGTAACGTAAAATAGGAAGAAAACATGCAAAGGGGAAGGGAAAATGGGAGGGGTAGGAGAAAAGAAAGATGGGGATGGGATTAACATGAGAAAAAAATGGAAACAAAGTTTTTGTAGATGGGGTGGTGGAGGGGTTGAAGGGAGGGCAGGGTAATGAGGAAAAATAAGAACCAAGATGGATTATGTAAAGGTGCAAATTTCTAATGATGAATATTATTGCATTGTGTACCTTAAATGTACCAATAAAATTAATAATTAAAAATAATGATAAATTTAAAACATATCAATTAAAGATGTGCTCTACAATATATGTTACATCTTTATCTTTAAAATAAAATGATCAAAATTTTTGACATCTTAAATGTGGGCTTGCCATTTTAAAAACTTAGTCTATATCTATTGGCTTTCATTAAACAGACATTTTGAAAACAAACATTTTGTATTGTATACATGAGATACACTTATGTGGGATAAAAATATATGATTACTGCTTACTATTCTTGTAAGCAGTCTAAAGATTTTTTTTATTTAGTCAGTAAACAAATCTACATTTTGTTTCAAAAATAAAAAACTAAGAAATATATGTAAAGTGTTTTCTTTTTTAGAACATTTGTGTTTTGCAAGTGTAGAGGCCTTCCAGTACGCAAAAAAATTTTTAAAAAATCAGACTGATGACTTATAGACTAGAGGTGCTTTTGATGACAAGCGGTTTCAAGTTTATGTTTATATAATTGTTATGTAATTGTGTTATAATGATAATTAGATGTGCCTAAGAATTACACAGTTTATTAGTTACCTTTCTGGTTACTGAGACAAAATACCCAACAACCACAAGTTAAATGAGAAAAGGTTTATTTTGGTCCACAGTTTGTAGAGGTGTCAGTCTGTAGTCAGCTAGCTCCAAGGCATCACAGAGGAGAAAAAGTTCATGGCATGTATGCAGGAGGCAGCAAGTGGTAAGCAGTAACAGCAGCCTTCCCTTTATCCTTTTCAGGCTACTTGCCCTTTAGGTTGTGTCACAAACAGCCAGGGTTGGTCTTCCCATTATCCAAACCCAAAACTATGCAAAATCAATCAGTGGGCTAATTTAGTCACCACGCACCTTTAATCTCAGCATTATGTCCTTAACCACAGTACCTCACTCTTGATCCTAGCATCACATCCCCTTACTCCAGCTACCTCCAAAAAGCCCCAGTTATGACCATATGAGGCTTTGGGGTGACATTTAGATGCAAGTCCTACCATACATTAGAGACAATGTCATTATAATGATTAAACATTAAACATTAGTAAAATGTCAAGTACATCCATAAATAAACACATTTTATTTAAATATTCACTTTGTTTAGAAATAACAGATTTAGTTAAAAGTTGCTTTATATCATTTTATAATTCATAACTAGATAAAGGTAACTAAGAAGTTATTCTATACTAAAAGAAACATTTTAATGCATTTCAAAGATAACAAAAACCTAACAGTTCTTGAATATTGTCAACATAATTTTTAAGCCAAGATGCTATTTGCTTTTGATTTTAAATTTTCCTAGTCAAAATTTATAAGTATTATTTGTTGACGTTTTACTGAGTCATGGCTTGTGTTTAGTTGTTCCCCCAGAGCCTCATGCAGTCATGGGTGGGGCTTTTTCAGAGGTGACTGGATCTAGAGTGTGTGCTTGATTCATGGTGCAATGCGAGGATTCAAGGTGTTAGGATTAAGGGTAAGTGATTACTAAATCAGTCCACTGATTGATTTGGCATCACCCTAATTCCAATAACTTAGATAGAATATAAAAGAGGCAGAAAGAAGATGCTTAGGTCCCTTGCTTGCTTTGCTACCTTCTACCTACCATAAACTGTTTCTCCTCTGACATGCATATCTGCCATGCCACTCTGCTGTGAAGCCAATCATGGACTTTAAAAACTGTGAGATAAATAAACAGTCCTAAATAAATCTGTCCTGCTTTAACTTTGAGTGTTTTGTATTTTGTCTCATCAATTAGAAAAATAACTGAGATATACCGAAATTTCACTTCTAAGACAACCATGTTTGGTAAAAGAAATAGTAGCTCTGTGCCTTACTTTACATTACAATATTCTCCACATCCAGATAACATTGTGATAGTTAAACTTACTGCTTCAACTTCAATAGAGATATAACTGACCTCCTCGGTGTTCAACAACTGGGGCTTGGAGACCAAAGTTGAAAAAGGAAAGTGGCCTAAAAGATAGAAGCCAATATTTGGGCTTTGGCCCTCCAAAATTATTTAGTATTCAGAAAAAGAAGGAACCATACTAAAAGGATTCTAAATATCCAGTGAGTTACTCTATCTCCTGAGAAAAACACTGTTATACTCTTAAGAACAGAATTTTTAGTGTACATAATATTTGAAGGAGGATCTCTAAAAATATTAATGTCCTCATCCTTCCAAGGGAAGCCATCTTGGAAGATGATACAACTGGTAAATAAAGAAATAAGAGGTCCCCAAACTATACCTGTTGCCCTAAAACTAACAATCAATCATAGCCCTATTCACAATCTTAATTCACTCTACGATTCTGGAAAAAGTGACCATGTTCATGTTTGTGTTGGAAAGATAGCCACAGTTGTATTTATCACCCAATGCACAGTTTGAAAACAAAAGCATTCATAAACAGAGGTATCACTATATAAATATATATATGATAAATATATATGATAGAGATTAATTTTGATTAACACAGGTTTCACGTATGTATGTTTTCATATAAATAGGTTTTCATATATAAGTATATGATATATATATACAGGTTTTCATATATATGCATATATACAAATTTTCATATATAAAATTAATCGAGATTAATTTTGATTAACACAGGTTACACTTTGTTTTCACTTTCATACTCATTTTAATATTTAAGAATTTGTTTTTATTAGTACATATTTGCAATATGTAATGATCACATTTATCATGGGGGATTTGTACATGTATAAACATGTCTTAATTATTTTTTTCCACTTCCACTCCTTTTCCTCCAACCCTTCTTCCCTTCCCCATTTACAAAAGCTCTATTTCCATTTTCCCTTCCATTCTCCTTTTTAAAATCCAATTTCTCTTCCTTCCCTCCCCCATCCCTCATTCCCCTTCCCATTTGAAAAGAGTTCTCCCTTCTTTTTAATACCTATCCTCTATTTTGCTCTTTATTTATGCATACAGTTTCTCAAACAAGAGAAATAATATGATATTTAAACATACATGTCTACTGGGGATCTCTGAAACACTACTGAAAACCTGTGCAGTAGGCTCTAGTCTCCTAACCAGTGTAGGACACAGGTCTGAGGGAAAAAAAAAACCCTAGAAGACAGAATTAAGAGAGACAGAAAGTAGGTTGCCGGGATAACCACTGCTGATGCAACTGACAAAGTTGCTAGCCAGTCCAAGCCACTGAATTTTATTGGTAATTAATTGGGATAAAGTCAAGTTATGTGCAACGGCAGTGCTACATGTGAAGATGTGTGGTTATATGTTTTTTTACAGAAATTGATGCAAGCAAGGCTCATAAAAGACAACAAATTATCCTTGAATTAGGAATAAAATGGACAAAATATACGGCTGTGATTAGAACACTGTCCTTCTAGTTAAGATGGTTTTAATCATGGAAATGGAATTTGGGTGCAAGGTACTCTGACCGTGGCATGTAGGCTTTGGTCAAACTTACTTCTATAAACATGCCAATTGTTGGATTAACTTTTCTTCTTGGCACCAGGGATTGAACTCAGGATCTTGAACCTGCAGGGCAGGCAGCAGCACCACTAAGCTAAATCCCCAACATGTGGAATTAACTCTTTACAGCCTATGCTGCTTACAGACTGCTTTGGGGCATAATCAGTATTGTGGTCTCCTGCATGTCTGCATTATTTCACTTAAGATTATGATCTCAAGGTTCATCCTTTTTCCTAAAAATGTCTTAAATTTATCCTTCTTTGTGGCAGAGTAATACTCCATTGTATGTATCACATTCTCCATTCATCTGTTGGTGGTAAAAAGGGCTGTTTTGAAGTTTTATCTATTATAAATTGTGCTGTTATAAACATGGGTATGTACATATAATTATGATATGATGACCTTACCTCTTTTGGGAAGCAACCTATGAGGGGAATAGCTGGTTCAAATGAAGTCTTGTCTTTGGGAGTGCAAACTGGTATAACCACTATGGAAGGCAGTATGGAGATTCTGACTTGGTCTGAAATGCCACAGGAAAGTATAACTGTATCAATCAGTGCTTACTGAAGAATCATATTTAATACAAGCTATAGAAATATACAAGAATTTATAAGATTGGCTATTTTGACCCCCCACAGAGTGGGGTGTGGAAGAGTGCAAAAGGATTATCTGTGCAATGGTGTTCCAAAGGATCCAGTTGAAAGCCTGGAGCTCAATGTAGTGTGCTGTGAGAGTTTCTATCAGAAGACCAAATGGTCTGTAATGGAAAGCTGAAGAGTCTGTGTTGGAGACTGAAAAGTCAGAAGATGATGACCAAGGTGAAAGCAAAGACTGGAGCTTCTCCAAAGAAAACACCAGCAATTTTTCCTTTGTTTCCATTTTATACCATTCTGGCAATGATCCTCTCTAGGTTGGGTCTTTCACATCCAGAACTATGCTGAGCCAACTTAGTTGGTCATTACTTACTCAAGTTGACACAATTAATCAATCAACATCACAATAATGGAAACTAATTATAGAAAAGTAATATTAATATTAAATTAAAAACTAGGCTAAATATAAAAAGGGGCCTCCATATAGTTCACCAGCACCTGCTGGCTGTTTCCACTACACTTATCACTTAAAGTGATAATTTTTTTTATTATCAGTCTAAAATCAAAGTCAGACAATTCATTTTTTTCATAATCCTATAGCATTCTTCAATGGGGAAACTAATATTTTCCTTGACTGGGCCCAGCAATATGCCAGAAACATTAACAGAGATGTTTATTGGGTTTGTGGAAAATTGTCCACTCCTAGTGTGCTATGGCTTGTATCAAGATGCCCCCCAAAGCCTGGAGGTTTTCAGAGGTGACTGGGTCTAGAGTGTGATGAAATGTGTGATACTGGGATCAAAGATATTTAACTAAATTAGTCCACTGATATTTTTGTCATAGTTCTGAGTTTATATAATGGTAAGGTCCACTCTGGGTGTGAGTGCTACCCATCTTAAAGGTGTGTAGTCTGGATAGAATATATGGGGCCAAAAGAGATCTGCTGTTGTTAGCTGCTTCATTAGGTTTCTGCTTGCTGCCTTTTGCCTTGATGCTTACCATGAACTTTTTCTCTTCTGCCATGCCACCCTGCCTTAGAGTCAGCCTGCAATGAACTGAAACCTCTATAAACTGTGAGCTACAATAGACTTTTTCTCATTTAACTTTGGGTGTCAAGTATTTTGTCTCAGCAATGAGAAAAGCAATTAAGACATAGTGAATTTGGGCAATTATGGTAGGTATCTCCCCTACAGGGAGATGCTGGATAGTTTCAAAATTGTATAGAATATTTAAAAAGGGCTGTGACAGTTTTAAAGTTTCTATTAGGCATAATGTCTTTCAATTGGCAAAGAAATGAGACTCTCCATCAAATGGGCCAAGAGGAAAATTTTTGCTCTAGGCACAGTTAATAAATATGAAAATATATAGAATCTAGTCAATCCCAGACTCCTAATACTCCCATGATGAAATATAACCATGGATTCATAGATAAATATTTCCAGGTCTCAGATGAAAATACAGTATCTGGCTGTCATCAGCTATGAATCAACTCAGACAATCAGCACCCCTTTGTTGGGAATAAATAAAACTTATGACAATTGGAGCAATGTCAAATACGAAATGAATTCCTACTCAAGGTTATAATCACACCACTGTGTTAAGAGATATTAGCTTGTTTGTTAGCAACTAGAATAATATGGCCAGCCTCCAGCGGCACCCAGTGGATGAAACAAGTTTGTTTTTCAGTAGCATGATCATGTGGCCACTATCATTATTTCTCAAATAAAACTTAAAACATATAATGAGATACATTGAATTTCTTATTACCTATACACACAAGGCCTTAAATAACACTGCAGAAGCTATTCCATTCCTTTTTTTTTTTTTGTACCAGAGATCAAATTTAGGACCTTGTGCTTATGAGGCAGGCAGGGTATTCCATTCCTGATAATTACACAAGTATGTGTTCTATACTACAAGATTTATGTTCACAGGTTGTGCATTGTCAGACTCTACTGTAAGCTTTAACGACTCACTAGCATTAAGGTTCTCTGAAAGTTTTCATTTTTCTAGCTATTATACTTGAAATTTGTTCATGTCACATAACTGAGGGAAGCACATTTCAAATTTAAATTGGTGGTTCATTCTTATAAGTAAACATATATTTAAGACATATTCATCAGGGAAATGGGAGAACAATGGACAGAGAGAAGAGGAACAAAAGGAAAAGAAAGTAAAAAACAAAAGAGTGTGGTAGGTGAAACTAGGAAACAGCCATTTCAGGTTAAATAAAATTGAAACTTGTTCACTTGTGAACCTTCTCACTTTTTTAGAAAATTCATCCTTTATGTTTTCAAAAAGAAATCAGACATCATTAAGAAGAGATTACAATAAGGTGTGTTTGAATATGTCTGACATGATTTTTTTGCATTAAATATCTTTGGATTTTGGTTACAAATAATATAATTAGGAACAGGATCATTTCATGCAGAAAGAGAGATGCACTAGTTACTTTTCCTAGTGCTTTGAAATGTTTAATATGAATCTCAGTTCTGGGTATTTAGTATACAGCTGGTTTGAGTAACTTTTTTCAATCTAATTTAAACCATTTATTTTACAAATTGTAACATATATTTCTTCCTTAAACAGACTTTTATTTCTTTTATTTACTGAAGGCAGCTAACTACATGCCCTCATGAGCCTCAGATTTATGCACAAAGAAAAAATGAGACCTTCCAAATCTTTTTTTTGTACTGGGGTTGGAACTTGGACCTCTGCGCTTGTGAGGCAGGTGGCAGAACCATTGAGCTAAATCCCTGGACTGACATTCTAAAATCTTAAAAGGCTATTTCCCAGACAAGCATTTCAAACACTGGTAGATTGTTAGATTGTATTAATTACTTTTTGCTTCTCTTTGAGCAAAGCTGGCTGAACAGAAATCATTGGAATGGAAAAAAGAAGGGCAATATCAAAAGATTTCCATATGTAAAATAAATGTTTACATTGAAAATATGAGGAAACATTAAAATATTCCTATGTGGTGATGATGTCCTTTATGATTTCATATGGTAATAATATAAAGGGGCTTATTTTGAGTTAGACTTCTTCATTAGGGGCGAAACTAACTGCAATTTATTTGTTAATTTGAAGGGAAAAAAACTCTTTTCCAGATATTTAGGTATCAGAAATAGCCTTACAAATAACATTTAAAGTAAAATTTCTGTCATTGTTTAAAAATGTATTTGTGGGTTTCACCATAGAATGTTGAATGTTCCCTGCAGGTCTAGTCTTGACTTTTCTTCTTTTATTTTATTTATTTTTTGTACCAGGGATCAAACTTAGGCCCTTGCACTTGCAAGGCAGGCAACGAAACCACTGAGCTAAATCCCCTGCCTTTGACTTTTTTCTTTTGATATCTTCTTCCAGAAACAATCTTTCTTTCCTTAGTGCTTAGCAAAAAAATTTCATTATTAATTTGAGAGTCAAAATGAATTCCAAGACTGACCCCTCAAATTGAATATGACTTTGACTTAAAGAATTTTAGACCATCATTTGGTCTGGGCAGAAATATCTTTAAAAGAACAAGAAGAAAAATATAAAACCAGCTTGATCCAACATGGCTGAATAGAGGAGGTGTCACATCTGAGAAACTCAAAGATCAAATGAAAACACAGGCAATTGGAAGAAGGGGAAGGACATACACTCTAATTTAAAAAGTCAGTTTGAAAGAAGAGACTTCTACATAAAACAAAATATATGCATAGAAGTTTAAAAGGGGGAAGTGGTCCAGCAGGACTAGCCTACAAGGTCTCTGCTCTTGTCCACCATGGGAGCAGTCATTTGAGAACTTCCCAAATAGCTGGAAGGTGCCAAGAGCATGGCAGAGGCTAGCCTCACATGATAGATTTATGGAATACAAGCCTTTCTTCTCATAGTCCCTTTTCCAAACACTGAGGAAGCTTAAACCTGGCAGCATTTTCATACACAAAGGGTGCATGATAAGGGATGGGAGGGGCTCCCTACACAACTTCCAAACTGACTGTTAAAGGATAAATAAGTGATTGCTGCCTGTGTGGAGAGTCTTCAATATTAGACCCAAGGCACAGTCAAGTCACAGCTGAGAGCCTATATTTAACCCATGCTAACTGGGGCATTCATCTGGCACACAGAGCTAAAACTGACCTGATTTGAGTCCACGCTTGGTACCTCCCGCTCTCTTGAGCCTACATTCAGCTCTCACTTCCCTGATCCCGTCAGAGACCTGCCACATACACTGTCTGAATCTAGCACCAGTTCCTAGACAATTAGAGCTTACATGGGGTGTTCCAATCCTGTGTGAATCTCTGCCTGGTACACCTGGACTATGGAAGTGTCCATTCAGTACCAGGCACAGTACCGCCACTATGGGCACATTGGAATCACCACCCAGTATTCTGCCAGAGCTCCAGGAACAGTCCCTGCCCAACTCAGTAGGCTAGTCCTCTGCCCAATTAAGCAATAAGGATTAAGCATCTGCCTGTTTTTTCCCAGTACTCTGGAAGCCTGTTAGACAATGCCTTGTGCCTTGCAACCTCAGCAAGCTATCAGGAATCCCCACATGTTAGTCTTGTGTAGGTGTGGATCTCTGTTCATCCTGAGTCAACACTAGTCTCCACCCATGAACACTTGTAACCAGGGTTGGTCCCCAGTTAGCAGAAATTCATGGCAGGAGCTTCAGAACCAAAATCTCACATCTTCTCTGATATGATATCTCAGCCTGAAGAGCTACCTCAAATGGGATAAAGAAAAGAGGTCCCTGAAAGTGAGTAACCTCCACAAAAACTCACAGTCTATAAAGAGGGACAAAGAGGAATTTGATTTGCAAGTTTAAAGACTTCTGGCTCTGGAAGAAAACACTCTTCTGGCAATACTAGTAACTCTTTTCTTTCTCAATTATTTTTTCTTCCCCATTCAATGAACTCAAGTTTTAGCTCTTCTGTTGGTAAATTTTTGTTTTTGGTTTTGCTATTTTTTTCTTGTGGTGGAAGGTGGAGTTTTATCACCCATTTTCTTATCCTCCCCCTTTTTAATATTATTGTGCTTTATTTGTTTGAGTAGCCCTTCTTTTATTCTTTTACTCTCTCACTTATTTTCTCACTTTCAACTTGTTTCATGAGTACTTTTCTTATTTTCTTTTCATCTAGTTTAGTCTCCACATCCTATTATTTATCCTTTTTCTATTTGTGTTTCACTGTTACTGTTATTTAACACCATTAATTTGCCTTCACTTCTTCACAGGACATTTTACATAAGTTTTACCACATTCTTTACATCTCCATTGTTTTTTTTCATAATCTATTTATTTTCTCTTTTTTCTTCATGCTTTCATACCCGTACCATTTATCCTTAAGAATCTATAGGTAGTAAATAACATTTTACTATAGCTGCATACTGCTATGTTGTGAAAGGGGACAAAATGGCTCTATTAAGTGGATATTTATTGCATATATTTTTCTGATTTGTCTTCAATTATCTATATAACTATAAATCTCATACCTATGTTTAAAGGTAGCAAATTGTTGTTACAATTTGTCATATTCCACTTTGTGTTTAGTATTATTGTCATTACTGATTGTACTATTTTGGCCAAGGTGACATGGTTGTTTTGATCAGCCAATCTTACTTGCATGTCAATACCTAGATTTTCTGAGAGTCATATGCAATAATACAATCTAATATCAAAGTATTGAGTACTAGGCTAACCAGGAAACAAACATTCATACCTCATTAATGCAAGAGATATAATCGTGGAGCTGATTCAAAGCCTTAAAGCCAACTATTCCTGGAAGACCTCTGAAAAGTAGTCATTACCTAAAAAGTTCTCAATACTAGTAATAAAGCTACCTGCCATAAGCACTTTACAAGTGTGAATGCAGAAAACAAATGAGCAAAATAAAAAAGAAATAAAGGAAGGAAGTAAAGAAAATGAGAAAACATTTAAACAAGATGTACCTCAAAATCCACCCATTTCTGCCAAAGCAAACCCAGGGGACATTGAGGCAGAAGAAATCAAAAGCAACCCAGGTGAACTTAAGTGATAGCATTAAAAAGTAATAAAGCAGACAAATAAGACTCGAAAAATGTAAAGCAAAAAAATTTACACAGATACTTAAAGAGATGATGATCATAGTGAAGAAAGTAATTAGTAAAATGTAAGGTAGGTATAAATACCTACTCTAAGAAATACATGGAAACCATGAATACCCAATACAGGAAATAACTGGATTTCATAAAACAGAGTTAAACAGAAATACAGAAGATTAAAAATTCTATTGAAGGTATGTGTAGGCAGAGTAAACCAATATTGAAGAGACTATCAGACAGATACAGAGTTGTGATTGGTGAGTATCAAATGAAAAACTTCTTTAAAAATACCAAGTTGTCACAAAAAGTAAATCCAACAACTGCTACATAATGTCAACAAGTCTAATCTAAGATTAATTAGAATCAATTAAAACTGAGAAGATAACACAAAGTACATAAAATACCTATTCACAGAAATAACAAAAATTTCCAAGCATGGATAAATTTTGACATAGAAATGAGTGAGGCACTCCCAGTAGACATGATTAGAAGCAAACTACAGAAAGGCATATAATGGGCAAGATTTCAGAAATTCAAAATAAAAGCAGAATATTAAAAGCTGTTAGAGAAACAGAAACAAACCACTTATAAAGGAAAACCAGTTAAAATAACAGCAGACTTTGAAACACAACGTTTAAGTCAAGAAGAGCTTGCAGTGAAATATTTGAACCCTAAGCAAAAGTAACCTCAAACCTAAATGGATACAATGTTTATTTCAAATTTTATGGAGAAATAAGATATTTCTATGATAAAAGAATATTTGAAGAAGTTAACGACCACCAAACCAGCACTCCAAATTTTTTGAAGGATATTCTAGAAAAGAATAATGAAGAAAATTTGAAGAATCTCAATAGAATGAATTTACCAGGTAAGGTGAGCAATTAAATAGAAAAGAAAGAAAGGGAACCAACAACAGAAAAACAATACAACAAGGATAAGTCATTACCTATCAGCTATAATCATCAATGTAAATGGTCATGATCTACCAATTAAAAGAAACAGATTGGCAGAATGGATCAACAAACAAGATCCAACAATATACTGCATACCAGAAACATATTTAACACCAAAAGAAATTCCTAGACTCAAAGTCAAAGGATGGAAAACAAGAACCTGTTCAACAGGGTCCTAGAAAAAAGCAGGAGTAGCTATTCTAACTGAAGACAAAGTGGATTTCAAGCCAAAACTGGTAAGAGGAGAACAAAAAAATCACTACAAACTAGTTAATAGAACAATCCAAGAGGAAGAGATAACAAACACGAATATATATGCATCAAATACCAGCAGACCCAGTTATACAAAACAAACACTAATGGATGTGAAAAATCAGATACAATTGTAATGGGGGACCTCAAAGCCCCACTGCCACAAATAGACAAATCAACTAGAAAAATAATCAACAACGGAATAACAGAGTTGGACCAAACCTTTGAACAAATGGGATTAATATCAATCTACAGAGTGTTCCACACAACAAAAGAATACACATTTGTCTCAGCAGCAAATGAGACTTTCTCCAAAACAGATAACATACTAGCACATGCTTACATAAATACAAAAGAATTAAAATTATCCCATTCACATTATGAGATCGTAGTATAATAAAATTAGAAATAAATTCAAAAGTAACTACAAAAACTACATAAACACTTGGAAATTAAACAGTGGAATTAAACACATAGAACAACCAATGGATCCCAGATAAAATCAAATGAGAAATTAATTCATACAATTAAATGATAATGCCAGTGTGATATACCAGAACTTTTGGCGTGCAGAGAAAGCCAGCCTGCTAGAGAAGTTTACAGTAGTGAATTCCCAAACCAGAAAAATAGATCAAATAAATGACCTAATATTGAACCTCAAGATTCTAGAAAAAGGAAAGCAAATTAAACCCAAGGCTCATACAGTGATGGGAATTATAAAGGTCAGAGCAGAAATTAATGTAACTGAGATTAAGAAAACAAAACAAAGGATCAATGAATTAGAGTTGCTTCTTTGAAAGATAAAATAAAATAGAGAAACCCTTAGCCAACGTTATCAAAACAAGGAAGAAAAGACATTAATCTATGCAATTAGGAATGAAAAGAGCTAAATCACAATGGATTCTGCAGAAGATCTCATCAGCCAGAGAAGTGTTTTTGAGGTACTCTGAATGCCAGTAAAGAGCCTGACAACTCTCCTGAGCAATACTTTTCTTGATACTGCCTCAAATTCACTTTCCTGTAATAAACCTTTGACAAACTAACCAATTCTCACTTCCATATGATGGTAGCATGAAGTTCCATGGGCACCTGCACCACCACACATGATCAGAGATTTTATATATATATTCTATACATCAATGACACCCAAAAATTTAACTTTTCCTTTTCTGTGTTCCCATGTCAACTATTTGCTTTATAATGAAACACATTACTCTTGGACCTTGAGTCGTGTGGTTTAATCTTGGACAATGCCATTTCCTTTACCATAACCAGTTGAACCTTCTCTGATATTGTCTTCCTTACATGCCATCTCATTTTACCTGGATTCCTATGGTCTTAGGTTGTGGAACTGGATGACATTTGAGAAAAAATATTCAATATGTAGGGATATGTATATGGATATCATGATATTTGTATATGTATTTATTGGGTGAATAGTTAGATACAGCCACAAGATTTATTTGATTGAGAAATGTTAAACCAGGATTTCCAGATTGTTTGTCACCATGACATGTTGGGCTTATGCTTTTTTATTTGTGTTCAGGTTGAAAGGGGTCGCGCGTGCCCCTTCGGGCGCCACCTCCCAATCAAGTCACTCACGCACCTAGAGGTCAGGCAGGAGATCTTTATTGAAGGGAATCAGGCCAGGCACAAAGGCCGGGAGGCGAAGAAAGGGAGGCGGGTGCCAAGGGAAGGAGTGTCGGCTCATTTATAGGGTCTTGGGTGGGAGTTTTGCAATTACGGGGAATAAGTTGTTTTTTAACCTATTGCAGGCCACATTGCCTTATAAGGTCTTAGTCCTGCAGAAGTCCCTTATCAGATGTTGGCATCATTTCTGGGAAGAATTCAACTCGGGGAGGAAAACGAAACTTAAATTGGGAAGAACCCGGAAGTCAGGTATAAAATGGAGGAGTTTAAAGTAACATGTACAATTTCCTAACACAGGTAGGTAAAGCCCTGTACTGCTCATTTTGAGTTAGATATTATGATAGTAAATACAAAGGTTTTTTGTTTGTTTGTTTGTTTGTTTGTTTTGTAAAAATTGAAAAGAACCCGGAAGTCAGGTATAAAATGGAGGAGTTTAAAGTAACATGTACAATTTCCTAACACAGGTAGGTAAAGCCCTGTACTGCTCATTTTGAGTTAGATATTATGATAGTAAATACAAAGGTTTTTTGTTTGTTTGTTTGTTTGTTTGTTTTGGTACTGGGGATTGAACTTGGGTCTTTGTGCTTGCAAGGCAGGCGCAGAACCCGGAAGTCAGGTATAAAATGGAGGAGTTTAAAGTAACATGTACAATTTCCTAACACAGGTAGGTAAAGCCCTGTACTGCTCATTTTGAGTTAGATATTATGATAGTAAATACAAAGGTTTTTTGTTTGTTTGTTTGTTTGTTTGTTTTGGTACTGGGGATTGAACTTGGGTCTTTGTGCTTGCAAGGCAGGCGCCGGAACCACTGAGCTAAATCCCCAGCCCTATAAAGGTTTTTTAAAAACTGCAAAAAAAACAAACAAGAAGTTAATAAAAGGTCAACTAATTCTAAAATGATCAATTATTTTTTATAGCAGGTTTGGAAAAAGAGAGCAATTTTATATGTAATTACTTATAAAAATAAAATAACTAACACTTAAATTGATTTTACTTGAACTAAACAGTGAGTAAAAGTATCATGGTTATTACCCAGGCATACCATTTTAAAAGCCTACTTGAAAGTGTCTGTTTCATTCCTTAGAATTAAAATTCTAAATTCAAAAACATTTAGGTAAAGGAAGGATAAGAAAAGAGTTGTTCTATGTAAATATATATATGTTCCAGGCTGGGGATTTAGCTCAGTTATATATATAAAATGTTCCTTTTATATAATTAATGAAGCCTTTAGATTATTTTTATTTTTACTTAAATACATTTACTAGTCCTATAATCCTCTGCCATGTTTCTGGTCTTCTGCAGTCCTCAGTTGCTCCATATGTTCAGAAAGGAAGACACTATCATTTGTTTAACCAGTTGTATGTATACCACAGTTAGGCCCTGTAGGTATGGAGATATGCAGTGATAACCTTTTGCTCCTCTTGCCTTGGAATTGATTTCCAAGAATGTAGGTAACCTGCTTTAGAGAGGATTTATAGTCCTACTTAGAACCATTACTATTGCTTGGGTCTAGTTACTTTTATCCTGCCAGCAATTTACAGTTATTATGGGTTAAAATTAGTTATGAAACACTCATTAACTCTTCAAGTTGTAATCATAGTAGCTTATCTAATTGTTTTTCCATCACCTAGAAAGAAAGCAAAGAATAGGACTAAATTGTAGCCATCTCTGAGATTTGCGTAATGCACTAAGGAGTTGCAGCATAAGAAGATTCATAGGTCAAATAAGGGGCTATCTGACTGGCTAAGCATATGATTGCATATTTATTCTCAGTTGAGAAACATTAGTGAAATAGGTGTTCAAAAATAACTACTATTTAAAATTATAAAATGTTTTCTATCAAATATTTTGTTGGAAACATCAGAAACACATTCTTTTTTCGCAGACAATAAATTTAGGTGGTTCACAAAATTTCTGGGAAGATGAGAGAAACATATCCAGATGCTGCATCTCCATGAACAATGTCTCAACACAGATTATTCAACACTGCTCTTCCTAGGGCCTTGCAGATCTGCAACTTGTGAATCTATACAATTATCACTACACACTAGCACTACTTCTAAAACTACTGCCACTGCTATATCTACCAATATTCAACATTCACCATGAGAATGAAAACTAAGCAACTCCTAATTCTCTTGTCACAAATTTGCCACACAGGACAGGAATGTCTGACCAGCAGAGAATAGCTCATGGACCAGCACACTAAAACTGCAAGGCAGCTTGGGAAAGCAAGTGTCTAATATTTTCATTTTTAAATGAGAAATGAATTCCCAAAATAAAAAAAAAATTCTACAAAAGGAGGAAGGGTGTTCAAAGGCTGGGTTGCAAAACCAAAAAAACAAACAAAACAAATCAATTTACAAAAGCCGGGCATGGTGGTGCATACCTGTAATCCCAGAACTTGGGAGGCTGAGGCAGGAGGACTGCTGTGAGTTCAAGACCAGCCTGGGCTACATAATGAGTTCCAGGTCAGTCTCAATTACACAGTGAGACCTTGTCTCAAAAGAAAAACAAAACAAAGCAAAAAAAAAATGCTGGGTTGCTCTAAAAGCAACAAATGTCTTAGATTCTGAAGAACGCCAATTGAAGTGGAAAAAATAGAAGCAAATTTTACACCATTTTATACTGTTTTATTATATGGTGAAAATTTACAACATTACCAAAGGTAGATATAAAAGTGACTTCCAATATCTGTTTTTTTAATAAGTAGTAATGTGTGGCATGTTGTGTAGCACACACCTATAATTCCAGCAGTTGAGAGGTTGAGGTGAGAGGATCACCATGAGTTTTAGGCCAGCTTGGGTGAGTTACATAGTGAATTCAAGGCCAGCCTAGAATACATAGCAAGACCCTTGCTCAAAAAAAATAAAAAATGAAAAAGGAAGAATAAAAAGTTTTACCAATGTTTGTGTCTTCATATTAGCTTTAGAAATTTGTATTTGTTTGCAAAATAAACAAATTTGGGTGACATTATTTTTAGTACATCAAATTAGCAATTATATTTTAGAGAAATCTTATAGATGCTAATTATTCAAGATGCTGAGGTTCAAATTTTGAGGCTAGGAAATTTAGAAATTTTTTTTTTCTTGTACTGGGGATCGAACTCAGGACCTTGTGCTTGTGAGTCAGGCAGCAGCACCAGTGAGATAAATCCCCAGCCCAATAATTTATTTTATATTTGAAATTGTTATATAAAACAAATACAGTAAATAAACCATTTGGTTAACATTCAATATGTTGTATTTATTGTTTGTGGAATCCCTGTAAAATATTTGAGAAGCATAAGTTTCTATGGGGCATGGTTTGGGAAATAATTGCTTTGAAGTCAGAGATTAGTGCTCTAAGTGGGCAGAGGTAGGGAATTTGAGGCAAAGTGCAGTTTAATGAAAAATCTTAATTTTAAATTCCTGAAATGGGTGAGAACTTTATGGTTCATACAATTTTTAGTGTTTTAGAGTTTCAAGGAGGAAAACAATCAGTTTTACAGACAATAGTTTGATCTAATATCTGACTTTTATTTTTATTTTTTTATTTTATTTTATTATTATTTT
>NW_022900951.1:48692416-48700883 GCF_012274545.1 Fukomys damarensis | reverse complement strand
AAATTGTTATATAAAACAAATACAGTAAATAAACCATTTGGTTAACATTCAATATGTTGTATTTATTGTTTGTGGAATCCCTGTAAAATATTTGAGAAGCATAAGTTTCTATGGGGCATGGTTTGGGAAATAATTGCTTTGAAGTCAGAGATTAGTGCTCTAAGTGGGCAGAGGTAGGGAATTTGAGGCAAAGTGCAGTTTAATGAAAAATCTTAATTTTAAATTCCTGAAATGGGTGAGAACTTTATGGTTCATACAATTTTTAGTGTTTTAGAGTTTCAAGGAGGAAAACAATCAGTTTTACAGACAATAGTTTGATCTAATATCTGACTTTTATTTTTATTTTTTTATTTTATTTTATTATTATTTTTTTTTGTACCAGGGATCGAACTTGGGCCCTTGCACTTGCAAGGCAGGTGGTGGAACCACTGAGCCAAATCCCTGGCCCATGACTTTTTTTTTTTCCTTTGGTTTTTTGAGACAGGGTCTCACTATGTAGTTGAGACTTACCTGGAACTCACTATGTAGCCCAGGCTGGTCTCAAACTCATAGCGATTCGCCTACCTCAGCCTGCCAAGTGCTGGGTTTACAGGCATGCACCACCATGGCCTGGCTAAAAAAAAAAGACCAAGGCAGTTTTCTTTTTCTTTTCTTTTTTTTTTGTACCAGGGATCAAACTTGGGACCTTGTGCTTGCAAGGCAGCCAGCAGAACCTCTGAGCTAAATCTCCAGACCTTGGCCCATGACTTTTAATTAATTATCAACTCATATGTCAAGCACTGTCCTGTTTACTTTACTTATGCTTTTTCATTTAATCTCCAGAAGAATCTTGAGAAGTTGGTGCTGTTCCTTCACTTATTCTGAGGAAATAAAATGAGTAGTAGAAGGTATTATTATTTATTGAACAACAATTGGATAGTATTTTTTAATCCATTCTTTTTATTTTAATCTTTACCAAAAATGTTGTTACTGAGGTTTGAAGTGCCATCACATCTCAGGATTATGATATGAATGAGAACTTGTTGAAAAATAAAAATGAGTTAGAAAAACTGTTTTATTATTGCTTGTTTGCTTCAATTTTTTGGAGACAGAGTCTGGACTAGTGGAAATGTAATCATGTTAGGTCAATGAAAAAAAACTCATTTTTATTAGCTTTGGTTTGTTTATTTGAGACAGGGTTTCACTCTGTTGACCTTGAATTCAGCTCAGGCCATCCTCAAACATGTGGTGATTCTTTTGCCTTAGCTTATTGAGTGCTGGGATTACAGGCTTAGTTTTATTATTGGTAAAGCAAAGTTAAGAATATAAATGGGGACATGCAATTTAGAGACCGAAACAGTGGAGAAAGATGAGTTGAAAGGGGTCTCCTTTTAATCCCGGGGGATTAAAACCAGACTGACTTTGAGTATACATTTTGAATATGAGGCCACAATATATCTATCAGATTCTTCGTTCCAAAATTACATACTTATGCTCAAATTTCTGTAGTGTACACTCTACATGGGCAGGTTGATTATGGTTGATTACTCAAGCATTATGTGTGCAAAGTACTTTGAGTAAAAAAAAGAGGCTATAGTTTTGAGGTCATCTCCTCAAATATTACCAAATAGGTAACCACTTTTTGTCTCATGAGGAAGAGTGAGTGAGGTTATGGAATAAAACCCTTAGAAAATATTTTTGTTGTTTTAGAGATACAGACAACAGAATCCCTGACCTAAATGTAGAAAGAGACCGAAATATGGAGAGTTTTCCTATTACAGAGACAAGTAAGCTGCCATTTGCAATGTAAAGGACAAGAGATTCATTTTCACTCATGGATTTAGATAATTTAGTTAATATTTGGCTACCTCCAAGGCAGAAATTACATGGCAGAAGGGGTTGGTGAAGAAAAGCTGTTCAACTCATGGCAGCCATGAAGCAAAGAAAGCAAGAAGAGCCAGACAGAGAAGGCAGAAGCAGTTGTTCAGATCATGATCCAGTAAGAATAAATCCCAAGGCCTCACCCCCTAGCAGCACATTCAGTTGTAAATTCATCAGTGGATTAATTCACAGATGAGTATAATGCCTCCACATTCCATGTAATTTTCAAAAGCCCCACCACTGAACACAAAAGACTTTGGGGGATATTTTATTTATTTTTATTTATTTATTGCTACCAGGGATTGAACATGGGACCTTGCACTTGTGAGGCAGGTGGAGGAACCACTGAGCTAAACCTCAACCTTCTAGAAAAAGAAGAGCAAGTCAAGCACAAATCTTGTACAAGGAAGGAAATTATAAGTATCAGAGCAGAAATGAATGCAATGGAGACTAAGAAACCAATACAAAGAATCAGTGAATTGAAGAGTTGATTGTTTGAAAGATTAAATAAAATTGACAAAACTTTAGACAATCTTTTCCAAAAATAAAAAATAAAAAAGGAAAGAAAGACATTCATGCAATTAGGAATGGAAAGTTGAAATTAGAACATATCCTGCAGAGATCAAGAAATTCATCAACAGCTACTTTGAAAACCCATATTCCAATAAGAGTGAAAGTACAGAAGAAATGGACAGATTCCCAGATACATATGAATTACCAAAACTAAAGTCAAGAAGACATAGAAATTCTTAAGAAATCAATATCAGCCAATAAAATTGAATATGTAATTTAAAAACTACCAACAAATAGAAGCCCTGGCCCTGGTGGATGCACTGCTGAATTCTACAAGAAATTTAGAGAAGATCTAGTGCTGCTACGACTCAAACTCTTTAATGAAATTGAAAGGGAAGCAATATTCATAAACTTACTCATGGAAGCAAGCACTACTCTGATTCTGAAACCAGAGAATGATCCAACCAAAAAGAATTATAGGCCAATCTCCCTAATGAACATAAATGCAAAAATCTTCAATAATATACTGACAAACAGAATGCAGAAAATAATCAAGAAGGTTGCACACTGGGATCAAGTTGGATTCATTCTAGGGATGTAGGGATGGTTCAACATATGCAAATCAATAAATGTAATACACTAAAGTAACAAAGCCAAGGACAAAAACCATGTGATCCTCTCAATAGATGCAGAAAAAGCATTTAACAAGGTCCAATGCCCATTCATGATAAAACCCTACAGAAAATTGCAATAAATGGCCTTTATTTCAGTCTGATAAAAGCCATCAATGAAAACAACAGCCAATATAATGGCAAATTTTAAAAAAAACTGAAAGCTTTTACCCTAAAATCAGGAATAAGACAAGAATGTATACTGTCACCATTCTTCTTCAATATAGTTGTAGAAACACTAGCCAGAGCAATTAGATAAGAGAAAAAAAAATAAGGATAGAAAAGGAAAAATTTAAATTATCATTATTTGAGGATGACATGGTACTCTACATAGAAGACCCTCAAAAGTCCAAGATTTTTAGATTTGATAACCAAATTCAGTGGTGTAGCTGGATGCAAAGTAAACACTCAAAAATCAATAGCATTCTGGTGCATGAATAACAGACTCATGGAGAGAGAAATTAAAGATTCCCTTTCACAGTAGCATCCAAAAAAATGAAACATCTAAAAATCAATCCAGTGAAGGATATAAAATACCTCTACATTGAAAAATATAGTACTTTGAAAAAAGATTGAAGAGGTTATCCCAAAATTAAACAATATCTCATGTTCTTGGATAGCAAGAAACAATATAGTGAAAATAGCCTAACTTCCAAAATTGTTATACAGATTCAATGCAGTACCAAACAAAATCTCGACAGCATATCTCACAGAATTAGAAAAAAATGCTAAAATGCATTTGGAACCAGAAGAGACCTAGAATAGCAAAAATACTTCTGGGCAACAAAGGCAAAGCGGTGGGTTATCACAATCCCTGACTTGAAATTATAGTACAAAGCTATGATGATAAAACAGCATGTTACTGGCAAAAGAACAGATGTATCAAATGAAGACTAGAAGATGCAGAAACAACTCTAGATATACTCAACCACCTTATATTTGCAAAGAGGCCAAAAGCTTTCACTGGAAGAAAGATAGCCTCTTCAATAAATGGTGCTAGAAAAACTGGCTTTCCACACTCAGAAGATTGAAATTAGAACCATATAAGTCACCATGCACTAACCTAAAATCAAAATGGGTCAAAAATCTAAATATTAATACAGAAACACTAAATCTGCTATAAGAGAGAACACATAGAACAGTTGAGGACATAGGAATAGGCAAACACTTCATGAACAAAACCCTGATTACATAGGAAATACTAAAATGAATCAACAACTGGGACCTCATCTTATTAAAAATATTTTTCACAGCAAGGGAAACCAACAACAGAATGCAAATACAACCCACGGAATAGGAAAAAAATTAATAACTATTCAGAAAAAGAACTATGATCTAGAATATCAGGAACACAAAAACTCAGACCCTAATTGCATGGATTTCAGCTTTTTCTTTCCATATTTTGATAAGGTTGGCTAAGGGTTTATTGATTTTATTTATTTGTTAGAAAAACCAGCTCTTTGGTGTGTTGATTTTTTAATATCATTCTCTTAGTCTCCATTGTGTTGATTTCTGCTCTGATCTTTATAATTTCCTCCTTTGTATAAGCTTTAAATTACTCTTGCTCTTGTTTTTCTAGGAGCTTAAGATTCACCATTAAGTTGTTTGCTTGAACTCACTCTGTTTTCCTAGTGTGGCAATTCACTGCTATGAATTTCTCTTGCAGAAATGCTTTTATTGTGTCCCAGAAATTCCTGTATGTTGTACTGGCATTATCATTAAATTGTAAAAAAATGTCTAATTCTTCTATAATTTCCTCTGTGACCTCCAAAAAAATGAAATATCTAAGAATCAGTCTAACAAAGGAAGCAAAAGGCCTCTACATTCAGAACTACAACACTTTGAAAAAAGAGATTAAAGAGGGTATAAGAAAATGGAAAGACATTCCTTGTTCCTGGGTAGGAAGAATGAATATAGTGAAAATGGTCATACTTCCAAAATTGCTATACAGATGCAAGGCAATTCCTATTGAAATCCCAACAGTACATTTCACAGAACTAGAGAAAACAATCCCCAAATTTCTTTGTAACTAGACGAGTCCTAGAGTAGCAAAAGCAATTCTTGGCAACACAGACATGGCAGGAGGTATTACAGCCCCCATCTTACCACTATAATACAAAGCCACTGTGATAAAAACAACATGGTACTGGCAATGAAAATGACCCAAGGATCAGCTGAATTGATTAGAAGATGCAGATACAACTCCAGACACACTCAGCCATCTCATCTTTGACAAAGGAGCCAAACATTCTCACTGGAGGAAAGATAGCCTCTTAAATAAATGGTATTGAAAAAACTGGATTTCAATTTGCCAAAGATTAAAATGACCCCTATCTTTCACCATGCACTAAACTAAAATCCAAGTGGATTAAAGATCTAAATAATAAAACAGAAGCACTTAACTTTCTGGAAGATAAGTTAAGTATAACTCTCAAAGCCATTGGCATAGTAAAAGACTTTAAGAATAAATCTTCATGGCTGGGGATTTGGCCCAGTGGTTCTGCTGCCTGCCTCGCAAGCACAAGGATCCGAGTTTGATCCCCAGTACCAAAAAAATTTTTTTGATTAAAGTTCTATAGGAAGAAAAGGACCAAAGGTGTAGGGACAGTGAGAAGGATAGGGAAAGGGGAATAAGGGAAAAGGAAAAAAATATGAGAAAATGTAAAAATGGAATTAAAATGTTTGAAGGGGGGAGGGGAGGAGGAGGTGAAGGGAGGGTGGGGACAAGGGGAAAAAATGAGAACCAAGACCTGACATGTAAAGGTACAAGATCCCACTAATGAATGTAACTGTACTGTCTAGCTAGAATACCAATAAATTCAATTTAAAATAAAAAAACAACAATTCTTCAGTTGTATGGGAATTAGCACAAAGAATCCACAACTGGGCTCTTACCTTTTTAAAAACCTTCTGCACAGCAAGAGAAAAGACCAACATAGCTAAGAGACACCCTTCAATGTGGGGAAAAATTTTAGCAGCTGTTCCTTGGATAAAGGTCTACTATCTAAAATATATAAAGAACTCAAAAAAAACAGACCCCCCTAATTATAAAGGCCCAATTCAAAAATGGGCATCTGAACTGAACAGACACTTCTCAAACAGTGAAGTAACAGCAGCAAATAAACATGTGAAAAAATGTTCAACATCACTGGTTATTTGAGAGATGCAGATGAAAACAACACTGAGATTCCACCTCAACCCACAAAGAATGGCTGCTATCATGAAATCAACCAATAACAAATGTTGGCATGGTTGTAGGTAGAAAAGAATGCTTCTTCATTGTTGGTGGGAGTGCAGACTGGTGCAACCACTGTGGGAATTAATATGGAGATACCACAAACTACTAAGATTAGAAGTCCCATTTGACCCAGCTTTATGAGCACAATGAATAGCGCCTACTGTCATGTCATGTCTTGTGAGAGAGGTAAACTTTAATAAAATTTCAAAAATATGTCATTATTAACTGATTAACATCTTAACAAAACTACTAGAAGTTATAGCAGTGGATCAAGAGGTTTTAGTCTGTTCTAGTTGGTGGGGTTTTTATGTAATTTATGGGCTTTTTTGAAAGAGTGCTCATAATTTTTACTTGTAATGAATGGCACATAATAGTTGATACTTATACATATATTTCATAACTGAACAATTATGAAACACAGTGTGTATTATGCACTAGGACAAGGAGCTGTGTGGCAATGAAAACAAAGCATTAAGTATGTGCTGCACATTGATGTGAGCCTATACTTGGCAATATCTGTCACTGGCCCTAAGCTTCTGTATAACTCAGCATGGTGATCTGAATAACTTCTTCATGGTAAAACAAATCTAAGTACTTATATCATCTAGAAGGAAAGTACACACACTATGAACTGAACAAACATAAAGTCTGGAGTTGCTCTGACAAATTTAAACAGTAACTACAAATAAAATCTACCAGAAACTTATAGACAAAGTGAGAAACAAAAAGAAAATTGTGTATATCTTTGTGGGAAGTATGTTGAATCTAATCTCATTATGGCCTCATATAATTATTTTAAAGAATAATTTGTGATTTGAATTAACTTTTAATGATTAATGCTTTAAAAGAAAGTATATGTCAGGGTTAGGCTATAAATAGGAGAATCATACTCTCTGATAAAAGCCTTATAAGTAGTATTTATCTAATGAATTCATTATAGTGTATTATCTTGCCTTGAGCTTATTTAGTGCAGAAACATATTGATTCCCAGAAAACAAGCTCAAAGAAGATTATATGTATTCATACATCTGTGAAAATTACTAGGCATTAATTTATTAATGAATAATGAGATATAACTTGCTACACCAGAAGACTGTATTACCTAAATAAACAAGCAGATTATAATGTAAACATTGCTTTTTTAGCCTGGAATTGGAACTTGGCATCAGAATTTGCTGTGGTTTAGAAGTTATTGGATCCTTAAGCTAACTTTGTATAGCTCCAATTTGATGATTGTGTATGAATTTCAAAACTTGCAAAGGGCACAATTATTGTCCATTATATATTTGTTTCTGGCTCTGAATGCAGTCTTCGCTATTTTTCTTCTTCCTTTTCTACTCCATACATAATCTAAACACTAGAGGTTAATTTTTAATCTTCTGATGCCAATATACAAATCTAAAAATGCAATCCTGAAATTGTCAGTGTGCTGTAAATGTTATGCATCAGCAAGGTTATAGGGTATGACATGATAAAAATAAAACACGTGGGAATGAAAAGAATGCCCTGGTAGATTCATAGCATTCTTAAATACTTACCTGATTTGACTTTATAAAAGAAAGTGTTCAAATTACTTTGGAAGGTAGGATTGGTACAAGTGGGTCAAAAACTTTTATTAAGTGGACAGAATTCATTCATAATAGATTATGAAGTTTAGGTGAAGGTGCACCTGAGTCATAGAAAGAAAGAAAGAAAGAAAGAAAGAAAGAAAGAAAGAAAGAAAGAAAGAAAGAAAGAAAGAAAGAAAGAAAGAAAGAAAGAAAGAAAGAAAAAGAAAGAAAGAAAGAAAGAAAGAAAGAAAGAAAGAAAGAAAGAAAGAAAGAAAGAAAAATGGAAGAAGATACAACATATTTTGAGTTTGTATTGTAGAGTTTGTATTATACTTTAGTCACTGCTACATGATTTTAATACATTACTCCATTTGACTTCAAAATCACTCTCTGTGGTGGGTATTATTTTCTTTTTACATATGATCAACTAGATACAAAAAAGATCAAGTGTTTTATAGTCAAATAGTTAAGAGTAACATAATCAGAATTTAATCCTAAACATTTCTGACCTTAAAATAGAGAATAGATAGTGTGGACAGTAAATAGAAAATAATCAGGGGCCGGGGATTTAGCTCAGTGGTTTGGTGGCCTGCCTTCCAAGCTCAAGGACCCGAGTTCAATCCCCGGTACCAAAA
>NW_022900951.1:48687783-48692331 GCF_012274545.1 Fukomys damarensis | reverse complement strand
AAAAAAAAAAAAAAAAAAAAGAAAAAGAAAAAAGAAAAAAAGAAAAGAAAAAGAAAAAAGAAAGAAAAGAAAATAATTGATTCCCAGCTGCAAACTCAGAGTACATAGCTAAAAGCTTGTTTCAACCTGGCTGAGGCTGATACAAATGGTATGGCCTAAAGTTATCTCTTTCTAGATCAGTTTTGAGAAGGAATGGGTTATCCACAGTAGTGGCACAGTAATTTCCCAATCTCTAATAGAAAACAAACAAACAAACAAACAAACAACCAAAAAACTTGGTTTGGCATAGTATGGAAGTGATTGCCCTTTCAGAGACAATTCTTAGTGTGAAGCCAAACCTCAAAGGTGAGTAGGGCATGGAGCAAAGTTTTTCAAGCCCTACAGAAAAACAACTGCCAACTTATATTAACATATCCTGCAAAATTATCTTTTGAAATGTATGGGCAAATAAAGATATTCCATGACAAGTAGAATCTAAAGAAATTTATAACTAATCTAGTATTGCAGAAACTACTCCAGAAAATTTTAGACAGAGACAGATCAACATCACCACTGAACCCAGAGGAAAGAATAATCTACCTGGGAAAGTAGTAAAACAAAAGAGAAAAATAAAGCAATCAGCAATAGAAAAATAATGCAAAAATAAGATTTGGTAAATAACCTTTGTAATTCCCCAAACAAATGACAAACTGGAAAATTAGATAAAAAATCAAACCCCAACTATATGTTGTATATAAGACACACATATTCAAAAAGAAACATTAGGCTGAAAGTTAAAATATAGAAAATTATGCTCCATGAAGAGAAGCCTCAATATGAGCAGGTATAACTATCCTATTTTCAGAAAAAGATTTCAAGCCAAAAATGATCAGAAGAGACAAAGTCACCACATGCTATTAAATGGAACAATTCAACAGGAAGAGATAACAATTGTAAATATGTATGCACCGAATTCAGGTACACTCAGTTTCATAAAACAGAATACTCTACTACTGGACATAAAAGATCATATATTATAACAACTGAGGTGCAACTTAAACTTCTCACTCACAAATAGGTAAACAAAAATCAACAAATAAAATCAACCACATCATTGATCAAGTGGACCTAAGTGCTGTCTACAGAGTGTTTTATCCAGAAATAGAATACACATTTTTTTCTTAGTAGCACAGGGAACTTTCTATAAAATAGTCCATATTGTAGATGACACTGCATACTTAAATAAGTGTAAGAAAACAAAAAAATCTCATGCATATTATCAGATCATAGCAGCTTGAAACACAAAACCAGTGGCAAAAACAAATACTGTGTAAAACACGTGGAGATTAAGCCATACACTCTTGAATAATCAATGGTTCACAGAATAAATCAAAGTAGAAAATAATGATAATAACAAAACAACATACTAATACCTATGGGTCATAATAAAAGCAGTCCTACAAGAGATATTTATAGCTATAAATGCTCATATTAGAAAAATATAAATTCAAGATTAACCTCTGAATTTTTTGAGAACTGCAGTGAACAACTAAGGCCAAATCACCTCAAACTCATCCATAAAATTTGAGTGGAAGAAAATAAATTAAAATGAATGGAGCATTGACAAATGCATTTCTTGAAGATAACATTACCTTGACACTGAAACTGGACAAATAATCAACAAAATAAATAATAAGGGAAAATTTCTTAATTAACATGAATAGAAAATTCTTCAACAAGATACTTAAAACAAGATGCAGCACATTATTCAAAAGATTGTACATGATGATCAAGTTGGCTTTGTCCCAAAAATGATATAATGATTCAACATACATAGATCGATAAGAATAATGCACCATATAAACAGAAGGAAAGATAAAATTCACATGATCATCTCAATAGTTGTGGAAAAAGCCTTTGTCAAAATCCAATTCATGATTTTAAAAATGGATGCTGATAGATATAGAAGGAATTTAACTCAAACTAATAAAATCCAATGACAAACTCATTGCCAGCATCACACTAAATGGGGAAAAACTGAAATCATTTCTTCTAAATTAAGGAATGTCATACCACTCTTATTTAATATAGTACTATAAAATTAAACCAGAGCGATCATGCAAGAAAAACAAAGTGATTTGAGCAGAAAAGCAAGATGTCACATCATTCTTATTTGCAGATAGCATGATTCTTTTTTTATTAAATAATTGAATTTATTGATACAGTTTAGGGATACAGTACAGTTACATTCATTGTTGGGATCTTGTACCTCTACATGACAGGTCTTGGTTCTCATTTTTTCCCCTTGTCCCTGCCCTCCCTTCACCCTCTCCTCCCCTCCCCATTTACAAACACTTTATTTCCATCTTTTCATTTTCTCACATTTTTTCTTTTCCCTTATTACCCTTCTCCTTCCCATCCCAACTTCCCTACACCTTTAGCCCCTTGCTAGAAGTTCCAAAACACTCCACCAGACCCTCATACAACTATAAATGAATTTTGCAACATGGAAAGATAAAATATCAACATACAGAAAACAACAGTGGTCCTATACACCAACAATTAACCAATCAAGTAAAAGTCCCAGTCATAAAGCTTAAAAATTACATACTATGAAAAAAATTAGAAAAAAGTGAAAGCCCTCTTTGAAAAACTACTCTGATGCTCTGAAAAAAGAACATGAAGCGAATATTAGAAATTGGAGAGCATCTATTGTTCATGTAAAGGCAGAAATAAAATTTTCAACATGTCCATAAAAACCAAAACAGCATGTGTATCAAATACAATGTTGATCAGAATAATATAAATAATCTTCACAAAAATATAAGAATCAATACTGAACTTCATATAGAATCAGAAGATGCATAGAACAACCAAAGTAATCCTGAGCAACAAAAGCAAACCTAATGCCAGAACAATTACAGTTTTAAAGTTACACTAATGAAAACATCATGGAATTGACAAAAAACAGGCGAACGATCAATGGAATAGAATTGAGGATGCAAAACCCCTTCATCCATCTGATTTTTCAGAAAGAGTCAGCAACATATATTGGAAAGAGCCTCATTTCAAATGTTGCTGGGAAAATTGGCTATCAATATGTTAAAGTCTGAATCTAGATCCACTTTTCTCATCCTGTACTAAAATCAAGTAAAAAAAGATTTAGATATTAGAACAAAAACGTTGAATCCTCCGTAAAAAAAAAATCAGTAAACTCTGGAAGACACAGGCATAAACAATGACTTAAAATAAACAGAAATTGCACAAGATATAATACTAAGAATCAACAAATAGGGTTGCCTCAAAATAAAATTCTTCAGAACTGTAGAAGAAATAATCAACAGAGCGAACAATCTACAAAATGGGAAAATATTTTTGCCAGCTACTGTGAGAGAAATAGTCTTTTATGACAAAGGGGATATTTAGGATAAATCCATTTTACACGAATCTCTGCTTTGCAAAATTCTATTTTTGTAAAATATATACGTGCTTATTTCACCATTCCTTAGAAAGACAAGTTAAGACAAAGGGCTACCACCAGTCCACCTGCCATAAATTTTGTGTGAAACAAAGAAATTCCTGACTTAGGATCTGTTCTGCCCAGCAACCATGACGTCATTCCACTAGCCAATCGGGTTAGATAGTGAGATCACTCTCCTCGCCAATAACACAGTCACTTTGACGTCCGTGCGTTAGGGAATGGGACAGACCACTTGTTGGGTGTGCTGGCTGGCTTTGTTCAGGCTGGCCAGCACCCTTCTGGAAAAGTAAAGCCTTGCTGAGAAATTCTTAAGGTTTGTTCCTTTGTTTTGCTTGCGACACAGGAAATTTGTGCCTAACAGCTGGCATCAGGACTCCTTTCTTTCCGAGAGGAGCCACTTTAACCCTGGCCTTGGAGGATGTGTCTCACGCTGATTTTCATGGTTTACGGGGTCTTTGGGTTGTCCGTGGCTGGGAGGGACGAGAGAAAAGGAGAGAGAGGGGGGAGAGGGAGGGGGGAGGGAGGGAGAGAGAGAGACAAGGAAGGAAGGCGAGCGAGCGACTGACACGAGCCTATACAACCCTATACATGAGCCAGGATAAGAGCGTCCAGTAAGGTGGTGGTCAGGGAGTCTCAGGAAGGTGGTGTAAGGGTAAAACGCGGCTTGGACAAAACAAAAACAACAGATGCAGATTCCCGTATTCCGCAAACGCCACAAAGAAACCAATGGGAGACAGACAAGGCATCTGGCTAGAATGCGATAACTCTCCAGTCTGGAAGTTTGAGACTCCAGGAAATCTCACATTTACAAAAGCTGGGATGTGTAATAAACAAGGTTTAAAAAGCTCTAGGGCAAAGTAAACTAAAACTAAGATTCCTCCATTTCCCTCTATTTCGTTCCTTGGGGCAAATGCTCCAATACTGAAGCGACAACCAGAGAACTGAAAATAAAATATTGTTGTTTCGTCTGGACCCCAAAACCTGTTCTGAGCCATTCCTTGTTTTGGCCTGAATTTGGATCCAGTATTGGATCTGTCGACTTTTGACCAAACACGTTGACAATAAAAGCCCCATTTCCCAGGAAGAGA
>NW_022900951.1:48674040-48687707 GCF_012274545.1 Fukomys damarensis | reverse complement strand
TTTAAAGAAGAGGGGTGGGGGAGGGGAGTAACTGATAGGATCGCCTTGCCTGCCTGCCTTCTCCCGGTAACCAGGGCCCACACCTACCAGAACAGGTAGATCAAAATGGGGGGAAAATTCGTCCTAAATGAGTCAGGGGCGCCTGATGCAGCTGCCTCCCTTTCACACCCTAATGATGACGCAATCGTTAGGCTTCTCTGCCACTGCTGCCTAAATCATCAGTTAAGGCTGCCTTCGCCCTTCTTCTCTGGAGCCCGCGCCCTGGGAATGACGTGGTATCTAGGCCTCCACCGCAGAGGCCTAGGTCGCGGGCGGCTCCAACCCTGTCCCTATCCTGCTAGCACCCTAGAGATGTAGCCACACCGCAAGTGCACCGAATTGAGCCACCTACATTTCCAACAGACCCTCCCCTTTCACATTAACCCTTTCTCACTAAATTAAAAAAAGAGCTGGAACAATGTAAAACAAAACAAAACAAAAAAAAATGTTCAAAACTTTCCCTTTCCCTCTCCAGGTGAAGATGCGGTGTGATACAGACATTTCACCCTCTCAGGGAAGTTCCTTTACGGGATGGGGTTTAGGGTTTGTTAATGCTCCTTTAACTAGCACCAAAATATGTAAAGAGGGAGCTAAAGCAGTTACTAGAGGATCACGGGCTGCTAACCAATTAAAACAATTTTAGGTCCATAATTGTACACCTGGACAGAGCTAATATCTATATTATGAATTCTATTTTCTGGAGCAGAGACTAATGACTAAGAGGACATGAATGACTGAGAGCTGAAATACCAGGCTGACCCCGATGTCTTAGCTGCAGAGGATAAGTTTCACAATCAGCAGCCCCAGTGGGATAATAACAAGAAGGCTCATAAGAACACTGAAGAGACCTAAGAAAATTGATTATAAAAGAAATAAGCGGGGGTCAGGAATTTAGTTCAGTGGTTTTGGTGCCTGCCTCGCATGCACAAGGGCCTGAGTTCAATCCCTGGTACCAAAAAGAAAAGAAATAAGTGAGTCAGTTCCACAGTCCCAAAACGTAAGTCGAGCTTTTAATATCAAACAGGAAAGAGAGGAGGGACCAGTTGAATTTCTTAACATATTAAAATAACAAATAAGAAAATACTCTGGACTAGAACTTGATGACCCTCTAGATCAAGACATGTTGAAGCTCCATTTTGTTACCAGATACCATTTTGTTCACCAGATATCTCAGAAAAACTTCAGAAGATGGAGGATTGGAGATATAAACAACTAAAAGAGTTACTGAGGGAGGCATAAAAGTATATGTAAAGAGATTTAAAAAGCAAAAACAAGAGGCTAAAATAATGATTTCTATCATGGACCAGATGAAAAAAAAAAAACTATCGAATGTGGATACCAGGCTAGAGAAATGTCAAATGGAAAGGGGGAGAACAAATGTTATATGTGTGGGGAAAATGGACACTTTAAAAGAAAACGTCCAGAATGATAGAGGGAAAAGCACTCCACCAGACACTGGGAAGATAGCTGACTCCCAGGTTTTAAAATATAAAGCCACCACATTAATGAGAGATGATCTCACCCTTACCACTGATAAAGTGCTATGGAACACCACTGTATTGACCTCATAGATTATCAGACAAAGGTCCAACCCAGTCTTGAAAAACTCCGTTTTTAACTGGATTTAAGCTTTTTCATAGATGGTTCCTCCCAGGTCTTTAAAGAAAAGAGATATAATGGATACTTTATTATAAACGGAGTATAGCTCACAGTTGTTGAGTCAGAAAGGCTGGCCAATAACTGGTCAGCTCAAACCTGAGAGTTGTTTGCACTAAGTCAGGACCTGAAATTCTTAAAGGGAGTGCAGGGAGCTAGTTATACTAATTCTAAGTATGCTTTTGGAGTGCTTCATATCTTTGAAAAGATTTGGACTGAATGAGGCCTGATGCATAACAAAGGATAAGACCTAGTCCATAAAAAATTAATCATTCGGTTCTTGGAAAGCTTAATGTTACCTGAAGAGATAGATATAGTACATGTGCCAGAACACCAAAGGTGTTCAATGGAAGCCTGGGGAAACATACTGGTAGATAAGACTGCTAAGAAGACAGCTTTCCAATCAGAAGCCCCAGGTTTCCCCCTTTCCCCTGTTCTTACCTCAATATAAGTCATACTGATACTCCCTGGAAAGAACTACCTAAATTAAGGGTCTCTAGATTCCCCAGAGGGAGATGGCTCCTGCCAGATGGGAGAGAAATGCTTTCAAAGCTCATTATGAGAGAACTTTAGCCCAGTTACAGCAAAAATCCATTAGAGCTCTGAAACTATGTGTGATGTGGTCCTTAGAATCTATAGGCAAGTGGGTATATAACCATAGCTATACACGTTACTGAAGGTTATTAATAGGTTATTGAAGACTACCCTGTTTTCAGAAAGGTCAATAAATAAACATATAAAAAACAACCTTCAGGAGGAAGAAACCCTGAGCTAAGGCCATTCCAGAGTATACAGATTGAGTATACAGAAATGGCCAAAGTAGGCTGCATAAAGTACCTACTGTTTATAATCAACCATTCAACTAACTGTGTCAAAGCCACCCAAATGCCTAGCACCACCCCCAACAATGTTGTCAAAGAACTACTGGAAGAATTATTCCCTAATTTGGGTTAACTGAGAATGTAAACTCGGACAAGATTTTACCACTGATATCCTTAGAGAACTTCTGAGGGCCCTAGAAATCATGTGGGAATTTCATACTCCATGACATCCTTCATACTCCAGCAAATAGGATAAATCAGATGTTAAAACATTTATTTAAACTCATACTAGAAACTAAACTGCTCTGGACAAAATGTCTTCCCATTGCTCTCTTAAGAATCAGAACTGCCCCATGAAAAGATATTGTTCTATCCTCTTATGATATGCTCTGTGGCCTACTCTACCTATGCTGAGCTATGGACATCCCCACCTTTGTAACAAAAGACCAATTCCTTAGGCATTATATATTCAGGCTCTCCTCTATTCTTCTTTTTCGCAGACAAGAGGGTTGCTTTCCCACACTCCACCTTGCAAATTACCAGTACAACATCCCCACTGCTCTGCAATTATGTATTGATCAAGATGAGGGGCAAAAAAAACTTAAACCAACTTGTAAAGGGCCCTATCAGGTTTTATTTAAAACTAAGACTGCTGTTCAACAGCTAAAAAAAGGTTGGACTCATTACATTCAGGTTACAAAGCCCCCACCCCCGATTCTAAGAAGAAATGAATGGTGATTCCAAGCACTAGCAATACCATAGTATCTTTAACAAGATTTAAAAAAAACTGCTTTTAGTCAACTTTATCCATGAAATTTTCACTATCCATGTTACTGAGGCTACCTCTCTTTTAACTATCAGGTTTGATAGATGTCTTTCATCTCCTGTGGAGACTTTCACAAATGAAGACAGATCTCTGGAGTTGTTAAGTACCTCTGGTCCTTTAGCAAAAGAGATGTAAATATAGTACTTTAAAGGGTCCCAAAGCCCTGTGTGGTGGCACATGCCTGTAATCCCAGCACTTGGGAGGCTGAGGCAGGAGGATTGCTGAGAGTTTGAGACCAGCCTGGGCTACATAGTAAGTTCCAGTTCAGTATCTATTACATAGTGAGACCCTGTCTCAAAAAAACAAAATAAATAAATAAATAAATAAATAAATAAATAAATAAATAAGCAAACAAATAAAAATAAAGGGTCCCACTGGTGATTGGAAGGGGGTGGACTTATAATTCACTTTCAATAAAATTTTTAAAACTACAGATAATATAAGAAATCATTTTCCCCCACTGTTAAACCCTAAAGTCTAATCCCTACTCCTGGTTATTGATGATCCTTGAAACATAAATCAAGAACCTGTTTTTTCTAGAATATATAGATTGGAGGTGGCAGTCTCAGGATATGACCCACTTGGTCTCTTTGCTTTAAAACTTCTCAAAAACACTCCCAACAGCCCTCTCCTCCCAGTATAACAGCTGTGACTCTCCCAGTATAACAGCCTAGCCAAATGCCACCTCTGTCATTTTGTTTTGTTTTGTTTTGGTTTGGTTGGGTTTTTTGAGACAGGGTCTCACTATGTAGGTGAAACTGACCTGGAACTCACTATGTAGCCCAGGCTGGTCTCAAACTTAAAGTGATCCTCCTGCCTCAGGCTCCAGTGTGTTGGGATTACAGGCATGCACCACCACGCCTGGATCCACTTCTGTCATTTAACAATGACCCCACTATGGTCACCATGGTAGAAGTTAAAGAATTAAACAGTGGCAATTGAAACTGGATATGGGAAACAAATGCCTGGCTGGAATAAATAAAATATTCTGCCCACAAATTAAATAAAAATGATTATTATGCATGCACAACAAGTTGGCTAGACACTCAGGTAGTCCCATTTCCATTAGGACAGACCTCAGATCTTACAGGGATGAAATATGTGATAGCAGTCATTCAGGATCAGATGACCTGGGAAAATGATTCCTGATGGACCCTATTACTATTCTTCTTGATGAGAGACAGTAAGCTTAAACCTCTGAGAAATATGAGGCCTCCATCCTGGATGACTAATTGTACCTCCTCCTTCTCAAGGTAGAGGGGCATTCATATTCCTGAGAAATGCATTAGGATGTACTAAAGGTCAGACTTTTATTGAGATGGACAATCAGGCAATATTGATTGTGGCCTGAATAGATGTCTGGTGGTATTGTGGGGGGCTGTTACTTGAGATCTTACAACCGGAGTGGAACCTATACTTTGGTACAATTAGCCATCTCTCATCCTGACATTTAGACATCCTAATCCATCCCCAAATCTACACTGTACCAAGAGAAAAAATTCATCCCTGGGGGTCATTTGATCCATACATTTATATTGATACCATAGGAATCCCTGGGAGAGTTTCCAACAAATTAAGGGTTAAGATAATGGCAGGATTTAAATCAGTATTATTTTGGTGGTCCACAATCAACAAAATGTAGATTGAATAAACTATATTATAACCAACAGAGTTTTGTCAACTATACTAGAGATGCTATTAAAGAAATAACAGAGCAATTCATCCCCACCAACATAATGGCCAGAGAAAATATGCTGACTTTAGATATAATTCTGACAAAAAAGGGGGATTATGTGTGATGCTAGGCATCTTATTCTGTATATTTATTCCAAATAATACTGTTCCAGATGGTGCCATAAACAAAGCCCTATAGTGTGTAACAACTTTGGCTAATGAGTTAACAGAGAATTTAGGAATAGATGATCTTTTCCTAACCTAATGAAACAATAGTAAAAAAAAATGCAAGAAAATAATGACTTCAATCCTGAGTTCTCTTATCATTGAGTTAATGATGTTAGTGGTATGTTGCGTCATTCCCTGCATAAGAGGATTAGAACAAAAACTAAGAGATAGCACTTACTAAACAATTCCTGGTTACCTACCAAAATAATCTGCTTCTATTAAAAGCCTCGGACCCGGATCATGAGAATAAACATGTTAATTCAGTTTAAATAAATAAATAATAGTGTATAAAAGAAAGAGGGAAATTGTGAGAAAGTCTTTTGTGTCAAGGGGGATATTTAGAATAAATACATTTTACACGAATCCCTGTTTTTTGTAAAATCCTATTTTTGTAAAATATACACGTACTTATTTCACCATTCCTTAGAAAGACAATTTAAGACAAAGGGCTACCACCAGTCCACCTGCCATAAATTTTGTGTGAAACAAAGAAATTCCTGACACAGCATCTGTTCTGCCCAGCAACCATGACGTCATTCCATTAGCCAATTAGGTTAGATCGTGAGATCATGCTCCCACCAATAGAACAGACACAGTGACGTCAGTGCGCAAAGGAATAAAAATGGGACAGACCACTTGTTGAGTGTGCTGGCTGGCTTTGTTCAGGCTGGCCGGCACCCTTCTGAAAAAGTAAAGCCTTGCTGAGAAATTCTTAGTTTGTTCCCTTGTTTTGCTTGCGACACAGGAAATTTCGTGCCTAACACTACCCATCAGACACAAAACTAACATCTATCATATAAAGAACACAAAATATTAGATTTCTCAAATGAAATAATTAGGAAATGGAAATTGAAATGAATAAACACTTCTCAGTTTAAAAAAGTGCAAATTGCCAATAAGTACATGAAAAACTTTTCAGTATCTTTGGTCATGAGAGAGATACAAATCAAAACAACACAGATTCCATCCTATTCCATTAAGAATAACTATGATCAATTTCTCAGAAAGCAACGAATGCTAGTGAGGATGTGTGGAAACAGAAACCTTCTATATTATTGGTTGGAATATAAACTACTATGCAACTACTATGAAATTTGTTACAGGTATTTTTCAAAAAATTTAACCATAGATAGTGCATTTCATCCACCTATATCATTTATGAGTATCTACCTGAAAGAGCAAAAATCATTATATTACATTGATATAAGCATACTGATATTTACAACTGCATAACTCCTAATAGCAAAATCATGGAAGCAAAATTATGGAAGACATATAAAGCAAATATACATATCCAGATATGTATATCTATAAATATATAAATGGATGCATATTTATAGATATATATGGATATATATATATACATATAGATATATATATATATCTCTCCAGAGAATTCGGTTGTTGGGCTAACTACACTGCATTTCCTTCTATCAAATAACAAAGATGGTTGAACCTAGGGGCTGTGGCAATGGATTACAGTTAGCCATGTACGAAATACATCAGTGAAAAACAACTAAAGAGTTGTTCATACTAGCAACAAAGTCTTTAGACTATAAGCATCCACAAACTTCAGTACAAAATAAAACAAACAAATAAACAGAAACAAAGGAGGAAAGGGCCCCCAAAATGCCTATGAACCCCCCCAGCTCCCTCAAAGCCAATACAGGGGGCAGCAAGGGGCAGAATAGTATCAGCCACATACACCTGAATTATTCAAAGGCGTAGCAGAGATGTTTAGAAAAGAGGACACAGAGATACACAGTAAGAATAGAGAAAGTATAATATAACTAAACGGATAAAGGATGTAATAACTAAAAACATGAGTGAGCTCTCAGAAGACATTTAAAAAAGCTAGATGAACTAAACAAAATTAATACAGAAGATGAATGAACAGCGTACCAAAGAAATAGAGTCCATAAAAGGTTTCAATCAGAAATCCAGATTAGAAACACACTGAAAGTGTATAGAGCTGGAAAGACCAATGTGAGGACAGAATTTCAGAACTATGCCTTCAAAAATCAACTACTCAAAGAACCTTAAAAACAAGATAAAATTAAAAATGGGTACAACTGCTAGATGATTCAAAGAAGATTAATCTAAAAATAATCAGAATAAGTGAAGAGATGATTGTGATAGTTGACTGATTGTATCAATTTGAATAAAAATGTCCAACTAAATCAGCTCAGTGTAGTTCTGGTTGTGGAAAAGCACTCTAGGGAGAAATGTTACCAGAATGGTATAAAAGGTAAATGAAGATTGAAGACTTGCTTCTATTTGTTCTGAGGAGCTCCAGTCTTCGCCTTTGCCTTGGCGACCATCTCCTGGCTTTCAGTACAGATTCTTCATCTTTCCAGCATAGATTTGTCAACCTCCTGGTACAGAACTTCCAGCCTTCCATTCCAGATCCTTCAGCTTATTGATACGGACTTGCATGGGACATTACAGTGAACTCCAGGCACGTGACTGGATCCTTTGAATTGGCAGTATACAGGCAGACTTTTTGCACTCTACCAAACCTGACTCAGTGAACAATTATTGTAGGTCAATCTTATAAATTCTTATATGTGTGTGTATTTATATTTGTGTATCTTGCATTACATCTGTTGTCTAGTAAGCATAGACTGATACAGATTTAGATACCAGGAGTGGCTGTAGAGAAATAGAATTGTAATGATAAAATTTTCTAATGGCTTTAGGGGTTCCTGGAGTTGGCACTCTAATTTGATGAGACCTAAAGACACCATGGTCTCTCCTGATTCCCTAGGGAGTAATGATAGGCTTTGATGTGAACTGTTTAAAGTAATACACAATGTAGATCCATTTTATTATCTTGTGAATTTTGAATATTTTTGTCAAGGTGGGAAATATAATAATGCTGGCTGGTTGCTCTTAACATCTCTGCACAAACAGGTGAAGGAAAATAGTGAGCTCACAAAATCCACAGGAAATCTAAAGTCTTTTAAGTGTGAGTCCTAATAAATAAAGGAAAATAAGAAGCTCAAAGATTAAAATTCCCAGCTCCAGACACATGTAAAAAGATCTAAAAGTCTCTAAGTGTGTCCTGAAAGAGAATCTCCTCTCTTTAAGCTGCAAGGTCAAGATTGCAGAAACCAATACACAGGCCCTCAAGTTTGACTGCCTGAAATATAGCATAAGTTTAATGCTCAGCCTCAAGGTGTATCTGAATTAAAGGTGGGGCCACTGATCAGAAAATAATGGGATCCTGTAAACTGGAATAGAGATATGTGAAAGGATCCTGATGAGGCTGAGAATGTTGAGCTCCTAGAAACTTTTAGAGATTATTTTCAAGAGGAAATTTCCCCACCCACAGAGGTATAGGCATTTCCATCCTTATCCCCTGTGGTGTTGACCCACACGCATGACCCACCCTCAACATGCACTTTTATCTTTAGATCTATAACCAGGCTCCTAAGAGTAAAGTATATAGTGTCGCCCATGAGGATCTCTGCTTTTTTCTTCTTGAGTTTCCTCTTATGAGCAGAGGTCTGATGAACAAATGCAGAGGTGGATTTTATGGGGATGGGATAATGTTGGAAAATGATTCACCTGGATCAGGCTGAGTTTGGCAATATTGCCCCAGAGATTAAGCAGAGATTCTGAATTTAATGTTGCAGCTCATGAAGTAAAGTGTTAATAGTTTATTTCGCTGGTTGGTAGAAGTATGGATGAAAAGATGACCTACTGTGACGCGTTAGAGTATTGCCCTGGTTATGAGCAGAATCCTGATAACCCAGCACTCCTGAGGCAAGACAGTTGTCAATATACAGACATTTGTGTGGAGAGAAAATCTGATTCCTCATTAATTTAAACCTTGTCTCCCCATTGTCTACAGTTGCTGTTCTATGAAATGTGTGCTAACCCTCCCACTGTACTCACTGACTAATAAAAATGGGTCAAACACGGACTTTTATTCAAGTCTGTCTACTAGAGGCAGGTCTCCTCCTAGACCCTCTTCTATATTTTAAAAATTATCTCTGTCTTTCTTTTTTATTCCTCACAATTCCCTCCCCCAAAGGTAACTTAGATCAGCCCTCAGTATTAGAGATGCTTGATTTTGTATGGTTTACTGTTGAGGTGATTCAGAATGTTAGGAAGATGAGAATGCTGGAGTGGATTTGTCATGTCAGACCTAATCAACCACATTGGGATGGAACCAGAAAATGCACCCTTCACTAACACCTTGAGAAATAGATTTGTGAGGGACTATATCAACATCCCTGAAGAGCTCTGTAATTGTCCTTTTCTGTATGCCAAATCTTACATCAAGGACCACAGTTACTCAGTTAGGAAACTTAAGGTCAATGGGTTTGATTGGATCCTGGAGTAGCATGTGTCAAGTGTCAGCACTTAATTGCCAAAGGCAGGGTGCAAGCTCTTACTGTAATGGACAGCAGAAGCAGAACAATTATCAGAATTATCTGCCTTATGTAGAACAATAGCATTGGCTGATTAACCAGTGTTCCCAAAAGCAAAATAGATGGGAAGCCTACACAATTTTTACTAGACTTATATAATAAAAAATTAAAAGCAAATGAGCAGAAATCTACTTCAAATTGTACTAATAGGTAATCATGGCCTCTCAATCAGTTCTTATATTTGAGCCAGTTTTCAGAGCCAGAATTCCCTAAATGAAGAGGAGACTGGGACCCCTTGAAGGAGGACCCTTGTGAACCACCAAAAATTATTATGGTCAATCATTCTCCCATCATTTCACAAAGAGATTTAAAGTCCTATGAGAGTATCTGTACACTGGGGGAAGGGAAATGATGAGACATTTTGGGGACTACTGGACACTGGTTTTGAAAATGCTGATTCTAAGAGATCCAAAATGTCACTGTTGCCCTCCAGTGTAGGGAACAGGGAAGGGGTATGTTACTAGAACTTTTGCAGAAAGTCCTAGTCTTCTGTGAGCCATGACAGCACAAGGCAAATTACTTTATTAGAAATAAAAGATAGAAAAAAATGAGACTTAGAGAAGAAGCTGAGCTTTGGGCCTGATTGATGTGATGCAGCTCTGGGCAGCAAAGATGAAAGACTCTGAATTTGCCACACATTCATTCAGTACATTAGGAGAAACAAATGTAACATGTGATTCAGGACAGAGAGAGTTCAGTACATCAAAGAGTAACAAATGTAAAGGGTCACCAGGGGGGCAACTGTGGGAGCAGCTTAAAAAAATAATAGAACAGTGAACTATGCAGATGAACATTTTGTTCCTCCTGGAATGCCTTTGGCTGGTATAATCTTGTCCTGGAGTATCACAGCATCACAAAACCATTGATGCCAAAGGGAGTTGTGTGACCAGAGGCCAAAATGGAGTTATATGGTTTTTTTCTTTGTATTGACCTTATTGGTACAATCTACATATAAAATACAGTTACATTCATTACTGGGATCCTGTCCCTTCACATAACAGGTCTTGGTTCTCATTTTTTTCCTTTGTCCCTGCCCTCCCTTCACCTCCTCCCCTCTCCCCATTTACAAACACTTTATTTCCATTTTTTCATTTTCTCATATTTTTTTCTTTTCCCTTGTTCCCTTTCTCCTACCATTCCCACTTTCCCTACACCTTTAGCCCTTTTCTTCCTATTTCACACTGTCAATTAATTATTAGAATCTTGTGAACTATTATAGTTTTTCACACCAGAGAGACTACTCAGTATTTACACATGTGTGACTTATTTATTTCACTTAGGCATATATCCTCAATATGTACCCATTTTCCTATGAATAAATCTAATTTCTCATTCTTTATGGCTAAGGAGTATTCCATTTCATAGAAAAACCACATCTTCTTTATCCAGTTTGCAACAGATAAGCAAATGGGCTGTTTCCAAGTTTTAGCTATTATAAACTGTGCTGCTATAAACATTGGTGCACATATATCACTGTGGTATCATTCTTTTAATTATTTTGGAAAGATAGCCAGCAGAGCGATGGCTGGGTCATATGGAACCTCTAGTCCCAGCTCTTTGAGGTACCTCCATATTGATCTCCATGGTGGTTGCACCAGTCTGCACACCCACCAACAATGGAGAAGGGTTCCTTTCTCCCCACAACCCCGCCAACATTTTTTATTGGTTGATTTCTTGATAGCAGCCATCCTTTGTGGGGTGAGGTGGAATCTCACTGTTGTTTTCATCTGCATCTCTCGAATGACCAGTGATGTGGAACATTTTTTCATATATTTACTTGCTGCTTTTACTTATCTGAGAAATCTCTGTTCATTTCAGATGCCCATTTTTGAATCAGGTATTTATATTTTTGGGGTGGCTGATTGTTTTGAGTTCTTTATATATCCTTGATAATAGTCCTTTGTCTGAAGAGCAGGTGGTAAAAAGTTTTTCCCACGTTGTAAGTTGTCTCTTAGTTCTGTTGATGGTTCCATTTGCAATGCAGAAGCTTTTTAATAATATGAGATCCCAGTTGTTGATTCTTTCTGCTAGTTCCCATGCTACTGAGGATTTGTTCAGAAAGTCTTTTCCTATGCCAATTGCTTCCAGAGTTCTGCCTAACATATCTTCCAGCAAGTTCAGTGTTTCTGTTTTAATATTTAGTTCTTTAATCCATTTTTATTTTAATTTAGTGCATGGTGAAAGATAAGGGTCTAGTTTTAATCTTTGGCAGGTTGAGATCCAGTTTTTCCAACACCATTTATTAAAGTGGCTATCTTTCCTCCACTGGGGATGGTCAGCTCCTTTGTCAAAGATGAGGTAGCTGAGTACATCTGGAGTTGTTTTTGTGCCTTTCTCTGTTCCACTGATACTCAGGTCTATTTCTTTGCCAGTACCATACTGTTTTTATCACAGTGGCTTTGTAGTATAGTTTCAGATTGGGAATTGTTATACCCGCTGCTATGTGTCTGTTGCCTAGGATGGCTTTTGCTATTCTAGGTCTCTTATAGTTCCAAATGAATTTTTGGATTCTTCTTTCTAGTTCTGTGAAGTATAGCATTGGAATTTCAATTGGCATTGCATTGAATCTGTATAGCAGTTTTGGTAGTATGGCCATTTTCACTATGTTGATTCTTCCTACCCAGGAGCAGGGGATATCTTTCCATTTTCTTATATCCTCTTTGATTTCTTTTTTCAGCGTGCTGTAGTTTTCAGTGTAGAGGTCTTTTGCTTCTTTTGTTAGATTGATTCCCAGATACTTCATTTTTTGAGGTGCTATTGTGAAAGGAATTATGTCACTAATTTCTCTCTCAGTGAGTCTGTTATTTGTGTACAAGAAGACTATTGATTTTTGAGTGTTGACCTTGTATGCTGCTACTCTGCTAAAAGTGTCAATGAAGTTGAGAAATCTTTTGGTGGAATTTTTTGGGTCTTCAATGTAGAGTATCATATCGTCAGCAAATAATGACAGTTTAACTTCTTCCTTTCCTATCTTCATGGCTTTAATTTCTTTCTCTTGTCTAATTGCTGTGGCTCATGTTTCCAGAACTATATTGAAGAGGAGTGGTGATAAGGGGCATCCCAGTCTTTTCCTGATTTTATCCTGAAGATTTTCAATTTTTGGCCACGTAGTATGATGTTGGCTGTTGGTTTTTCATAGATAGCATTTATTAAGTTGAGATATAGACCATCGATTCCAATTTTTTGCAGGTTTTTATCATGAATGGGTGTTGAATGCTTTTTCTGCATCTAAAGAGAGGATCATATGGCTTTTGTCCTTGACTCTGTAATTATAATGGGTTACATTTATTGTGTTATGTATGTTGCACCATCCTGGCATCCCTGGAATAAATTAGATTGGTCAGAATGTATGATCTTAAAATTAAATAGTCCCTGAACATGATGTTCTCCAACTCCATCCATTTTTCTGCAAATGACATGATTTCATTATTCTTTACACATTAATTATACTTCAGTGTTGTTTATTGGTCCATTTAATTTATTTCTTTAAGTTTATTTTGAAGATGTAAATTAACATCAAATTGGTCTCTTTTATTCCTATAATTTATTCTCATTGAGTTTATTCATACTTTTTAAGTATACAGTACAGTTACATTTCTCATTGGTATATTGTATATTTGTATTCATTCATCCATTAGTGGGCATTTATGTTCATTCTATATCTTTATTATTACTAATTGTGCTGCAATAAACATGCATATGGAAGTATCTTAATACTTTATCATCTTAAATGGAGGTACTCAGAGTACAAGAAATAAAAAAGGCTGTTGAATAGAAATAACAAGCAGATAATAGCAGAAAATTTCTTTTCAATGAACTAAGTAAAATTAGTAGAATAAATAAATTAAATTAACATATATATTAAAATGTTTCTGAAACAACAAAATAGATAATATATGAAAGAAAAATATACTTCCATACAAAGGAGTACTACTCTTTCTAAATAAAGATAAACTTGAGGCATTCATAGGCAAATGGATGCAA
>NW_022900951.1:48645805-48673540 GCF_012274545.1 Fukomys damarensis | reverse complement strand
TGTACATATTTTTGATCAATTGCTTGAAAATAAATTGCAGACAGTAGGATATGTTACTGAAAATATTTGGCACTAAAGTCCTAATAAAAAGGCTTTTACATTAAGCATCATTCATAAAAGTCATGTTATTATTTACTATATCATCTGTTTTTGAATTTCTCTAATTGCCCTATAAATGTCATCAATAGCATATTTTTAAATTATAGAATTCAATCAAGTTTCAAGTTTCAGAGAAATGTTAATTTTTAGAACATTTCTCCTCATCTTTTCCTTATTTTGTATGTCAAAGACTTTTACAGACTAGTCAATGTGAAGCATGTTGTTTACTTTGCATTTGTCTGATAATTTAGTTATGATTAGAATCAAGGTTGACCTTTGTTTGGCAGTAATATTGAAAGATGACTGGTACATAAACTACTGTTCAAAAATAATTCTATATTCTTCTTTGTCTTTCTGAACTTTCCTTAGTAGAGCATATTTCCTACCAGAGTCTTTGTACTTCACTATATGACTTGCTGAGGCCATGGTGTGTTAGCAGATATGTTATCAGCTATTGGATTTGTCTTCTTGTGCTTCTCCATTAACATGAGAAAAAAATTCTGCTTCTCAGAGAACTGAGTGATATATAGACCCATCTGGAATTAAAATTACAGCTTGCAGGCAAACCTTGCCTAAATCAGCAGAACTCCTCAGCCAATCTGCAGGTGTATAATCAAAAAATACTTTTTCGATTATACAACTTATATCTGTTGTATGCCCCTGGGATTCTATGGTTCATGGTAAGCAAAAAGTGGTAAATGAGAGGCAATTGTATCTACATCTTTTTCTTTTACCATGATAAAAAACCATATGATCTACTTTCTTAAAATTTTAAGTGCATGGTGCAATATTGGTAACTACATGCACATTGTACAGCAGATCTCTAGAACATTTTCATGTTCAGTAACTGATACTTTGTACCCATTTGTTATGGCTTGTGTGTAGATGTCCCCTCAATGCTTCAATCTCTTGGAGGTGGCTGAATCTGGACTACGTAATGCTGAGATTACGGGCATGTGATTACTAAACCACTACATGTGAGTGGTTGGTTTTGGCACTCCCACCCATTTCCCATAGTCCGGATGGGACAAAAGGGGCAGAAAAGCCTGTTAAGATCCCTTGTTTCCTTTGGTGCCTTGTGTACACCATGTTGTTTCTCCTCTTTGATGCCTGTTTGCCCTCCCTGTCTTGAAGCCAGCCATGGACTGACACCTCTATGAACTGTAAACCAAGTAAATCCTTTTCCCTCTACTTTGGACGTCAGATATTTTGTCTCATAAATGAGAGAAAAGTAACTAACATACCATTGCAGAGCAACATCCCATTTTCCTCTACTCCTATCCTCTGGCAGATACCATTCTACTCTCTGCTAGGAACTAGACTACTTTAGATACTTTATGCAAGTATGACCATGTGGTATTTGTCCTGGGATTGGGTTTTTACTTAGCATAATGCTCTCAAGGCTTACCCACGTGAGTATATAATAGGATTTCCTTCTTTAATTAAAGTAATAATCCATTGTGTGTGTGTGTGTGTATACACACACACACACACACACACACACACACATATATATATATGTATCACATTTTCTTTATATATTCATCTATTAATTTACATTGTTTCTATCTTTTAGCCATCATGATTAATGCTGGAAAGAACATGGGAATGCAGATTGTGTTTTAAATTATTTCAGATAAGTAGAATTGGAATTGTTGGAGGACATAGTATTTCTATTTTTCATTTTCTTGGAAATTTCAATTCTGTTTTTCATGATGGCTGTACTAATTTACACACCTACAAACAGTGTGTGAGGGTTTTCTTTTTCCTTCATTTTTTCTAGTACTGTATTTTGCCTTTTTCATAAGGGACATTTTACAGAAGGGATTAATATCTCATTGTGTTTTTGGTTTGAATTTTTCTGATTATTAGTATGGTTGATCATCTTTGCATAGACTTGTTTGTTATTTGTGTGTGTCTTCTGTAGAAGAATGTTAACTCATATTATTATGCATATTTTCAAATGAACATTTTTGGTTTTTTGCTATTGAGTTGGATGAGCTCTTTATGTTTTGTTTCTTAATTTCTTAATGGACATATGGTTTGCAAATAATTTCTCCAGTATATAGATTGCCTTCCGATCCTGTTGCTTGTTTCCTTTGTCATGCAAAAAACTTTTAGTTTGATGTAATTTCATGTGTCTGTTTTTTCTTGGATTGTCTGTTCTCTTGGTACCATATAGTACATGAAATTACTATCGAGTCCCATGTCATAAAACTTCCCTCTATATTTTCTCTTAGAAGTTTTCTTTTCAGCTTTAATTGAGTTTATTTGTACATTTTAGGGATGCAGTACAGTTACATTCATTGTTGGGATCCTGTAGCTTTACATGACAGGTCTTGGTTCTCATTTTTTCCCCTTGTCCCTGCCCTCACTTCACTCCCTCCTCCTCTCCCCATCTACAACCACTTTATTTCCCTCTTTTCATAATCGCACATTTTTTTCTTTTCCCTTTTTACCCTTCCTCTACCTGTCCCACCTTCCCTACACCTTTTTAGCTCTTTTCTTCCCATTTCTAAATGTTAGTAATCTTATTAGGATCTTATGTACCTTTATAGTTTTTCACACCAGAGAAACTATTTGGTATTTACACATGTGAGCCTTATTTATTTCACTTAGGAGTACATCCTGAAACTGCACCCATTTACCTCAGCCATTCTTTATGGCTGAGTAGTATTCCATTTAATAGAAAAACCACATCTTCTTTATCCAGTTTCCAACTAATGGGCAGATGGGCTGTTTCCAAATTTCAGCTATTACAAACTATGATGCTACAAATGTAGGTGTGCATATGTCACTGTGATATGATTCTTTCAATTCTTTTGGGAAGATACCCAAGAGAGGGATGGCTGGGTCAAATGGAACCTCCAATCCTAGTTCTTTGAGGCATCTCCATATTGACTTCCATAGTGGTTGCACCGGTCTGCACTCCCGCCAACAATGGAGAAGGATTCCTTTCTCCCCACAACCATGCCAACATTTGTTGCTGTGTCATTTCTTGATAGCAGCTAATCTTTGTTGTGTGAGGTGAAATCTCAGAGTTGTTTTCATCTGCATCTCTCAAATGACCAGTGATGCAGAGCATTTTTTCATATATTTACTTGCTGCTTTTATTTCTTTGTCTGAGAAATGTCTGTTCATTTCAGATGCCCATTTTAGAACTGGGTCTTTGTATGTGGGGGCACTGGTTGTTTTGAGTTCTTTATATATTTTTGATAATAGTCCTTTGTCTGAGGAGCAGGTGGTAAAAAGTATTTCCCACATTGTAGGTAGTCTCTTAGTTCTGTTGATGGCTCCTTTTGCAGTGCAGAAGCTTTTTAATAAGATGAGATCCCACTTGTTGATTCTTTCTGCTACTTCTCGTGCTACTGAGGATTTCTTCATAAAGTTTTTTCCTATGCCAATGTCTTCCAGAGTTTTGCCTAACTTATCTTCCAGCAAGTTTAGTTTTTCTTTTTTTATATTTAGATCTTTAATGCACTTGGATTTTAATTTAGTGTGTGGTGACAGATAGGGGCCTAGTTTTAATCTTTTGCAGGTGGAGATCCAGTTTTTTCAACACCCTTTATTAAAGTGGCTATCTTTCCTCCAGTGGGGACTGTCAGCTCCTTTGTCAAAGATGAGGTAGCTGAGTGCATCTGGAGTTGTTTTTGTGTCTTCCAATCCATTCCACTGATCCTCAGGTCTGTTTCTTTGCAGTATCATTCTGTTTTTATCACAGGGGCTTTGTAGTATAGTTTCAAATTGGGAATTGTTATACCCTCTGCATGTGTTTGTTGCCTAGGATGGCTTTTGCTATTCTTGGTCTCTCATGGTTCCCAATGAATTTTTGGATTCTTCTTTCTAGTTCTGTGAAGTACTGTGTTGGAATTTCAATTGGTATTGCATTGAATCTGTATAGCAGTTTTGGTAGTATGGCCATTTTCACTATGTTGATTCTTCCTACCGAGGAGCAGGGGAGATATTTCCATTTTCTTATATCCTCTTTGGTCTCTATTTTCAGAGTGCTGTAGTTTTCAGTGTAGAGGTCTTTTTCTTCTTTTGTTACATTGATTCCCACATACTCCATATTTTGGGTGCTATTGTGAAAGGAATTGTTTTACTGATTTCTTTCTCAGTGGGTCTGTTATTTGTGTACAAGAAGTCTATTGATTTTTGGATTTTGACCTTGTATCCAGCTACTCTGCTAAAAGTGTCAATTAAGTCAAGAAGTCTTTGGTGGAGTTTTTTGGGTCTTCAATGTAGAGTATCATATCATCAACAAATAATGACAGTTTAACTTCTTCCTTTCCTATCTTTATTGCTTTAATTTCTTCCTCTTGTCTAATTACTATGGCTAATGTTTCCAGAACTATATGGAAGAGGCATGGTGATAGTGGGCATCCTTGTCTCATTTCTGATTTTATCATGAAGATTTTCAGTTTTTGGCCATTTAATATGATGTTGGCTGTTTGTTTTTCATAGGTGGCCTTTATTAGGTTGAGACATAGACCATCTATTCCAATTTTTTGCAGGGTTTTTATCATGAATGGGTGTTGAATTTTGTCAAATGCTTTTTCTGCATCTATCAAAAGGATCATGTGGTTCTTGTCCTTGACTTTGTTAGTATAGTGTATTATATTTATTGATTTATGTATGTTGAACCATTCTTGCATCCCTGGAACAAATCCAACTTGGTCAGGATATATGATCTTCTTGATATTCCTCTGTATTCTCTTTGCTAGTATCTTATTAAGGATTTTTGCATCTATATTCATTAAGGAGATTAGCCTATAGTACTCTTTTTTAGTTGTGTCTTTCACTGGTTTGGGAATCAAAGTGATAGTTGCTTCCAGGAATGAGTTTAGAAGTGTTGCTTCCCTTTCAATTTCATTGAAAAGTCTGAAGAGTAATGGCAGTAGTTCTCTAAATGTCTTATAAAATTCAGGGGTGAATCCATCAGGATCTGGGCTTTTCTTTGTTGGTAAGTTTTTAATTACATTTTCAACTTCACTGATTGTAATTGGGGTGTTTAAAATGTTTTTATCTTCTTTGTTCAACTTTGGTAGTTCATAAGTATCTAGAAATCTGTCCATTTCCTCTGTTTTCCATTTTATTAGAGTACATTTTCTCGAAGTAGGTATTAATGATCCTCTGGATTTCTGTGAGATCTCTTGTGACTTTTCCTTTTTCATTCCTGATTGCATGGATCTGAGCCTTTTGTTTTCTTTTTTTGATAAGGTTTACTAACGGTTGGTCTATTTTGTTTATTCTTTCAAAAAAACAACTCTTTGATTCATTTATTTTTTGTATTGTTTTCTTAGTTTCCATTGCATTGATTTTTGCTCTAATCTTTATAATTTCCTCTCTTGTTCAAACTTTGGGTTTTTCTTGCTCTTGTTTTTCTAGGAGTCTAAGATTCATCGTTAGGTTGTTTATTTGAGTTTGCTCTGTTTTCCTAATATGATCATTCAGTGCTGTGAATTTTCCACATTGAACTGCTCTCATTGTGTCCCATAGATTCCTGTATGTTGTATTGGCATTTTCATTTATTTGTAACAAACTGTCTGATTTCTTCTTTAACTTCCTCTGTGATCCATTGATTATTCAGGAGGGTGTTGTTCAATTTCCATGTGTTTGTGAGGTTCTTACGGTTTCCTATGCTACTGATCTCCAGCTTTTTTGCACTTGATCTGATAATATACAGGGAATAACTTCAATTCTTTTGCATTTATTCAAACCTGTACTGCAACCTAATATGTGATCTATCTTCAAGAATGACCCATATGCAGCTGAAAGGAATATATATTCTTACTTTGTGGGGTGGAACACTCTACAGATTTCTAATAAGTCCATGCATTCAATAGCTTAGTTCAGTTCTAGTATCTCATTGTTGATTTTTTACCTAGATGATCTGTCTATTTGTGACAGTGGGGTATTTAGATCACCCACTACAATTTTATTAGTGCTTATTTGGTTTTTCATGTTATTTAATATTTGTTTTATATAGTTGGGGGCATTTATATTTGGTGCACACATGTTTATGATTATCATTTCCTCCTCTTGAATTTTTCCCTTTACAAGGATGTAGTGGCCTTCTTTGTCTCTCTTAATCAATTTTGGTTTGAAATTTACTTTTTTTGTGAATAATATTGCTGCCCCTGCTTTTTTCTGGGCTCCTGTCATGTGGAGAATTGTTTTCCACCATGTTACTTTCAGTCTATCGGCTTCTTTTTGCACTAAGTGTGTTTTTTCTCTACAACATATTTTTGGATTTTGCTTCTTAATCCATTCTGCCAGTCTATTTCTCTTGATTGGTGAATTGAGGCCATTAACATTGATGGTTATAACTGATATTTATTGACCTATTATTGTCATGTTATTGTCCTTTTGTTGACTCTTTTTACTTTTTCTCCCCTCTCCTTTTAGTTTCTTGCCTTGGCTATTTGATTTGGTCTGTTGGGCCTCATGTGGTATTGTGATCTTCATTGTATTTTTCTAGTGTATTGTTTAAAATTCCTTGTAGTGCTGGTTTAATATTCATGAAGTTTCTCAAGTGTTCGTTGTCATGGAAGTATCTTATTTCTCCTTCCATTTTGAAAGAGAGTTTTACAGGATACATCAGTCTTGGTTGGAGGTTGTTTTCTTTTAGGACTTGGAATACCTCACTCCAGGCTCTCCTTGACCTGAGGGTTTGCGTTGAAAAGTGCTGTGATTCTCATGGGCTTTCCTTTGCATGTGATTTGTTTCTTTTCTCTTACTGCTTGTAGTATTTTGTTCTTCTGTTGGGTTTCTGGGACCTTGATTATTATATGTCTAGGTGTAGTTTTTTTTTTATCATGGCTAGTTGGAGTTCTGTATGCCTCACTTATCTTTATGTCAAATTCTTCCCCTCTGTTTGGAAAGTTTTCTGTCATTAATTCTGTGAACAGCTTTTTTATGTCATTTACATTTTCTCCTGCTAATTCATGTATTCCTATCAGTCTTGTTATTCTTGTTTGCATCATCTAGGAGTTGTTGTATTGATTTCTCAAGCTCCCTTACTGTTTTTAAGAGACTTCTGTTTTCACGGTCACAGTCTGTGATCCTATCTTCTATATCTGAGATTCTATCTTCACAATCTTTTATTCTATTGCGTACAATTTTAATGGAGTTTTTAATCTCCTTGGTACCTGTTTGAATATCTTTATTGGATTCCATTTCTTTCTGATGTTGGGCTTTCATTGTTTCCATCTCTTTCTTATGCTGGGACTTCATGGCTTCTATTATGTTCCTGAGCTCATCTATTTTTTGTCAGTTTCTTTTCTAGAGTCACGAATCTTGTCATAAATTTTGCTCACCATCTCTATGGTTATCTGGGAAATTATTTCTGTTTTGAATTTTTCTACAGCCTGATTGATCTCTTTTGTTACTTCCTGTGCTGTGAGTTCTGAATACCCTGGAGGTTCACTATGAGGCTTTTCATCTTACTTTTCCCTACTGTTCGCCATTGGTGAACTGGACGTCTGTCTTTGTGGCTTGCTTAAGTGTTTTCTCATCTTTATTTTTGCTTTTGGGTTGTCCTTGATTCAATCTCTAGATCATTAATTCTTTCTGATATTGTTGCGTCCCAGCCTTTGATTCTCTAATGACTCATAGACATTCTCATTTTCATAATAGAGGAAACAAGTGGTCAAATCAATCCCTATCCTTTATCCCAATCAATACAATCAGGAACACAATAGGATCAATCACCACCCTTTATAGGCAGTCATGCCTCTGCGGAGTGGGTCCAAGGACTGCCATAATCAGGGGATCTGAGAGTGGGGGCATGAAGAGGGGAGGCAGTGCTCAGTGGCGCCCACACAGCTCCCCTCCTGGCACTGGATCAAGAGCAATGGTGCCCTCAGGAAAAGGCGTAGCTCCGAGGACCCGTAGATTGGGCCCTCGGTGGTGGAGGGAGATCTGAAGTTCAAGCCAGCTGCTTTCCCTAAACTCACCCTTTTGGCACTGGGTCAGGAGCAATGGTGCCCTGAGGAAATGCATGGAGTTATATCTTGACATGCCAGAGCTAGCCTGTAGGCAGGCGAACTAGGCCCAACCATGATTTAATTGTGAAATGATTTTTTTCCCCAAAATTAGGTAGACTTGCTCTGACACTCCAGTAAGAGTAAGGGCCTAAGAAAGACAGGTGATCAATAGAGGTTTAGCAAAATTTCAACTGATAGTGGATCCAATGGTCTGGCTTAATGTTCAGGAACACGGAAGCAATGACTGGAAGTTGATGACAAACATATTTGGGAAAGAGATATGTGTATTGACCTCTTCATATAGGCAAAGGATATAAAAATATGTGTCTCATGCAAATGCTCTACAAAAAGGGACATGAGCAGAAGTGGACTTTAAAAATCAAGTGGATAAAATGATCTGCTACTCTGTAGATAGCAGTCAACCTCTTTCTTCAACCATCTCTGTCATTGCCCAATGGGGCATAGAGGTTATGCATGTGCTGAGCAACATGAGCTCCCACTCACCAAGTTTTATCTGGCTATAGCTACTGCTGAATGCCCAATATTCTAGCAGCAGACACCACCACTACCCAGTATAGCACCATTTCACAGCATCATCAGTCTGCAAACTGGTGGCAGTTTCACTATATTAGACCACTTCCATTATAGAAAGGACTGTGTTACGTTCTTATAGGCAAAGACACTTTTTCTGGGTATGGATGTGTCTTCCCTACATGTAATGCTTCTGCCAAAATTACCAACCATGGACTAACACAGTGTGTTATCCACTGTCATGGAATTCAACACAGCATTGACTCTGTCCACATGTCTTAGTTTACTTTTCTCTTTGCTAAAACAAAATATCTGACATCCAAAGTTAAAGGAGAAGCCAGTGCCCTGGCCTTCATCCAGGGGACCAGTGAGGATCAGTCAGCCATGCAGGGAGCCTGCCAGCACCCTGGCCTTAATCCAGCAGACTGGTGAGGACTGGTCAGCTGTGGGGCATCTCTGCAACCTATCCACCACATCCAGTGCTCTTGGGCCTCCTGATTGTGCAAGCTCCTGGATCTACTCTGCAGAGGCACAGGTGGTCATAATGGTCATTTTACATCTCCAGAAGATAGAACAGAAGTGAAAAATTGAAATAAAGGCCTATCACACCTCCATAGTTGGTAAGTTGGAGAGAACACCACCCTCCATCAGAACTTTGACTATTTTCAGAGAAAGGGCAGAGGGAACACGTAGCAGAACCTTGCAGAGTTCAACCTTGAAGTATGTCAGGGATCTCAATTTTGGCTTTAAATAAAGCCAGAATTCAGCCTGGATTTCAGGGATCTGCTATATGCTAGCTGAGAATAAATGACTTAGGTCTTCACACTGCTGTTCATGTTGCCTATTGTGACAGCAGAGAGATATACCCTGAAAAAGACTCTTCAAATTCTTTTTCTTCTTTCTTTTCCTCATCCCATTCCACAAATACTTTCTCTTTTTCTGTCTTCTTTCTTCCAGTCAGTCTCTTGCTCCCCCACGTTATCCTTCATCTCCCTTTTAGTTCCAGTTCCTGCCCTAATTAGGATTTCTTTTTTGTTTTTGCATTTCTTTTCTTTTCTTCTCTCTTTTTCATTCACTTGAGGGTCATTAGACTCAAAGGAAAGTGAGTCTCTATTACTGTTAAGTTGTTCTATTCTTGTCCTTGTTCATGCACTCTGTCTTTCCCAGACTGTTGTCTTCAACAGTTTTCTTAAGTTTGTGTGGTCATCCTGTGTCCTCTGACTTCACTTGAAACCTTCTCCAATTCTTATATCTGTCTATACCTCTCATCCTAACTGTGGCTAAGTCCCCATCCTAAAGGGTAAAGTTGCTATATTGAAGAGTTTGTTCACTATAAACATATATTGGCCTTCTCCTCAATTTTTATTTAATTCACATGTCTTAAACGTGATAGCTTAATGACTACCACAAATAGTCAATTTTTAAGCTGTGCTTGATCCTATTGTGTTGTTGATTGTATCAATTGGGCTAAAGGGTTGTGATTGATTTAATGAATTTTCCTTTTTGATATTATGAAAATGAGAGTGTCTGAGTCATTAGAGATGCAAAAGCTAAAGAGGAGATATATCAAGAAGATCAAACTACTAACCCAGAAATTAAATGGAGAGCCCAAGAACAAAAAGAAAAATAAGAAAACACTTAAACAAGACACAACACAGAATTCCAGTTCACCAATGACAAATTCTACAGGAAATGAGGTGGAAAACTATGACAATCAACCACCTAGACACTCTGAACTCATAGCACAGGAAGTAAATAAAAAAAAACAGATCAATCAGGCTCTAGAAAAATACAAAAGAGAAATAGTTTCACAGATAACTACAGAGATTGTGAGCACAGTGAAAGACATGATTAGAGACTCAAGAACAGAAACAGACAAAAAAAAAGTTAGCTCAGAGCCATTATAGAAGCCATGAAGGCTCAGCATAGGAAAGAATTGGAAACCATGAATACGAAACATAGGATAAAAATGGAATCCATGAAAAGGATTCAAACAGATATCCAGGAGCTTAAAAACTTTATTGAAAGTTTTGGCAGAAGGATAAGTGAATGTGAAGATAGAATTTCAGATAGAAAAGATAGGATTGCAGTCAGTGACCATGAAAAGAGAGATCTCTTGAAAACAGTAAGGGATCATGAGAAACTGATCCAACAACTTCTAGATGAAGCAAAGAAGAATAACATAAGACTGATAGGAATCCATGAAGTAGCAAGAGAAATTACAAATGACACAAAAAAATCTTTTCACAGATTTAATGACAGAAATCTTCCCAAACAGGGGGGAAGAATTGACATACAGATAAGTGAGGCATATAGGACTCCAACTAGCCATGATCAAAAAAAAATCTACAACTAGACTTAGGATAAACAAGATACCAGAAACCCAATAGAAGAACAAAATATTACAAGCAGTAAGAGAAAAGAAACAAATCACATGCATAGGAAAGCCCATCAGAACCCTTAGGTCAAGGAGAGCCTGGAGTGATGTATTTTAAGCCCTAAAAACAACATCCAATTTAGTCGGATGTATCCTGCAAAACTCTCTTTCAAAATGGATGTGGAAATAAAATACTTACATGACAAAAAATACCTGAGAAACTTCATGAATACCAAACCAGCACTCCAAACAATTCTAAACAATATCCTAGAAAAAGACAGTGAAGGTCACAACAACATGAAGCCCAACAGAGCAAATCAATTAGGCAAGGCAAGAATCTAAAGGGAAAAGGGGGAAAATTAAAAAGAGCCAACAACAGGACAATAACATAACAAAGATAAGGCAATGCATATCAGTTATAACTATCAATGTCAATGGCCTCAATTCAACAATCAAGAGAAATAGACTGGCAGAATGGAATAAGAAGTGAAATCAACAATATGATGCATATAAGAAACACACCTAGTGCAAAATAAAAAACCCCATAGACTGAAAGTGAATGGATGGAAAATAGTTCTCCATGTGTCAGAAGCTCAGACAAAGCAGGGGTGACTATCTTATTCACAGACAACGTAAATTTCAAACCAAAACTATGAAGAGAGACAAAGAAGGCCACTACATCCTTGTAAAGAGAACAATTCAAGAGGAAGAGATGAAAATCACAAATATATATGAACCAAATATTAATGCCCCCAACTATATAAAATAAATAGTAAGGAACATGAAAAACCAAATAAGCACTAATACAATTGTAGTGGGGAATCTAAATACCCCACTATCATAAACAAACAGATAATCTAGACAAAAAGTCAACCGCAAAATACTAGAACTGAACCAAGCTTTTCAACATATGGACTTAATAGACATCTATAGAGTATTCCACCCCACAAAATCAGAATATACATTATTTTTGGCTTCACATGGGTTATTTCGGAAAATAGAACACATATTAACTCATAGAATAGGTTTAATTAAATGCAAAGGAATTGAAGTTAGCCCATGTATATCATCATACCATAGTGCAATTAAACTGGAGATTAATAGCAAAAGAAACTGTAAGAACTTCGCATGCACATGGAAACTGAGCAACACTCTGCTGAACAATCAATGGGTCACAGAGAAAATTAAAGAAATGAGTCAGTTTTTACAAATAAATGATAATGCGAAAATTCAACATACAGGAATCTATGGGACACAATGAAAGCAGTTCTAAGTGGAAAATTCATATCAGTGAGTGCCCACACTAGGAAAACAGAATGAACTGAAATAAATAAATGATGAATTGTAGGCTCCTAGAAAAAGAAGAGCAAGAAAAATCCAATGCTTGTACAAGGGAAGAAATTATAAAATTGGAGCAGAAATCAATGCAATGGAAACTACGAAAATGACACAAAAAAAATCAAGGAATTGAAGAATTGATTTTTTGAAAGAATAAATAAAACAGATAAATTGTTAGCCAAACTTGTCAAAAAAAAAAAAAAAAGGAAAGAAAAGGCTCAACTCGATGAAATTAGGGAAGAAAAAGGTGAAATCACAAAAGATTCATCCAAAATCCAGCGGATCATCAATACCTACTTTGAGAACATGTACTCTAACAAAATGGAAAATACAGAAGAAAAGGACAGATTTCTAGTTTCTTATGAACTACCAAAGTTGAACAAAGAAGCTAAAAAATTCTAAACACCCCAATTACAATCAGTGAAATTGAAAATGTAATTAAAATTTTACCAATGAAGAAAAGCCAAGGTCCTGATAGACTCACTGCTGAATTCCACAAGACATTTAGAAAAGAAATACCGCCACTACTCTTTAAACTTCTCAATGAAATTGAAAGGGAAGCAATACTTCCGAATTCATTCCTGGAAGCAAGTGTTACTTTGATTCCCAAAACCAGGGAAAGACACAGCCAAAAAAGAGAATTGTAGCCCAATCTCCTTAATGAACATAGACTCAAAAATTCTCAATAAGATACCAGCAAACAGAATACAAAAGGTCATCAAAAAGATCATCCACCCTAAGTTGCATTTATTCTAGGGATGCAAGGATGGTTCAACATATGTAAATCAATAAATGTAATGCACTATATCAACAGTCAAGGACAAAAACCAGATGATTGTCTCAATAGATGCAGAAAAGCATTCAACTAAATTCAACACCCATTTATAATAAAAACCCTGCATGATTTTTTTGGTACTGGGGATCCAACTCAGGTCCTTGTGTTTGCAAGGCAGGTGGCAGAACCACTGAGCTAAACCCCCAGCCCAGAAAATTGGAATAGATGGTCTTCATCTCAACTTGATAAAGGCTATCTATGAAAAATGAACAGCCAATATCATATTAAATGGCCAAAACCTGAAAAACTTCACTTTAAAATCAGGAACAAGACAAGGATGCCCACTATAACCACTCCTGTGCAATATAGTTCTTGAAACATTAGCCATAGAAATTAGACAAGAGAAATGAATTGAAGCAATAAAGATAGGAAAGGAAGAAGTTTAACTGTCATTATTTACTGACAATATGACAATCTACCTAGAAGACCCAAAAAAACCCTGCCAAAAGACTTCTAGACTTAATAAACACTTTCAGCTGAGTAGCTGGATACAAGATCCACACTCAAAAAGCAATAACCTTCTTGTACACAAATACTAGACACACTGAGATAGAAATTAGTGAAACATTTCCTTTAAAAATAGCATCCAAAAAAATGAAGTGACAAGAAATCAATCTAACAAAAGAAGCAAAAGACCTCTACACTGAAAACTACAACACTCTGAAAAAAGAGATCAAAGAGGCTATAAGATAATGGAGAGATATCCCTTGCTCCTGGGTATGAAGAATCAGAATAATGAAAATGGCCATACTACTAAAACTGGTATACAGATTCAATGCAATGTCAATTGAAATTCCAACACTATACTTCACAGAACTAGAGAAAATAATTCCAAATTTCATTTGGAACCATAAGAGACCTAGAATAGCAAAAGCAATCCTAGGCTACAAAGAGACATGGCAGGGGGTATCACATTTCCAAACTTGAAAGTATACTACAAAGCCCCTGTGATAAAAACAGCATGACACTGGCAAAGAAAAGACCTGAGGATCAGTGGAATAGATTGGAAGATACAGAAACAACTCCAGATGTACTCAGTTACCTCATCTTTGACAAAGGAGCCAACCAACCTCAGTGGAGGAAAGATAGCCTCGTTGATAAATTGTGTTGGGAAAACTGGATTTCAACCTGCCAAAGATTAAAACTACACCCGTATCTTTCACCATGCACTAAACTAAAATCTAACTTTAGTAAATATCTATATATTAAAAAAGGAACATTAAACTTTCTGGAAGACATGTTAATCAGAACTTTTGAAGTCATTTGCATTGGAAAAGACTTTATGAAAAAATCATCAGTGGCATGGGAACTAGCACGAAGAATTCACAACTGGTATCTCATCTTATTAAAAAGCTTTTGCACTTCAAGAGAAACCATCAACAGAGCAAAAAGACAATGTACAATATCAGAAAAAACTTTTTCCAGCTATTCCTCAAAGGACTATTTTCTAGAATATATAAAGAATCAAAAAAAAATCAACCCTTCCAAATATAAAGATCCAATTCAAAAATGGGCATGTGAAATGAACAGACTTTTTTCAGACAAAGAATTAAAAGAAGAAAATAAATATATGAAACAATGTTCCACATCACTGGTCATTCAAGAGATGCAAATGAAAACAATACTGAGATTTCACCTCACCTCACAAAAAATGGCTGCTATCAAGAAATCAACCCAAACTAATGTTGGCAGGGTTGTGGGGAAAAAGGAACCCTTCTCCATTGTTGGTGGGAGTGCAGACTGTTGCAACCACTATGGAAATCAATATGGAGATACCTCAAAGAATGTGGAGTAGAGGTTCTATTTGACCCAGTTATCCCTTTGCTAGATATCTTTCCAAAAGAATTAAAAGAATCATACTACACCGATCTATGCACACCCATGCTTTTAGCGGCACAGTTTGTAATAGCTAAAAGTTGGAAACATCCCAACTGCCCATCAGTTAGAAACTGGATAAAGAAGATGTGGTTTTTATATAAAATGGAGTACTACTCAGCCATAAAGCATGAGAAACTGGTGTCATTCATAGGAAAATGCATGCATATTGAGGCCTTTCCCTTAAAGCAAAATAAGTAAGACACACACGAAAATACGGAATAGTTTCTCTTGTGCGAAAAACTAAAACTGTAAATAATATACAAATGGTATAACTAACAATGTGAAATAGGAAGAAAAGGGCTAAAGGTGTAGTGGAATTGGGAAGTGTGGGGGAAAGGAAAGAAGGGAAAGAAAAAATACGAGAAAATGGAAAAAGGGAAACAAAGATTTGTAAATAGGGAAGCATGGAGGGGGTGAAGGGAGGCCAGGGGTATGGGGAAAAACTGAGAACCAAGATGTCATGTAAAGGTACAGATCCAAATGATAAATGTAACTGTACTTTATACTTAAAAAGTACCAATAAACTCAAAGAGAAATAAACAGATAGTACTGAACAAGTACATGATAAACCTATAAAAAGCACATTGAAAACAATTCTATAAAGCATGGAGAAAATAATTCTACTAAACTTACATTTTTTTCTCATTGAGTTTATTGGTACTTTTTAGGTATACAGTACAGTTACATTCATCATTGGGATCTTGTACCTTTACATGACAGGTCTTGGTTCTCATTTTTTCCCACATCCCTGCCTAAACTTACATTTAAATTTTAGAGATCCTTTGTAAGAGTAGATAATAAATGTTATCTTTAAAAAAACAAAGTTAAAGGAGAAATATTTGATTTACACTTATACTTTATAGAGATTTCAGTCTATAACTGGCTTGCTCCAAGGCACGGTGGCATGGAAAAGCAATATCATTAAGGAGAAATATTTCATGGCAGTAAAAATGCAGGATAAGCAACAAGCAGCAGCAAGTGATAAGTAGTGACTACAGTAGCCCTCATTCTTTCCGTTTTATTTTATCTGAGATACCATCCCTTGGGTTGGTAGCACTCACATCCAAGATGGGTCTTTCCATTTTCCACTCCCAGAACTATGCCAAATCAATCAGTAGACTAATTTAGTGATCACACACCCTTGATCCTAGGATCACACATTCTAAACCTAGCCACCTCTGTAAAGGCCTATCTACCATTTCATGAGGAATGGAGAGGACATCTAGACACATGCCATGACATCATCCTGAGACTTCCATCTAGTCATTTTGTTTTCTTCATGCCTCTGAGTAAACAAGCCAAAAAATGGAGTCACAGTGTTGACAAGTGTAATTGCCCTGGACTACAAAAGGAAAGTTGCACTATTAGTCCACAATAGAGGAAAAGAAGTTTATGCATGAAGTGTATGAGTTCCTTTAGCAAGCATCCCAGTATTACCATAACCTGTTATTAAAGTTAGTAGTAAATTAAAACAAATCAATCCAGAAGAATGACAAATGGCCCAGTATCTTCAGGAATGAAGATATGGTTCATTTTATCCAAGACAGCTTCAAGTCCTGCTGCAGTGCTTGCTGATGGTCCAGGAAATACAGAATGGGTAATAAAAGAGGGAAGTTCTAAATACTAGCTGTGACCTCATCATCAGTTACAGAATCAAGGATTATAATTTAATAGTTCTTTCCTTATATCCTTCCTATGTAATATAATTTGTTTTTGTTTTTGTTTTTGTTTTTTTGAGACAGGGTCTCACTATGTAGTAGAGACCAATCTGGAACTCACTGTGTAGCCCAGGCTGGTGTTGAACTCACAGCAATCCTCCTGCCTCAGCCTCCTGAATGCTGGGATTACAGGCATGTGACACCCCTCCCGTCCTATGTAATATAATGTTGATAGACTTAATATTGGTTCTTAAGTATTGTTAAACAGATTTTATAATGTTAAATTTATGAAGCATTAGGAATAAGCATCACCCAAATAACATTTGCCTTCTATTCTGGGGAGGGAATTAGTGCCTTTTGGTTTGTATGCAGGATAGTTATAACATATTAGGCATAGTTATGAAATTGTCTTTTTAAATTTTTTTTCTTATGAACTTGTTTTTGTATCTGGAGATTATGGTTTAAAGAAATGTGTCTGACTGTCATGTTGACAAAGGATTGATTGTAATAGTAAACTTGTTGTGTCAACTTAAGTAAGAAACACCTACCTAAATTGAATCAGTATAGTTCTGTGTGTGGAAAACTCACCCTCAGACAATTGTCACCAGAATAGTACAAAATGCATGTAAAGAAGAAGGACCCATTTCTGTTTCTTTAGAGAAGCACCATTCTTCACTTTCTACACCTGATCCAGTGGCACCTGTTTTAAACTAATCTATATGTATTTGCATTACATCTGTTTCTCTCTCTCTCCCTCTGTTTTTTTTTTTTTTTTTTTTTTTTTTTTTTTTTTTTTGGCAGTACCAATGATCAAACTCAGGACCTTGCACTTGTAAGGCAGGCAACAGGGCCACTGGGCTAAATTCCTGGCCCTACATCTGTCTCTCCTGTAGGCACTGAATGATACAAGGACCCAAACAAAATTTTAACAATCTGCTGACAGAAATAAAGACAGAAAACTTTTCAAATATATGGAAAGGAAAAAAAAGCAAATAAGTGAGGCATATAGAACACCAAACTGACATAACCAATAGAGAAACTCTCCACAACATATACTAAAATTTTCTTTTTCTTTTTTTAATTTTATTTTTTTAAGTTGAGTTTATTGGTACATTTTAGGTATACAGTACACTTACATTCATTATTGGGATCCTGTACCTTTACATGACAGGTCTTGGTTCTCATTTTTCCCCTTGTCCCTGTACTCCCTTCACCCCTCACCCCTCCCCATTTAAAAACACTTTATTTCCATTTTTTCATTCTCTCATATTTTTTCTTTTCCCTTATTCCCTTTCCCCTACCCTTCCCACTTTCCCTACACCTTTAGCACTTTTCTTCCTATTCCACACTGTCAATTATCTATTAAGATCTTATGTACTATTATAGTTTTTCACATCAGAGAAACTATTCGGTATTTACAGATGTGGGACTTATTTATTTCACTTAGGAGTATATCCTCAATATGTATCCATTTTCCTGTGAATGAATCTAATTTCTCATTCTTTATGACTGAGTAGTATTCCATTTATTAGAAAAAACACTTCTTCTTTATCCAGTTTCCAATTGATGGTCAAATGGGCTGTTTCCAAGTTTTAGCTATTACAAACTGTGCCACTATAAACATTGATGTGCATATATCACTGTGGTATGATTCTTTTAATTCTTTTGGAAAGATACCCAGCAGAAGGATGGCTGGGTCAAATGGAACCTCTAGTTCCAGCTCTTTGAGGTATCTCCATATTGATTTCCACAGTGGTTGTACCAGTCTGCACTTCCACCAACAATGGAGAAGGGTTCCTTTCTCCCCATAACCCTGCCAACATTTGTTGTTGATTGATTTATTGATAGCAGCCATTCTTTGTGGGGTGAGGTGGAATCTCAGTGTTGTTTTCATCTGCATCTCTTGAATGACCATTGATGTGGAACATTTTTTCATATATTTACTTGCTGCTTTTACTTCTTTGTCTGAGAAATTTCTGTACATTTCAGAGGCCCATTTTAAAAATGGGTCTTTATATTTTGGGGGACAGATTTCTGTGAGTTGTTTATATATTCTAGATAATAGTCCTTTGTCTGAGGAGCAGCTGGTACAAATTTTTTCCACATTGTAGGTTGTCTCTTAATTCTGTTGATGGTTTCTTTTGCAGTCCCTTTGCACTGCATTTGTAATCCACTTGCAGTCAGCCAAGCCTGTTGGCTTCATAACTGCCTGATTGAGATTGGTGAGAGCTCTCAGATTCTCTGGGTTGACCTTCTGGCTGTAAGCAGTGCTTTGACATAGTAATAGCAGACTTTTGTCTCTGATCCAATATCCAAATATCTTAACTAATTTGTAAAGAGGAGTACATGAAATAGTTTTTCCAGCATCCAGCTCTCATGGACTTCTTACAATGACCTATCATTCTCACTTACCTTTCCACCAGGTAAGTCCCACATTCATCTCCATAGTTTCCCTTTAATGTCTTTTACCCTAGTGTATTGCCAGATGTTCTCTGCTCAAGCTAATGCACTCTGCTCCTGTGTGATCAGATTCCAAACTGTCTTTAATTCAAGAGTTCTGCTTTCCAATCTGTCACAGTATCTGAGATCTGTAGATGTCCTCTTTTGACTGCACAGGATGGTCAGTAGTGGTTAGGATTTCCAGTTGACTCAATCTATTCTAGTATTAAGAAATATACAAGGAAAGCACCCACAGTGTACAACTATGTTCAGTCTCTCTTGCTCCTTTGTGTCTTCAGAGCTGTGATCAGTGAGTTTCTGCTGGAGGTCTTTGTACTGCCCACAGTTTGTGGTGTTCAGCCTCTACCTAGGGGATCAGGCTTCCATTTTCACCATCTCTTTTTTACTAAGTTACCCTCTTCATTTTATCGTCTTTTTCCTTCCTTCCTTCCTTCCTTCCTTCCTTCCTTCCTTCCTTCCTTCCTTCCTTCCTTCCTGCACAAACAAGTCTGTTACTAACAGCATAGTACAGCTCTAGAGGACATTTTAAAAAAGTGAAATTGTTAAAAGAATATTTATTGTACACAATTGATATATGGTTGACAATGTTGACATTGCTATATCCAGTTCAAGTACTTTCCTTGCAAAACAATGACTGGGTCAAAACTTATTAAACTGAGTAGGTCAATAAAACAACTTTTGACTTAGCCTGATACGTCCTCATAAATTATACTTCAAGACTAATAGAAAAATAAGGACCTATAATGAAGAAGAACTCCTTGAGAAATTAATAACCACGAAACCAGCACTTGAAAAAATTTTCAAGGATATCCCAGAGAAAATGAAACAATGCCAAAGAGTCTGATGGAATTAATACATCAAGGATATTGTGCAATTGGGAAAAGTAATCAATAAATGAAAAATAAAGCAATGTCAGGAATAAACTAATAACTCTCAATAATAATTCTCCATATAAATGGGTTCAACTGCATATTCAAGAGACAGATTGGTGAATGACTTCAATAATCAAAATTCAACAGTATTCTGCATACAATAGATACATCTAAATAAAAATATATTCATAGGAACCAGGGATTTAGCTCAGTGGTGCCACAGTCTGTCTTGCAAGCACAAGGTCCCAAGTTCGATCCCTCATACAAAAAAATCATAGTCTAATAAACCAAGGATGGAAAAAATTATGTGCAATATTATTGGATATGTAAGATGGAGTAACCACAATAATTTTGGACAAATGGACCTTAATCTAAAACTGATCAGAAGTGTTGATGAAGGTCACTACATATTAGTTAAGGGAACAATTAAACAAGAGGTGATAATAATTCTCATACATATTCACTGAATACTGGCACACTCAATGTAATAAAACAAAATGTACTGGTTATGAAAGAGTGAAAATAATCAGCAAAATCATAGCGCAGAGATTCAGTAATTTGAGTAGCTCACTCTCATAAATAGACATATCGAATAGATAAAACTTTAGCAAATACCAGACTTGAAATTTCTGGGAAGATGGCAGAGTGGTGGCAGCAGAGAGAGGGCCTCTCTGAGGTTTGGTGTCCAGGCACTGGAATACAGCAACTTGAGGATGAAAAGAAGGAGGGAAGGGTGTTCTTGGGACCCAGGAAGGAGGCAAAGCAAGAATTGAAATCAACAGGGAGAGTAAAGAGAGAGGCTCTAATAAAGAAGGAGGTAACAGGCAGTACCTCCTATCTGAGCCTGGACTTACTATGTGGGAAGGCAAGCTGAAATCTCTAGGTGAACCATGACTACTGGAGACCCCAGCAACCTCCATGGAGAAATGCACCAGTGGAGTGGGGTGTTGGACACAGTGGATTGCAGTGGTTGTTAAGTTGTTGGGGTTTGGATGTCCCCCAGGAGGGAGCAATTGGCCAGTATCCATCTTTGCAAGGGGCCAACTGAGCTCAGAACTCAGAACAACTGTAGGTTGGCTCCATCTAGTGGCTTCCAGTGTCAGTGTCAGAGTTCAAATCAGCAGGTGTTCAGGGACCTTAGAGCCTCAAACCATTGCAGGCTCTACAGGTCTAGTTCCAGACTCTGAGTCAGAAACCAGCCAGAAAATCAGCTTTCTAGGATTACCCACTACCCAGAATTAACCCTATGGCTGACTTGCTGGGATTAATCAAGTCAGATCTGTATGCTGCCCACGTTGTCTACGAGTGACAGTACAGACACATCTTGAAGTGGACATTTTAAATTTTCTTTTTCTTTATCAAAATTTCACCCTTTTCTTGTTTTGTGCATGTTTTGTTTTTCTTGATTGTTTTTATTTTCATGTGAGTGTTAACATGGTTTCTATTTTGTTGTTGTCTTGGTTTGTTCTTGTTTTTATTTCTTCCTTTTCTCTTTCCCACCTGTGGTCTTCACCACTTTCCTGAAGGCTGACTGATTTTTGTCCTCTAGCCTTGCTGCTAATCTCTTCCTTTTCTTCTATTTCTCCATGACCCCTAAAAATCCTGTTAAATATTCTTCCCTGAGGGTAAAATCAATATATTGAGGGCTTCTTTATTGCAAATATTTTCCTGCTTTGTTTTATATTTTTATGCAACCATAAATCCAGTTCATATAACTAAAGGTGACAAATTAATAGTTACCACATTTTGTCATTTTCTTGGCTGTGTTTGAGGCTGTTGTTATTGCTGGTTGTAGTACTCCAGCGAACATGATATAATTGTTCTAATCAGTTGTTCTTCCTCATGTACCAAGACTGAGATTGCATGAGGGTCATAGAAAATACTATAGGCCTGTGCCAAAGAACCAGGGGCTAGTTCAAGTAGGCAGCAACTTATCATCCTCAATAAATTGAAGAAGTAGGATCTTGCAGCAGTCTCAAAATCGAAAAACCAGCTAAACCTGGAAGACATCTTCTGAGAATTAGTCATTTTCTAAGGGTTCTAATACTAACAATAAAGATACTCACCATAAGCAATCTAAAAGCATCAACCCAGGAGTTAAACTAAAAACAAACAAAAAATGAAAATGTGAACACAAGTCCGTGCAATTAGGAGTGAAAAGAGTAAAATCAAAACAAATCCTGTGGAAATCCAGAAGATCATCAGTACATACTTTGAGAACCTGAATTCTACTAATGTGGAAAACCCAAAAGAAATGGACATTTTCCTAGATACATATGAGCTACCAATCCTGAATTAAGAAGATATTAAAAATTTAAATACCTCTATATCAGTCAATGAAGTTGAAGATGTAAATAAAAACCTATTGATGAAAAAATATCCGACTTGCACCACACCTCTGAGACAAAAGACTGAATGGGTATTCAGAGAGTATTTCACCCTACAAATCACAGTACCCATTCTTTACAGCAGCACATGAAACATTTTCCAAATAGACCACATTTTAGTCCATACAGCTTGCTTAAATAAATACGAGAGATGAAATATTAAGAAATTTTCCAGGCATGCAACAGTGCAAGCAATTGCAAATCAATACCAAAATAAATCTCATAAATTTTAAGAAAAACAAGTGAATAAATACAATAGCAAATAAAGACAATTAAATTGTTTTTGGAATTAAATGACAACACAAGTGCTTTTTACTAGAATGTATAGTGTGAAATAAAAGCAGTTTTAAGAGGGAACTTTATTGCTGTAAATGCAATACACATTATTAAAACCATGTTTCCCAGTTAATAAACGTATGGTGCATATCAAGGTCTTAGAAAAAGAACAGTCTAAATTTAAAGCTAGCATGAGGAAAGAAATGATAAAGAGTAGAGTAGAAATTAATGAAATTGAGGCTAAAAATTACAAAACCACAAAGAATGAAATAATTGAAGAATTCAAAAGAATTAATTGAATAGACAACTGTTTATCCTCACATACCAAAAAAGGAAAGGAAAGATCCATATCAGTGCAATTTAAAGTGAGAAAAACAAAATCACAATGAACACAAGTCCAGAAGATAAATTGTAACTACTTTGAGTACTTACATTTCAACTAATTTGGGAATCTAGAAGAAATGGATAGAATCCTAGACACAAATGAATTATCAAAACTGAACCAAGGAAATAAGGGACAAGAAAACATATGAGAAAAGGAAAAAAGAAAAACAAAGTCTCAGTAAATAGGGGAGGTGGGAGAGGGTGAAGGGAGGGCAGGGACAAGGGGAAAAAATGAGAACCAAGATCTGACATGTAAGTACAAGATCTAAAAACAAAGTCTCAGTAAATAGGGGAGGTGGGAGAGGGTGAAGGGAGGGCAGGGACAAGGGGAAAAAATGAGAACCAAGATCTGACATGTAAAGGTACAAGATCCCAATGATGGATGTAACTGTACTGTATACTTTAAAAGTACAAATAAACTCAATAAAAAAGAATAAGAAAAAAGAAGATAGGTTCCATAAGTCTTTCTCCAGCTTATTATTCCAGTGATTTTTTTTTATTTAGGAAAAAGAAAGCCATGGATTATGCTGTTCTGTTGGCTTTTCTCTGACAGTAGGTTATACTCAATTGTGTATATATACCATATTGTGTTTATCCATTACCATTTGACATGCACCAAGGTTAATTCCACAATTTGGCTATTAAAATAGTGTTGTCATAGATATGCAAAAACAGGTACCTCTATAGTATATAGGCTTTACTACATTTGGATATATCGTTGTTAGTGGTATAGCTATCTCATATGTAGTCCTATTTTAAGATTTTTGAGAAAACTCCATACTAATTTCATAGAGTGATATAAATAGAATTTACCTTTAAATATGGATAAGACTTTCCTTTCCTTCTCAGATTTACCAGCATTTAATTATTTTGAATTCCTTCTTAGTTTTGACTTTTTGGTACATATTGGCAGTACATAATGATTACATTCATTCTGGGCAGTTGACATTTTAACTACAACATAAGTAGAAAACTATACAATTATCAAAGTTAAATGCTATGTATACAGACTTGTCTATCTGCTTATATCACTTTTTCTTTATAAGATTTAAGAGAAATTCAGATGATGTGCTACCCAATACTAACTCTGGAGTAATGATATGGGTGTGGCTGTCTGTATCAATTTGATAACTTATAATCCTTGTATTTAGCCCATATGTAGTAAACTGTCTTCTGAACTTTATTTCTTCTTATTTGCAGTCTATATACTTCCAGAGGATCTCACACTTTTTTCTTTCACCTAACACTTTAGGAACCCTTAACTGATATCCCAGACCTAAAAGCCAACAATATTGGGGACCCTAACATTTTCCCCTTATGGAAGGGCTTAGCCAGAATTATATGGTGTCGGTCCATGGCTTTGTTCAGTATTTTATGCTTGTTTTAATGCAAAAACATCATTCTGGAATATCACGGAAGAGGAAAACCACTAATCTAAACAAACAAACAAACAAACAAGAAGCAGATTAAGTGAAACAGACAAAGATAAGTGAAGGGGCTGGGAAAGGTATACCATTCAAAGATTTGTTCATTGTGATCTACTTCATCTGATTGGGCCTCACATACTAATAACTCATTCACTTATGAACTTATGAGTCTATTAGATTAGTGCCCTCATGATCCAATCAATTTTCTAGACCCTACCCAGAACATTATTGTATTAAGTATAAAGCCCATAATGCATGATTCTTTCAGGGACACTCCATATTTAAACTATAACAAATGACTAAATATATATTAGTTACTTTTCGAGTTTGCAGGAATGCACTGTGAGAATGACCATCAGAAGACTGTTTAAGTAGAGAAGACCAGCAGTCAGTTGTAGATAACTAATATCAGAGTATAAAAGTATGAAGAAAATAAAAGAGAAATGTACTAATCTTATCTCTTGTCAGAGTGATAACTTCTGATTCAATAGGCAGAGACAGTTTCTCTGCAGAAGTACTATATGGACTTCAGTAAGAATGTTACTGGAGGGCTTTTGTTGATAAGTTTTGAGAGATGCCACTTATATGAAACATGAATTATATATAGAATGAAATATAGACTAGGAATTGCTTAAGGCTGTGTGGACTTGAGATTGTAGAGGTTTGACAGCTCAAGGATTGAGGGTTTCTTCTGATGTGATAAAATATGTGTCTGAATATACTAAAGCCGTTGAATTATGGGCTATAAAAGGATGGGGTATTGTATGTGATCTTTTGTCATTAAAGTCTTTTAAAAAGAAGCTTTATGACAAAAGCTCTTAATCTGGAGTCCATATACCCTCCAAGTGTTCCATATATAGGATCAGGAGGTGAATTTGGATAAAAAATAACTTACATCTTTTATTTTCAGTAACTTCTAATTAAAATTTAACATTTGCTTATTTTTAAATATAGGAAAGAAGCCATAACATTACAGTATTAGCAGTGTTGTGACTTTGACATCAACAAAAATTGCAGGTACTTTAATACACTAAATTTATGAAAATATCTAAAATAACCTTTCTGTCTGTCACCACTATGAAATCATGGTAGTAGTTAGACCAGTGTATATATTTTATTTAATGTGTGAGTATTACATCACAAATAGTTTGTTATACTACAAATCAATTTAACAAAACATAATATATTTCAATATAATCAGTTCACTTTGCAATTCAATATTATTTTATATATTTATAAACCTTCTAGAAAGAAATTGACAGGGGTTACAAGACTACCAGAAGTGTCACTGCCAGAAACAAATATTTAAATATCTGCTTAAGATATTCTCAGTCAAGTTCCAATTCAACAACTCTATTGAGTTGTTAGGTTTTATTGTAATTATTTTTTAGCAATCCATTTTTTCCTTTGGTATTAAAAATCACATTTATCTTGATCACTACTCCGTCTTCATATAATACAGTATCTGCCATATAGTAGTTGGTTTGATAATGTTTGCAGAATAAACAAATAAAAGAAGGAGAAAACAAAGAAAGAGAGAAAGCAAGAAAGATAAGTAGTGCTAGATTATGATTTCTCTTCTAATGTAGGCTGATTGTGCCTTTTATCTTCATAGCATCATGGGCAATTAGCAATATTTTAGATGATTAATGTAGTTGTTTATCCAGCTAATGTAGGCAGATGCCAGTAAGAAAAGGATGCAAACAGAGTATGGGAGTGGGTGGAAAAACAATTGCTTGGAAATATCAAAGATAGAATCAGTTATTAACCAGCTTTGTTAACTTAGAAAAGCTATATCCCTTACTGTACATCAATTTCATCATTTTCAAGATTAAGGAACTGAGTAATCACCAAGGCTATATATACTCTGATGTTCTGAATTTTAAAAGACAAAAGGGAAAGGAAGCAATATAAACAGGATCTGGTACCTATGACTTGGTAATGCTTCTACCATTCATTCATTCATGCACAGGCACATGCACAATTGAATGCACACATCCACACATTCAGGCATTAAGGGGTTACACAGTATGCTTTATTTAAACAATAAGAACAAGAGTCTAGGAGACCTGTGCAAGAGCACTATGTGCCAACCAAAACTTTTTTTCTCCCTTGAAATCTTATTACACTGTGCAAAAGGCTACAAAAGAACAATGGTTACTGATAGCTCATCTTCTGATTCATTAATAAACAATAGCTCTAGGAATATCTGTTTATTTCTGGAGGAATGGTATGAACTTAGAATAATTGCTGGTAGACCACATATAAGGATTAATATGCACTGGTTAAAAAAGAGAAAATGGAACCACCTTTGGGTTTTTACTAATTGTATAAGTAACCTATGAGCATTTTATAAAATATATAAAAGGAAAAAAAGTCGATATAAATCATTCATAAATCATCTACACAGAAGTGACTATTAATTTTCAAACTTTATGGAAAAGAATATGTTATTTTTCATCAAAAAGATAAGATACATACTAATATGGTTAGGAAATTTTTAATATCATTACTTGTGATTATTTTAAAATATCTCATATATTTTCACATTGTTTTAGAATGTATCATTGTGTATATCATAATTCATATTTAATTGCTGGATGCTGAAATTATTTCTAATATTTCCTTATGATAGATTTACAGTAACACAAATTTTTATCATGTTTATAAATTTATGTTCTAAAGGTGAGGTATGATAACTGAATTTCCACAACTTTTTTTATCACTATTCTCCATGCAAAACTCAATTTCATATATTCTTTTTTGTATGTGTGGTGCTGGAGATTGCATTGATAGTATTTGCACTGAGCTACACCCTCTACCTTTCATTTATGTATTTATTTATTTATTTTTGGTCCTGGGGATTGAATTTGGGACCTTGAGCTTGCAAGGCAGGTGTTGGAACCACTGAGCTAAATCCCCAGCCCTCCAACTTTTAAAAAAAATTGAGCCAAAAAATTATTTTGAGCCAGGGTCTAGACAAGTCCTTGGTTTGCCCAGACTGTGCTTGAACATGCAATACTCTCATGTAAACTTTCCAGAATTCCGGGAGCATAGGCATGAGCTACCATGCCCATCTCCATTTATTTTTCATTCCCCAGGTATGAGAAAAATATTTCTATTCCTTTTTATAAGACAAAATGTCTGTTAATTACTTTTATTATTTTATCTTTGAGTGGGTCCCTTTCTTTCCTGATTGTTCTATTTATTTTTTTTTTTTTTTTT
>NW_022900951.1:48644241-48645747 GCF_012274545.1 Fukomys damarensis | reverse complement strand
CTTTCTCTAAACAGGCTAAAGTTTTCCTCATAAAAAAATTACATTTTCTTGGTGTTTTCCCCTTTCTTTAATTTCACCTCTCAATTATTTTAGAATGTTATCCATTTCAGCAGCCTGTAACTTTTTTCTTCTGATATTAATTTCTACTTGCATAGCACTATGATTTGATAATAAACATTAGATAATTTCAATTATTTGTGTTTAAAGAAGCTTTATAGGTTTTATACAGTCTATTTTAAAGAAAGTTTCATTTGCTTTTGATAAGAATGCATATTCTGCTGTAGGGTGAAACACCCTGAAGATACCTGTTAAATCCATTTATCTAAAAGTGTGGTTCAAGTCTGATTTTTTTTGTGGATATTATTTTCTAGTTGAAGTGGTCTATTGAAGTTTCCCACAATGATTGTTTTGATGCTTATCCAATCTTTTATACCCAATAGTGTTTGTTTTATTAAATTGTGTGTGCCAGTATATAGTGCATATATATTTACAGTTGTTATTGCTTCCTATAGAGTTGTTCACTTGACTATGTAGTTACCTTCTTTGTCTCTTTTGACCCATTTGGGCTTGAAGTCCACTTTTTCTAAAAACAGGATAGCTATTCCTGTTTACTTTCAGGCTCCTCTTTCATGGAATATTATTTTCCATTCTTTTATTTCTAGTCTATGAATTGGGTCTTTTGTATACAGCATAGTGTTAGGATTTGGTTTTTGACTCATCTGAAAATCTGTATATTTTGATTTGGGTGTTGAATCCATTTACATTAAGAGTGATTACCGAAAGTTGTCAACTATTTCAATACTTCTGTATTGCATATTTTTTCCTGCTGATACCTTTATTTTTTTTCTTTTGTTTAATTGCTCAGGAATTCATTCCCTCAGACTATTTGGCATTGTTGATTTCTTTATCTCTGTCTAGGATATCCTTGATAATTTTTGAAGTATTGGTTTTGTGCTCATGAATTTGCCTTGTTTTTTTCATATTTCTTATCTTTGTATATAGAGGTCTGTACATTTTTAAAGATTGAATTCTCTTGCACATTACATGAGAGCCTTTTAACTGGGCAGGTTATCTTGACAATATTCTCTGTGATATTACACAATATTAGTTTGCTTAGTTTAAAGTGGTTTTCACCATGTAGTTTTCACCTCTTCTATTATTTTAGTGGCACTTGAGACAGTGTGTCTGTTTCTTTGCCAGTACCATGCTCTTTTTATCACAGTACCTTTGTAGCATAGTTTCAAGGTGGGAATTGTGATACCACTACCTTGTCTTTGTTGCCTACAACTGCTTATGCTATTATAGGTCTCTTCTGGTTCCAAATTAATTTTTGAATTGTTTTCTTAAATTATATGAAGTATGCTGTTGGATTTTCAATTTGGACTGTATTGAAACTATATAGTAGTTGTGAAAATATGGCCATTTCCCCCTATATCCCCAGCATCAAGGGAACTCTTTACTATTTCTGATGTCCTCTTTGATTTTTTTTTTTTTTTTTTTTTTTTT
>NW_022900951.1:48578627-48644150 GCF_012274545.1 Fukomys damarensis | reverse complement strand
TTGTTTGTTCTTTTTTTTTTTTTTTTTTTTTTTTTTTTTTGCAGAGTGATATGGTGTTCAAAGTAGAGGTCTTTGATTTCTTTCCTTAGGTTGATTCCTAGGTATTTCATTTTTTGTTTTGGATGCTATTTTGATGGGAGTAACTTCTCCAGTTTCACTTTCAGTGAGTCTTCTGCTGCTCCTTACAGGAAAGCTATAGATTTTTGTGTGTTGAACTTTTTTCCAGCTACTGTACTGAATGTGGATAAGTCTAGGAGGTTTTCAGTGGATTTCTTGGGGTCTTTCACATAGTTTATCATGTTGTCTGAAAATAATGACAATTTAATTTCTTTGTTTCCTAGTTTTACTCCTTTTATTTACTTCTCTTATCTAGTTACAGTGGCTAATGTTTCCAAAACTATATTGAACAGAAGCAGTGATAGTGGCCTTGTCTTCTTGCTCAATTTAGTGTAAAGGATTTCAATTTTTTTACCATATAGTATGATGTTGGTTGTTCGTTTTCCATAGATGGCTTTTGTCAGGTTGAGATAAAGACCATCTATTCCAATTTTCTATAGGATTTTTATCCTGAATGTGTGATGGATTTCATTAAATGCTTTCTCTACATCTATTGAGATGATCATATGCTTTTTCTCCTTTGCTCTATTAATATAGTGTACTACACTTTTTGATTTGCATATGTTCACCTAACCCTGCATCCCAGGGAGGAATCCTACTTGGACAGAGTGTATGATCTCCTGCATTCTATTTTCCAGTATCCTATTGAGGATTTTTGCATTTATGTTCATTAGTGAGATGGGCCTATTGTTCTCTTTTTCATTTGGGACATTCTCTGCTTTTAGGATCAAGGCGATGCTTGCTTCCAGGAATGAATTTAGGACCATCGCTTCCCTTTCAATTTCATTGAAAAGTTTACATAGTAGTGGCAATAGTTCTTCTTTAAATGTCTTGTAGAATTCATCAATAAAGCCATCAGGACCAGGGCCTTTGTTCAAGGGGAAGATTTTAATTGTGTTCTCAATTTCATTGATTGGTATTGGGTTGTTTATGCTTTTCAGGTCATCTTCATTCAACTTTGGTAGTTCATATGTATCTAGGTATCTGCTTATTTATTAAATCTTATTGGCATATAGGTTCTCAAAGTAGGTATTGATAATCCTCAGAATTTCTGCTGGGTCCATTGTGTTTTGACACATTTTTTTCCTAATTGCATGGATTTGGACCTTTTCTTTCTTTTTTTATAAGGATAGCTAAAGATTTATGTGTTTTGTTTATTCTTTGGAAGAACCAACTCTGATTTGTTGATTTTTTTTTTGTATCAGTCTCTTAGTCTCCATTTCATTGATTTCTGCTCTAATCTTTAAAATATCCTTCCGTGTATGAGCTTTGGGTTTGTTCTGTTCTTCTTTTTCTAGAAGCTTTAGTTTCACCATCAGGTTGTTTATCTGATCTTGCTCAGTTTTCCTAATAAGAGTACTCACTATTATAAATTTCCCATGTAATACTGCTTTCATTGTTTACCATATATTCCAGTATGTTGTATTGGCATTGTCATTTAACTGTAGAAACTCTTAGATTTCTTCTTTAACTCCTGCGGTGACCCATTGATTATTCAGAAGTGTATTGTTCAATTTCCATGTGTTTATGAAATTCTTACATTTTCTTTTGCTATTGATCTCCAATTTAATTGTGCTATGGTCTAATAATATGCAGGGGATAACTTCATTTCCTTTGCACTTACTTCAACATGTTCTATGAGCTCATATGTGGTCTATTTTGGGGAACCACAGATGTGAAGCCAAAAATATATGTATTCTGATTTTGTGGGTTGGAACACTCTGTAAACATCTGTCCAGTCCATTTATTCAAAGTTGAATTGAGTTCTAGTATTTCCTTGTTTATTTTTGTCTAGTTGATCTATCTATTTGTGACAGTGGGGTGTTGAGGTCCGCCACTAATATTTTATTTGTGCTCATTTGATTTTTTATGTCTGTTAGTATTTGTTCTATATAGTTGGGCGCACTAGAATTTGATGCATATATGTTTATGATTGTCATCTCATCTCTTCCTCTTAGATTGTTCCCTTTACAATGATGTAGTGTACTTCTAGGTCTCTTTTAATTAGTGTTGGTTTGAAATCCATTTGATTTTCAAAGATCATAGTTACTCCTTTTGGGGGAGGGGTCCTGTCACATGGAGTATTGTTTTGCAAACTTTATGTAATTGTACTGTATACCTAAAATGTACCAATAAACTCAATAAAAATAAAAAATAATTTAACTTTCAGTCTGAGAATTTATTTTTTAATTGTGTGTTTCTTTTTTCTTTCTTTCTTTCTTTCTTTATTTATTTTTTTTTGGTACTGGGGAATGAATTCAGGTCCTTGCGCTTGCAAGGCAGGCCACTGAACCACTGAGCTAAATCCCTGGCCTTTACTGTATTTCTTGTACACAGCATATTGTTAGATCATGCTTCTTGACACATTCTTTCAGTCTATTTCTTTGATTAGTGAACTGAGACCATTAACATTAATGGTCATGACTGATATGTGTTGAATTATTCTTCTCAACTTTTTCTTTTTGTTGGATTCTCCCCCTTTGCATTTAATTTCTTTTTGTGCCTGATGGATTTATTCTGCTGGGCTTCCTGGAGTTCAGATCCTAATTGTCTGTTCCTAGGATATTGTTTCAAAATTTTTGGAGGGCTGGTTTAGTATTCATGGAGTTCTTAAGGTGCTTTTTTGTCTTGAATATATCTTGTTTTTCCATCAATTTTCAAAGACAGTTTTGCAGGGTACATCAAACTGGGTTGGAAGTTGTTTTATTTTAGGGCTTGAAATACTTTATCCAGGCTTTTCTTGACTTGATGTTTTGTGTTGGGAAGTCTGCTATGATTCTGATGGGCTTTCCTTTGTATGTTATTTGTTTCTTTTTTCTAACTGTTTGAAGAATTTTGATCTTCTGTTGGGTTTCTAGAATCATAACTGTTACCTGCCGAGGTGTAGATTTGTTTGGATCATGGCTACATGGAGTCCTATATACCTTGCTTATCTGTACCTAAAATTATTTTCTCCTGCTTGGGAAGTTTTCTGCCATTGCTTATGTGAACATTTTTTGTGATTTGCACTCTCTCCCATTTCTTCATTAAGTCCAATAAGTCTTATGTTGTTCTTCTTGCATCATCTAGCAGCTGCTGGATCAATTTCTTCTGGTCCCTTAATATTTTTAAGAAAGTCTTCTTTTCCGGGTCAATAATTGCAACCCTCTCTTCTATCTCTGATATTCTTTCCTCACATTGGCTTGTTCTGCTGTGTAAACTATCAATGGAGTTTTTAATCTCCTGGATACCCGTTTGGCTCTCTTTTATGGATTTCATTTGATTCCTATGCTGGGATTCCATCACATTTCTCAGCTCCTTTTTTTATCTGTGTCTGTTCTAGATTTATTAATCATGTCTTGAACTATAGATGCAATCTGTGTTGTTATTTGAGAAATTCTTTCCAATTTCCTTTTTTCCAGATCCTATTTCGTTGCCAGTTCAGGGAGTCCAGGTAGTTGAGTATCAGAGAGATCCTTCTTATTGACCTCAGGGATTGCCTTAGGTGATCTTGAAGTCAGGTTTTGAGATGTGCTCATGTGTTCTCATTTCAACAGATGCAGCCTGCTGTGCCTTTGTTGAGGCAAATTTTTGCTCACCCAGTGGTCTTCAATTCTCAGTGAGGCACCAAGAGGCCTTTTCGGTGCTGCTCACCACTATGCCAATTCTGGAGCTCAGAATGGTGACCTTCTGTATCCCTGATCTGATCTGATCTGATCTGATCTGATTTGTTGTCTGAGAAGGCTTCTGGTGGGTGCCTGCCCCTCTGTGTAACTCTTGTCTGGGATAATGTTTGGCTGTCTGCTGTGCACCCAAGTTGCTGGTATCTGTAAGGACTTCTGATTGGGGCCTGAAAGCACTAACAAAGGGCATTAGGGAGGGCCATTCCTCATGCCCCTGTGGAGCTCTCTTCAGTGAGGGTCCCTGGCTCTGATTTATAATCCCCTGACCAGCTCTCACTAGCATGGGCATCTCACTGAGATCCGTGTGCACTTCTAATCTCAATCTCTTGTCGTCTCAGAACAAAAGTGAAATGTAGACAAATTATCTACCACAGCATAACACAAATATTTTTGCCTAACTGCCAATAGAGAACTTGTTCCCAACTGAAACCTCCCAAGCCTGAACTTTTCCATTTGCATTGCTGCCAATCTTCCTGTAGTCATAGCTCTGATTATAATCTTGCATTAAGTGTGGCTTATAGTCTTTCATGGATGTTTCTGTAGCTAGCTTTTCCACACCTTTCCAGAAATTTCTTTTGAGCCAGTTACACCCACATCATAAAGTATTCACAGCAACAAACCCAGTTCCCTAGTGTCAATTTCTCTTTGTTCCAACACAGTACTTAACCCCCACAGGTTAAAGGAAGAAAGACTTATTTGGGCTCACAAATTTAGTCTGTGCTGTTTCAAAAGAAAGGAACTGATGGTGCAATGTTGCAAATGTCATACCAGTCAGAAGCAGGGAAGACATGGAGGAGTCAGGGAGGGAATCATATCTTTCCAGCTCCTGCCCACAGCAACTTACCTCTTCCAACTACATCCCACATATTATTAGCAGATATACTCCCCTCCAAATTTGATTAAATTTGAAAAGCTCTGCATATGAGCACATGAGGCTTTTAAGGAAAATAGAAGCACAAACCATAATAAGCCTCTTTATTGATTAGCAATGTTTCTTATAAGCAACATTCCATTGGTTTTTAATCAAATGTGAAAGTCTATGTCATTTGTTTCAGGAGATGAGATCATTTTCATGGAGAATTATTACTGAAAGCTATAAATTAATTATTTCTGTCATTGTATTACTTTTCTGTTTCTGATTCTGTTATTTTTCCCTAATGCTTAACTACTCAGAATTCCTGATATATTAATTCCCTTAGGCTCTTTGATATTTTTGGCCTCATAGTCACTGTATGGAGTATTTCAAGCATGTTTTTGCAGTGCTGGTTTGCTGGTTCTCTATGTCTTAAGGTACTCTTTGTCATGGAAGGCCCTAAATTATCTATCACTTTTCAAAGATAGTTTCATAGGATAAATTAATCTACGTTGACAGCTATTATTTAGGGTGTGAGAAACTTAGGTAGAAGCTCTCCTGACCTTTAAGGGTTGTGCTGAGAAATATTCTGTAACCATAATAGATGTATATGTATAATTATCCATCACTTCCCTAACAGCTTTTAAAATTTTTTCTTTGTGTTGACCTTCTTAAATTTTAACTAATACATGTCATGAAGAGGTACATTTTTAGATTGTGGGTATTTGAGGTTCTACAGGTCTTATTTATTTGTATGTTGAATTCTTTCTCTATACTTGAAAAATATATGCAATGATTTCTGTAAATAGATTTTGTGTAATTTTTATGTTGTCTTCTCTGTTATCTTTGATTCATATTATTCTTAAGTTAGTTCTTTTGTAGTCATCTAACAGTTATTGGATCCATTTAACATAATTTCTTTTTTAAAGGTATATCTGAGTATGTATTCTCTTGCATCAGCCTAATCTCCTAGTTTTGACACTGTCCTCACATTGGTCTCTTCTACTGTCCATACTTTCAATAGAATTTGTTATAACCTGGATTTGTGTTTAATATTTTTACATGAACAATAATTTTTTCCTGAACTGGTAATTCGTATTTGGTATTTTCTTAGTTAGTTCATCTAGGCTTTTGTTTTTCTCTTCTCTAAACTCTAGTCATTTTATAAATTACATCAATTGTCTGTTTAGTTACATATTCTTTTAGCTTACCAAATGTTCTATTTATCAGGTTTTAAAAATTTCTTTTACAAATCCCTCCATTCATTATTGCCATTTGGTTTTTTACTTCTTATCCATCAATTTCCATTGAAATCATTTTGGGAAATTTTTGAAGCACATTATTGTTGTTTTCTTATGTTTCTATTGCATGGTGTGTGTGTGTGTGTGTGTGTGTGTGTGTGTGTGCATGTGTAAAATGAGGAATGAAAATGAATTAGAATGGAGAGACTTTGTTGCTAGTATCAAAAAGTCTTTTAGTTAGTACCTTCTTTGAAGTTATATGATCTTGGTTTTGTTGGCACAGTAGGATCAGATCCAGTCACTATTTTATAAAGACAGAATCACTACCAATTGCATCACCTTTAATGGGTTCAACCATGTGTTAGTCATGTATATTACAACTTGCTTTAACAATTTCACCTATTTTCAATGATTTCTTAAAGATGAAAATATACTACTGCTGACCTGTAAGCTGAAATATGGAAAAAGTACAGAAAAGAAAAGGAGGTAGAACAGAAAGGAGATAAAGATTAAAAAGAAATTATAAAAATGAATGGAAAAGAAGATATTAAACTCTTGATATTTTTATAACTGAAATGGAGGACTAGTGGAGTAGAGGGTTGAGAAAATATTTGTGGGAGCTGGAGAAGGAATACAGAAGGAAGAATGTGTAATTTCAGATTGAACAAAGCTGTGGGATGGTCATATCTGTTAATATACTTATTCATAGCTGGTGTTTCTATCCATTGTACAATCTTCTAGAGAGGATTTTCCTGATTTCCCATCAAAGGCACTATTTAGGTTAAAACGTTTGTTAATTCTTGTTTCCTTTTTCACATATATAGAAACCTCTCATATATGTGATAGATGAAAGAAGAGATGGGAAAGAATGAAGATTAAGGAATAAGAATGAGAAAGAGAGAGGGAGAGAGAGAGAGAGAGAGAGAGAGAGAGAGAGAGAGAGAGAGAGAGAGAGAACAAAAAACCCATTCAATTGCATGAAAATAAAATTCAGGCTATCTCACTCTCCTACTTATACTGCTGTTTGAATTCAACCAGTGAGCTCTTACTCATAATTCACAAGAAGGGTAGTTTTGACCTGTAAAGGGGGTCTAAATAGATTTTTGCTTCTGGCCCTTGCACACACCACCGTCTCCATGGAACATCACTGTCTCAAGGTGTTTCTCTTCACCTTCCTCAGTCTGTAGCTTGTACCTGCAGATCTCCAAGCTAGGGCCCTTCTAAGCTAGTTCATTTGCCTGCCTGTGAATGAGAAGTATTATGAGTATTAAATAGATCACTATGCCCACCTTCCTGCTACAAGCCACATACTGCTCAATTTTGCCTCTGGGAACATGGCCTTTGCCTTTGTCTTACAGTAAGACCCCTTCATTTAAGTCAAGATGGAAAGTGTGAAGTGTGCTCTTCTCAGCAGCCTGTCTTGATCTCTAAATTATGCTATCTTCTTTGCATGATAAACCTTGCAGCTGCTACTGTGTACTCCATATACATGGCTGGAGATATATGCTTCATAGGGTGCCCTCTTGCTAAGCTTACTCTCTATGGTTCTCTTTCCGTGGTGTTTCTCAATTCACTCTTCAGAAAGAATCATTCTCCAGCCCATGAATTCAGTGGTGCCTCAGGGCAACTCTGAATTCAGCAGTGCAAAACAGGATGAGTGCTTCCCAGTTGGATACAGAATGATGGACATAGTGGTAAGGTGACTATTATGTGGGCATAGTACTCCCAGTGTTTGGGGTGAGAAATGGATGAATGCATATTTTGAGGCTGCTCCAATTAATTTTCATGCCAGGAACTCACTATGCATAGAAGCAGTCCACTTTCATAATTTCCCAAACCAGAATAGACACCTAAACAAGACTCAGACCAGACTTCAGGATCCCCATAGGAAACACCAAGAACAAATGAGATGGAACAATTAAACAGTCACCCACCTGGACTCCCTGAGCTGGCAATGAAAGAGAACCTGGAAAAATAAAATCAGAATTAATTTATCAGATGACAATAGAGATGGTGACAATAATAAAAGACATGATTAATAACTTTAGATCATACAGAAAAGTAAAGAAGCTGAGGAAAATGATAGAAACCATGAATACACAGTACAGGAAATAATTGAAAAGTACAAAACACATTCAAACATATATCAAAAAAATTTAAAAATTCCATTGAAAGTTTCGACAATAGAATAAACGAATGTGAATACAGAATTTCAGGTGTAGAAGACAAGATTATAGTTAAAGAACACAAAAACAAAAATTTCTTAAAAATGGCAAGGGACCATGAGAAATCAATCTAGCATTTACTAGATAATGTAAAAAAGAGTAATTTAAGATTAACTTGAGCCAGTAAAGGAGTAGGAGATAGCACAAAAGGCATAAATAAACTTTTCACAACATTAATCATATAAAATTTCCCAAACTAGGAAAAATAATTTTACATAAAGATAAGCAAGGCATATAGGACTCCAAATAGCACTGATCAAAAATATCTATGCCTAGCCATATAATATTCAAGTTTCCAGAAATCCAACACAAGAACAAAAATTAAAAGTATTTAAAGGAAAGAAACAAATCACATACTAGGGAGAATCCATTAGAATCACATCAGACTTCTCAACACAAACTGTCAAGTTAAAGGGAGCCTGAAGTGAAATATTCTGAACCTTAAAACAGAACAGTTTTCAATCCAGATTGGTGTATCCTGCAAAATTATCTTTCAAAATTGATGGAGAAATATGATACTTTCAAGACTAAGAACAACCTAGGAGGTCCATAAATGTAAAATCAGGGTTCAAAAAATTCTAAACAATATCCTAGAAAATGACAGTTAGAATCACAACTCCATGAAGCTCATCAGAATGAATCCATTTGGCAAGGAAAGAAATTAAATGCAAAGGGAGGGAAAAAAATCTAACAACAGGAAAAGACCATGACAAGGACAGGCTAATACATATCATTTATAACCATCAATGTTAATAGTCTCAATTTAACAATCAAAAGAAGTAGGCTAGCAGAATGAATCAAGAAGCAAGATTCAATAATATGCTGCATACAAGAAGCACACTGAATTCAAAAATAAATTCAAAGGATGAAAAACAGTACTCCAGGCAACAGGAAACTAAAAGAAAGCAGGGGTAGTTATCCTATTTGCAATGTGCATTTCAAACCAAGACTAATTAAGAGAGACAAAGAGGGTACTACGTCCTTGTAACAGGAACAATCCAATGGGAAGGGATGACAGTCATAAATATATATACAACAAATTTTAATGCACCCAATGATATAAAACAAATATTAATTGACATGAAAAATCAAATAAGCACTAATACAATAGTAGTGGAGAACCTCAATATCCCACTGTCACAAAGACAGATGAACTAGATAAAAAATTGATAACAAAATACTAGAACTGAGCCAAACTCTTGAACAAATGGACTTAATAGATATCTACAGAGTGTTCCACCCTATAAATTAGAATATTTATTCTTTTCAGCTGTATATGGGTCATTCTCCAAAATAGACTACATGATAGCTCATACAACATGCTACTGTAAATGAATTTTAAGTTATCCCCTGTATGGTATCAGACCACAATGCAATGAAATTGGGGATCAACAGCAAAAGAAACCATATCAACTTCATAAACACATGGAAACTGAGTAATGCATTCTTTAACAACCAATGGGTCATAGAGGAAATTAAAGAAGAAATTAAAGTTTCTACAATTAAAAGCCAATGCTAATACAATATATTGGAATGTATGGGACATGGTGAAAGCATTGCAAGAAGGGAAGTTCATAGCGGTGTATAACCATATTAGAAAAATTGAGGGTTAGCCACACAGTGAGCTGCACTCAGCTCGGCCTGCATCAAGAGGACTGATGAGGACCAGTTAGTCATGCAGTGAACCTCCCTTGCTCCAGCCTGCATCCAGCAGACTGGTGTGGACTGGTTAGCCACACAGTGAGCCCACCCTTAGCCCGGCCTGCATCAAGGAGACCAGTGAGGATGGGTTAGCAAGACAGTGAGCCTGCCCTTGCCCCAGCCTGCATCCAGTGGACTGGAGAGGACTGGTTAGACACACAGTGAGCCTGACCTTGACCTGCCAGCATCTAGAGGACTGGAGAGGTCCAGTGAGCTGCACACATACCTCTGCAACATACTGCCACCATGCTCTCAGGGCTCCTCATTGTGCCAGTTCCTGGATGCACTCTGCACAGGCACAGGTGGTCATAAAGGTCATTTTACTGAGCTCCAGAAGATAGAACAGAAGTGAACAACTGTAATAAAGGCACATCACACCTCCATAGTTGGTAAGTTGGAGGGATCACCACCTTCCATCAGAACTTTAACTATCATCAGAGAAAGGGCAGAGGGAACCTGTAGTAGAGATCAACCCTACAGGAGGTCAGGGATCTCAATTTGGGCCTTGCAGACTGAATTCAGACTGAATCTCAGGGGTCTGTCAATGGATAGCTGAGACTAAATGACTTAGTTCTGCACATTGATGCACACATTTTCTATTGTGACAACAGAGATATACCTTGAAAGAAGACCTTTAAATTCTTTTTCTTCTGTCTTTTCCTCATTCAATTCTGCAAATTCCTTCTTTTTTGTCTTTATTTTTTCCCCAACTCAGTCTCTTGCTGCCCCATATTATTCTTCATCTCTCTTTTTGTTTCTATTGCAGTCCTAATTCAGATTTCTTCTCTTTTGTTTTTTCTTCTTCTTTTTTTTTCTGCTCTCTTTTTCCTTCACTCAAAGGTCACTAGTTTCAAATGACAGTGAGTTCTTACTACTGTTAAATTGCTCTAATCTTGTCCTTGTTTTAGCAATCTGTCTTTTGCTCTTGTCTTCAATAGATTCCTAAAGTTTGCATAATCATCCTGTGTCCTCTGGATTCACTTGAAACCTTCTGCAATTCTTTTATCTGTCTATTCATCTCATCCTAACTCTATATAATCCCCCATCCTAAATGGTAAAGTTGCTATATTGAAGAGTTTATTCATTGTAAACATATTTTGGGGTGCTCCTTGATTTTGATTTAATTCACATGGTTTAAAGGTGATAGCTTAGTGCTGGGGATTTAGCTCAATGGTTCTGCTGCCAGTATCAAACGTGCAAGGACCTGAGTTCAATACCCAGTAACAAAAAAAAGGTGATAGCTTAAAAACTACCACAAATGGTCAATTTTTAAGCTGTGCATGATGCTATGGTGTTATTGATTGTATCAGTTGAGTTAAGGGATATGATGGATTAAATCAGTTGTGCTTTTTGATATTATGAAAATGAGAGGGTCTATGTGTCATTAGAGACTCTAAGCTAAAGTGCAACTATATAACGAAGATCAAAGTAATGATCCAGGAATTGAACCAAGGACAACCTAACAACAAAAATAAAAATGAGAAAAAAATTAAGCAAGACACAAAGACAGACTTCCAGTTCACCAATGGAACTCTAGGGGAAATGAGGATGAAAAGCCTGACAATCAAGCACCAGGACACCCTGAACTCATAGCACAGGAAGTAACAAAACAGATCAATCAGGCTCTAGAAAAATTCAAAACACAAATAATTTCCCAGATAACTACAGAGATGGTGAGCAAAATTAAAGACAGGATTAGAGATTCTAGAACAGAAACTGACAAAAAAACCAGATAAGTTCAGGACCATGATAGAAGCTGCAAAGGCCCAGCACAAGAAAGAAATAGAAACTATGAATGTCCAACATAGGAAAGAAATGGAATCCATGAAACAGATTCAAATAGATACCCAGGAGATTAAAAACTCTACTGAAAGTTTTCAAAGCAGGATAAAAGAATGTGAAGATAGAATTTCATATGTAGATGGTAGGATTGCAGTCAGGGACCATGAAAAGAGAGGTCTCTTAAAATCAGAAAAGGATCATGAGAAATCAATCCAAAAACTCCTAGATGATGCAAAGAAGAATAACATAAGACTGATAGGAATCCATTAGGTAGCAGGAGAAAAAACAAATGACTTTAAAAAGCTGCTCACAGAATTAATATCAGAATACTTCCTAAAGAGAGGGAAGAATTTGACATAGGGACAAGTGAGGCATATAGGACTCCAACTAGTCATGATCAAGACAAAATCTACACCTAGACATATAATAATCAAGATCCCAGAAACCCAACAGAAGAACAAAACACCACAAGCAGAAGAGCAAAGAAACAAATCACATGCAAAGGAAAATCCATCAGAATCACAGCAGACTTTTCAATACAAACCCTTAGGTCAAGGAGATCCTGGACTGAGGTATTTCAAGTCCTAAAAGAAAACAACCTCCAACCAAGACTGATGTACCCTGCAAAACTCTCTTTCAAAATAGATGGGGAAATAAGATAAATCTATGACAAAGAACACCTGAGAAACTTCATGAACACCAAACCAGCGCTACAAGTAATTCTAAATAATATCCTAGAAAAAGACAATGAAGCTCACAACACCATGAGGCCCAACAGAGCAAATCATATAGCCAAGGCAAAAAACTCAAATGCAGAGGGGGAAAAGGTAAAAAGAGTCAACAAAAGGACAATAACATGACAATAATAAGTCAGTACATATCACTTATAACCATCAATTTCAATGGCCTCAATTCACCAATCATGACAAATAGACTGGCAGAATGGATTAAGAAGCAAAATCCAACAATATGTTGCATACAACAAACACACCTAGTACAAAAAGAAGCCCATAGACTGAAAGTGAAAGCATGGAAATCAGTTCTCCATGCAACAGGAGCCCAGAAAAAAGCAGGGATACCGCTCTTACTCAAAGACAAATTAAATTCCAAACCAAAACTGATTAAAAGAGGCAAAGAAGGCCACTACATCCTTGTAAAGGAAACAATTAAAGAGGAAGAGATGACAATTATAAACATATATTCACCCAATATTAATGCCCAGAAGTATATAAAACAAATATTAAGTAACATGAAAAACAAAATAAGCACTAATACAGTTGTAGTAGGGGATCTAAATACCCCACTATCACAAATAGACAGATCATCTAGGCAAAAAATCAACAACAAAATAATAGAACTGAACCAAGTTTTGAACATATGGACTTAATAGACATCTATAGAGTGTTCCAACCAACAAAATCAGAATATATATTCTTTTCAGCTGCACATGAGTAATTCTCAAAGATAGACCACATAATATCTCACATAACAGGTTTGAATAAGTGCAAAGGAATCAAAGGTATCCCCTGTATATTATCAGAATACAGTGCAATGAAGCTGGAGATCAATAGCATAAGAAACCATAGGAACTTCACAAACATGTGTAAATTGAACAACACTCTCCTGAACAATCAATGGGTCACAGAAGAAAGTAAACAGGTTTTACAAATAAATGATAATACCAATAAAATATAAGGGAATGTTTGGGACACAATGAAAGCAGTTTTATGTGAAAAATTCATAGCATTGAATGCCCACAGTAAGAAAAAAGAGCAAGCTCAAATACACAACATAATGATGAATCTTAGACTCCTAGAAAAAGAAGACCTAGAAAAACCCAAAGCTCATACAAGAGAGGAAATTATAAAGATTAGAGCAGACATCAATGCAATGGAGACTTCTAGAATGATACAAAAAATGAATCAAAGTTGGTTGGTTGAAAGAATAAATAAAGTCAATAAACAATTAGCCAACCTTGTCAAAAAAGGAAAGAAAAGGCTCAGATCCATGCAAATAGGAAAAAAAAAGGTGAAGTCACAACAGATCCAACAGAAATCCAGAGAACATCAGTACCTACTTTGAGAACCTGTACTCTAATGAAATGGAAAACACAGAAGAAATGGGCAGATTCCTAGATACTTATGAATTACCAAAGTTGAACGAGGATAAAAAAATTTAAACACCCCAATTAAAATAAGTGAAATTGAAAATTTAATTAAAAGTTTACCAACAAAGAAAAGCCCAAGTCTTGATGGATTCACTGCTGAATTTTACAAGACATTTAGAGAAGAACTAATGCCACTACTCTTTAAACTTTTCAATGAAATTGAAAGGGAAGCAATACTTCCAAATTCATTCCTGGATGCAAGTATTACTTTGATTCACAGACCAGGGAAGGACCCAACTAAAAATGAGAACTAAAGGCCAATATCCTTAATGAAAACATATGCAAAATTCATTAATAAGATCCTAGCAAAGAGAATACAGAAGGTCATCAAGAAGATCATACATACTGACCAAGTCAGATTTATTCCAGGGATGCCAGGATGGTGCGACATACATAAAACAATAAATGTAACCCACTATAATAACAGAGTCAAGGACAAAAACCATATGATCCTCTCTTTAGATGCAGAAAAAATATTCAAAACCCATTCATGATAAAAACCCTGCAAAAATTGGAATAGATGGTCTATATCTCAACTTAATAAACACTATCTATGAAAAACCAACAGCCAACATCATATTAAATGGCCAAAAACTGAAAACCTTCATGTTAAAATCAGGAAAAGACAGGTATGCCCATTATCACCATTCCTCTTCAATATAGTTCTGGAAACATTAGCCACAGCAATTAGACAAGAGAAAGAAATTAAAGCAATGAAGATAGGAAAGGAAGAAGTTAAACTGTCATTATTTGCTGACGATATGATACTCTACATTGAAGACCCAAATAATTATGCCAAAAGACTTCTAGACTTAATTGACACTTTCAGCAGAGCAGCTGGATACAAGGTCAACACTCAAAAATCAATAGCCTTCCTGTACACAAATAACAGGCTCACTGAGAGATAAATTAGGGAAACAATTCCTTTCACAGTAGCACCCAAAAAATGCAGTATCTAGGAATCAATCTAATGAAAGAAGCAAAAGAACTCTACACTGAAAACTACAGCACTCTGAAAAAGAGATCGAGGAGGATTTAAGAAAGTAGAAAGATATACCCTGCTCCTGGATAAGAAGAATCAACATAGTGAAAATGGACATACTACCAAAGCTGCTATACAACTCAATGCAATGCCAATTGAAACTCCAACAGTATATTTCACAGAACTAGAAAAAATAATCCAAAAATTCATTTGGAACCAGAAGAAACCTAGAAAAGCAAAAGCCATACTAAGCAACAGAGACATGGCAGAGGGTATAACAATTCCCAATTTATAACTATACTATAAAGCCACTGTGATAGAAACAGCAGGGTGCTGGCAAAGAAACAGACTGAGGATCAGTGGCAAAGATTGGAAGATAGAGAAAAAACTGCAGATGTACTTAGTTATCTCATCTTGACAAAGGAGCCCACCATCCTCAATGGAGGCGAGATAGCCTTTTTAATAAACAGTGTTGGCAAAACCATATTTCAACCTGCCAAAGAGTGAAACTAGACCCTTATCTTTCACCATGCAGTAAACTAAAATCCAAGTGGATTAAATATATAAATATTTTTAAAAGAGTCACTAAATTTGCTGGAAGATAAGTTAGGCAGAACTCTTGAAGACATTGGCATAGGAAAGGACTTTATGAACAAATCCTCAGTAGCATGGGAAGTAGCAGAAAGAATCAACAACTGGGATCTCATCTTCTTAAAAAGCTTCTGCACTGCAAAAGAAACTATCAACAGAATTAAAAGACAACCTCCATTGTGGGATAAAAAAATTTACCAGCTGCTCCTCAGACAAAGGCCTATTATCTAGAATATATGAAGAACTCAAAAACATCAGCCCCCCCAAATATAAAGACCTGATTCAAAAATGGGCCTCTGAAATAAACAGACATTTCTCAAAGAAGTCAAAGCAAGAAGTAAATATATGAAAAAATGTTCCACATCACTGTTCATTCAAGAGATGCAGATAAAAACAACACCGATATTCCACTTCACCCCACAAAGAATGGCTGCTGTCAATAAATCAACCAATAACAAATGTCGGGAGAAAGGAACACTCTTCCATTGTTTGTGGGAGTGCATAGTGTTGAAACTGCTATGGAAATCAATATGGAGATACCTTAAAGAACTAGAACAAGAGGTTCCATTTGACACAGCCATCCCTCTGCTAGGTATCTTTCCAAAAGAATTAAAAGAATCATATTACTGTGGTATATGTTCACCCATGCTTATAACAGCACAGTTTGTAATAGCTGAAACTTGGAAACAGCCCATTTGCCCATTAGTTGGAGACTGTATAAACAAGATGTGGATTCTCTATAAAATGGAATACTACTAAGCCATAAAGAATGAAAATCTGGAGTCATTCATAGAAAAATGGATGCATATTGAAGATATACACAAGTGAAATAAATGTCACACATGTGTAAATACCAAATAGTTTCCCTAGTGTGAAAAACTGTAATTGTACATAAGATCTTAATGGTATAATTGATAATGTGAAAAAGGAAGAAAAGGGCTAAAGCTGTAGGGGAAGGGGAAAGGATAGGGGAAAGGAAATAAAGGAAAAGAACAAAATATGGGAAATAGAAAATGGAAATAAAATATTTGTAAATAGGGAAGGGAGGAGGAGTGAAGGGAGGGCAGGAATGAGGGGAAACAATGAGAACCAAGACCTGTCATGCAAAGGTACAAGATCCCAATGATGAATGTAACTGTACTCTATACCTAAATGTATCAAGAAATTCAATGAGAAAATAAAAATATAGTGAAGATCACAAGCCCAGCAGAATGAATCCATCTGTCATAAAAAGAAATTCAATGCAAGGGGGAGAATCCAACAAAAAGAAAAAGTCATGACAAGCATAAGTCAATACATATCAGTTGTAACCATCAAAATTAAAGGTCTCAATTTTCCATTGAAAAGAAACACACTGGCAGAATGGGTCAAGAAGCAAGATCTAACAATAAGAAATACATTTAATTTAAAAAGAAACTCATAGACTGATATCTAAAGGATGGAAAACAATACTCCATGCATCAGGAACCCCCAAAAAGCAGGAGTAGCTATTCGCTTTGTAGGTGATTGGATTTCAAATCAACACTCATTAAGACAGACAAAGAAGAACACTACATCCTTCTAAAGTGAATAATCCAAGAGGAAGAGATGTCAGTAGCCCACTGTCACAAATAGTTAGACCAACTTGACAAAAAATAAACAATTGAATAGTAGAACTCAATCCAACTCTTGAACAAATGAACTCAACAGATGTTTTCAGAATGTTCTACCACACAAAATCAGAATACACATTCTTTTTGGCTGCACATGGATCCCTATCCAAAATAGACCACATATTCACTCATAGAACATGTGTAAGTAAGTGCTAAGGAATTGAAGTCATCCACTGTACATTATCAGACCATAGTGCAATGAAATTGAAGATCAATAGCAAAATAAGCTGAAAGAATTTCAGAAACTCATCAAAATTGAACAACGCAATTCTGAGTAACCAATTAAAATTAGAGAGAAAATTAAAGAAGAAATCAGACAGTTCCTACAATCAAATGACAATGACAATACAACATACTGGAATCTATGAGACACAATGCAAGCAGTCTCAGGAGGGAAATTCACAGCAGTGAATACTAATATAAGGAAAACAGAGCAAGCTCTATTAAACAACCTTATGCTGAGTCTCACACAAAAAGCAGAGCAGGAAGAACCCAAAGCTCATACAAAGGAGGGAATTTTAAAGATCAGAGCAGAAATTAATGCAACGGAGACTAAGACAATAATGCAAAATGTCAATGAAGACAAGAGTTGGTTCTTCAAAAGAATAAACAAAATTGACAAACCTTTAGTCAACCTTATGAAAACAGGAAAGAAAAGGCCCAAATTCATGCAATTAGGAATGAAAAGGGTGAAGTTACAAAGGAACCAACAGAAATCCAGAGGGTCATCAATACCTACTTTGAGAATCTATATGCCAATAAGATGGAAAATACAGAAGAAATGGACAGATTCCTAGGTATGTACGAATTACTAGAGTTCAACAAAGATGACCTAAAAATTCTAAACAACCCAATATCAATCAATTAAATTGAAAAATTAATTTAAAACTTACCAACTAAGAAAAGTCCAGGCTCTGATAGCTTCCCTGCTAAATTATACAAGACATTTAGAGAGGAACTAGTGCCACTCCTGTTTAAACACCTTAATGAAAATGAAAGGGAAGTGATACTCCCAAATTCATTCATGGAAGCAAGCATCATCTTCATCCTCAAAGCAGAGAAAGACCCAACTGAAAAAAGGGAGCTATAGACCAATCTCACTAATGAACACAGATGCAAAAAATTCTGTACTAAGACTCTCACAAATAGAATGCACAAGATTGTCAAGAAGATTATAAAGCTGACCAAGTGTGACTCATCCCAGGGATGTAGAGATGGTTCAACATATACAAATAAATATAATACACTATATTAATAGAGCTATGGACAAAAACCATAGTATCATCTCAATAGATGCAGAAAAAACATTTGTCAAAATTGAACACACATTCATGATAAAAAAAAACCCTACAGAAAATTGGAAAAGACAGTCTCTACATCAATCTAATTAAAGCCATCTATGAAAAACTAACAGAGAATATCATACTAAATAGTCAAAAACTGAAATCCTTCACACTAAAATCAGGAACAAGACAACGATGTCTTCTATCACCCTCCTGTTCATTAGAGTTTTGGAAACATTAGCCACAGCAATTAGACAAAAGAAAGAAATAAATGGAATAAAGATAGGAAGCAAAGAAGTCAAAGTGTCGTTATTTGCAGATGACACGACACTCTATTTAGAAGACCCATGAACTACACTAAAAGTCTTCTATACTTAATAACCAAATTGAGCAAATTAGATATAATCAAGGTCAATACACAAAAATCAGTAGCTTTCCTGTACTTGAAAAAAACAGACTCACTGAGAGAGAAGTGGGACAAACAATTCCTTTCACAATAGCATCTAAAAAATTGAAATACCTAGTAGTCCACCTAATGAAAGTAATCAAAGACCACTACTCTGAAAACTACAGTGCTCCGAAAAATGATATTGAAGTGGATATCAGAAAAATGGAAAGACATCCCTTGATCCTGGTAGGAAGAATCAACAGTGAAGTGGCTATGCTTCCAAAACTGATCTAAAGATTCAATGCAATTCCAAAAATTAATTTGGAACAACAAGAGGCCTTGAATAGCAAAAGCAATTCTAGGCAATACATACACGATAGCGGGTATCACAATCCCTTACTTGAAACTATATTACAAAGCTACTGTCATAAAACAACATGCTACTGGCAAAGAAACAGACTTGAGGACCAGTGGAACAGATTAGAAGATGCACATTGGTGGGAGTGCAGACTGGTGAAACCACTGTGGAAATCAATATGGAGATACCTCAAAGAGCTGGGACTAGAGGTCCCATTTGACCCAGCCTTCCTTCTACTGGGTATCTTTCCAAAAGAATTAAAAGAATCATATCACAGAGATATATGCGCACCTGTGTTTATAGTGACACAGTTTGTAATAGCTAAAACTTGGAAACAGCCCATTTGCCTATCAGTTGGAAACTGGGTAAAGAAGATGTGGTTTTTCTATAAAATTGAATATTACTCAGCCATAAAGAATGAGAAACTAGATTCATTCATAGGAAAATGGATACATATTGAGGATATAATAATGTTAAATCACCTTGTTGCTTTGCTATTGCGTGAATGCCATGAATTCTTTCTTTTCTGTGATGCCCCTCTGCCATACTACCATGCACTGGAGCCAGCTGATTATGGACTGAAACTTCTACAAAGTATAATCCAAATAAACTGTTTCCCCTTTAGCTTTGGGTATTGGGTATTTTGTCTCAGCAACCAGAGAAAAGTAGCGATGACACTTGCTATTTATCTACTTAGGTTATTTTAATATACTCTTTATTCTATTTAAGTAATACATGTCTAGAAATTTGTTCATTTCTTGTAGATTTTCCAATTTATTACCATAACAGAATGAACTCACTCCAAGTTTTACAGTTGAATAGGGAAAAATAGTACAGGTTCTTGTGTACATCAAGGAAGGAATTGTTATGTGTTCACTTCATAGTAAGTTTGGAACAGTAGCAGAAACAAGCAGGAGGGTGAAGGGAAAAGAGAAACCTTGGATGAGTACCAACACAACTCATGCTTACAGTACTTAAACGGTCAGACTTCTCTAACTTCAGGTGCCTCCCACTGAGGTGACTCCTATTCCTGGTGTTGGAACTAAAGTTGTGCTGGCTTGGGCAGTGTGACCTCCTCAGCTTAAATGTGGATAATCACAATGGCATTGCCATGCCCACAGCTGAATGAAGGGAAAAGAGTGGCTCATTCAGCTTCTCCATATCTAATTGTATCACAGGTACCAAAATCTGTATTAGTCACCTTCTCATTACTGAAAGAGAATACCTATTACCCATAATTTAATGGATAGGTATATTTTTGGTTATAGTTTCAGAATTTTCAGTACATAGTCAATTGATTGAAAGGCAGAAATGGCATGGTGGAAGGCTCTGCTGTGAAAGAAAGTTTCTCATATCAAGGAAGCCGGGATGAAGAGGAGAAAGGAGGAGCCAGACATAGAGATATATACTTCTAAAGCTATGCCTCCAATGACCCACCTCCAATGAAACTCTACCTCCTAATAGCAAGTCAATCATAGTTCCTACAATCTAATCAACTTTCAAAAGCTCCAAATCTGAACACATGGGGCTTTGAGGAACATTCTAGATCTAAAGCATAACAGATGTTGTATATTATGACGTGATACAAGAGGTATTTTGTATGCATTTTTGTCTTTAAAATGTTGACTTTCTAGACAATAAGTGGCAACTCTATACTTACTTAACTCTATAGTTACTCTAGCCTATATTTTTCATATATATTTTAAAACAGAATACCTACTAAATAAATTATCTATGAAATAGTTATTGCATATTGTTATACCAAGCCAGCAAGAGAACACCAAATACCAGGACACAGATAAAACTAAAAGAAGTTTATTACACACGTGTGGACTTACTCTCTAAGAGAACTGAAGCCCCATTACAGGGCTGTGCATAGGTTTTATAGGGTTTTTCAAACAAAGAAGTTTAAACATAGGTCAGGGCATTCACACAGCTACAAGGGGGTAATATTTCAAATACACAGTGTATCTTATGGGGGAAGTGTTTTATGGTCACCTTTTGTAATACCATTTGTCCTGGGTGGGCTGTTAACCAAGCCAGCAATTAGCACAGGAAGGTTTCTTTGCAGTTTGAGCAACTTTCCCCAGTGTTTGATAAGGAGAGGGGGAAGCAACAGCCTCTGGGGTCATTAACAGGCCAGTACGGAGTCACTTTAGCTCAGTGAGGTCTCACATTCCCCACTGGTTTTAGTTAGAATCAAATCCTTGATTCACCATCGGATGTTTTACTTAAAATTTTAGCTAAGGTATCATAGCAATTTGTAAAGGCATCTTAAGGCTTATAACTTATTAGTGTAAAAACAAAATAGCTCATAGCAATTTGACACAATAAAAGAGTGCATAGTATATTGATTGTAGTCCTCATTTTTCAGCTGTGCATGGACTTTCCAGCTCCCAGTGTGGTGAGAGTAAGGCCTTGAGTGTGCTCTCTCCTGGAGCTGCAGTCCATGGAGTTTTTGGTCACTTTACTCTAGAGTGGTTAATCTACATTTGGACTTTAGTCACCTTGACAACTATGGGAGTAACTATAAATGCATCATATGGTCTTTTTAATATAGGTTGAAAAGGGGTTCTTTTTAAAAAATTTTAACACAAACTCGGTCCTCCAGTTTTATTAGATGGGCAGGAGTTAGCACAGGAAGGTCTTCTTTATTTTTAATTTGCTCTAGAGTATTTTGGAACACTTTGCCCAATTTTAACAGCAGTAATTTCATACTGGATGAGCCCAATTGAGATAAATTTCTCACAAAGTCTCTTAAGATGCAGGGTGGCCTTTTAAACAAGACCTCATATGGGGAGAACCCAGTATGATTGGGGGTATTTTTTATTTTAAGGAAGGCCAAGAGAGCAGATCGACCCATAACACTGGTGTTTTCTGACAATATTTAGTTAATACTCCCTTAATGGTGTGAATTTTTTTAACCTCACCAGAACTCTGAGGCAGTGTGTAAGTACTATTTTACACATAATAGTTCAGCTAGATCTTGTACAACCTCTGATACAAATGTTGGCCCATTGTCATTGCCTATGGAGAGAGGCAAAACAAACTTTGAAATTATCTCATTTAATAAAATCTTTCATACCTCTGAAGTCTTTTTGGTTTTTATAGGGAGGGCCTCAGGCCATCCAGAGTAAGTACAAACACATACCAACATATATTTATAACCTTTACAAGAGGTGGGTATAATCATGTGAAGTTGTTATTTAGTGGCCTTTTTGGCTTTTATGTCTGTCTTGGCTTTGCTTTTTGTTATTGCATTTTTTCTGATGTCTAGAGCAATGTATTACTGCTGCTTTGTTAGCTTTTTACATTGTCTTTAACAACTGTGTTATCTCTTGTTTATTTTTAATCTGTTTGCCCTCTGCTGTGAGAAGACCACATTCTTTGTAGATTGTGCCATAGATATGCAACATAGCAAGCAAGAATCTGTATAAACATTTACCCATTTTTTTTTTTTTGGTACAGGGGATTGAATTCAGGACCTTGGGCTTGCAAGGCAGGCCACCAAACTGCTGAGCAAAATGCCTGGCCTACCCTCTTTTGTTTTGCCTGTTGGAAAGCCTGTATGAGTGCCCATAGCTCAAATCACTGAGCTGACCATCAGGTGGGGAGGGGTCCCTCTTGGACCATTTCATTTCATCTTGAGTCGTCACTGCATAGCCAGCATAGTGTAACCCATTTTCCACGAAGCTGCTCCCATCCGTGAACAGGACAAAATCAGCATCAGGCAGCAGGGCTTTCATCAGATACCGACAATTCGAGAACAACTTGTCAGTGACCATGAGGCAGTAGAGTTCAGGGGAGGGGGGCAGGTTCTGAGGGAAAAAAGTAGGGGGATTCAAGGTTTTAACTGGAACAAAATATAGGAAGATGAGGGCCTAATATTGCGTGACTCTATTATTTGAGAGCCAGTGTTGTCCTCTTTTGTTTATCAACTCCAGAACATCAGGAGGCACCTGAATAGTCAGTTCTTGCCCCAAAGTCAATCTGTCAGCCTCTTTGATTAGCATAACAGAGCCTCCAGAGCTCACAAACAAGGGGGCCATCCCTTTGCAACTGGATCCAGATTCTCAGATAAATATGCTACTGGCTGATTTCATGCACCTACTAAGGCAGTATCATTTCTTTCATTAAAAGGCTGAGTCACATCTGGGATTCCAAATGCAGGGGTATCAGAGAGAGTTTTAACCATTTCTGCAAACCCTGGATTCTAGATCCTGTAAAAATCTGATGCAAGCCAAAAATTTTCTTGGCTGCTTTTGTCCTTTATCTCCCAAGCAACATATTTCTTTGGAAACTTGGAATCTTAAATGTCTGACTTGCTGTACACAAATCTGAGCCTTTTTTAGGAAACTTGATATCCTGCCTCCTGAAGTAGCATTAAGAGTTTCTTAATACCCTGTGAAGTTTCTATTTATTCAATACATCAGAAAATTAACAATAATAATCATAATTATATGTGGGAAACTTTATGTCTTTTAGTCTAATTTGATATCAAAGCACTTTTTAAATAAAACTTAATAACTCTGTTTTTTCACAGGACATAGTATAATTTGAAAATGACCATTATAAATGTACCATAATAACATATTTAGAATCTAACCCTTTGATGATAATCAATGTAAACATTGTATAACATATTTAGTGATGTATATTGGGGGTATATTTCCTTAGAAAGCTATGAAAACTATTGGGGCTCCCATTAGTGAATAAAGGCCAGAATAAATTCTTTTTGGAGCAGCTGTCTTTACCATTAACAGGAGTTTCTCCAGGCCTGAGTTTATATTAATGAAAGCTCTTTATGACTGCACATGTAAACCTCTTATAACAACTTGAAACCAACAAGCAAACATACTTTTTTATGTTAAATCATTTCTTTATACCATTTTTACATACTTAGGCCTTCTGGTCTTGTACATATATTTTTTTACTTCTTTTAACAAGACAAACATACAAAAACCTTTTCTGTCAAAAGTATGTCTCTTTTACTTATAGCTTTCTTAATATTTTTTGTCTCATTTACTATTAACCTTCTATAACAAACTTCAGCTGCTAAAATCTTAAAGTGTCCTCTCTCTTTTTTTGTTCTCAAATTGTTACATCTTAAAATTTGACTGGCTGACAATAAAGCAGTATTAACCTTGAGTTTTTTATCCACAAAGTACAGAAAAGAGCAAGTTAACCCTATAATCACAATTCTAGAATTTGCAATGTACAAGAAGTATTTTAAGCACACCAATTAAACTTAATTCAAATTGAAACAAAGATACATTTATCAAATAGTTAAAATTTTAACTGGATTTCCCTTGTAAAATCTCTTGATGGCTGGTAGAGAGCAGTGGCAGTTTCTCTGGCTTTGTTTTGGATTCCAGACCATTGTAGGCAGCATTAGGCTGATAACACAGTGCTGGCCTTGGGGCTTTTAAAGACTGTAGTTTTTTTTCCTCTATTTTGTTGTATGCTTTTCAGAGCTTTCCTATCAGTTTTTAATCCATCAAAGATGTATTTTTCTCATTTTAGTTCTTTTTTATCTAAGTTCAAGCCCTGTTCCATTCTCTTTGAGCCTGACTGTGGTTTCAAATCAGCAACCTCCAGTGCAGTAAAGCCAAGCAATTCTGTTTTTGTTTCTTTTTTGTGGGGGTGTCAAGTCTGGCTTAGCTCAGGCCACTATAACTCAAATTTTCTTAAGCATTTTTGGTTGCAATTTTTCCCCATATCCCCTGCAAAACCTTTATCAAAATTCTGAATCATGCACTTAAGGACAGTTGATTTAGTATTAGCATTTCCCATGACCACTAGATATTCCCTTGCCCGGTGATGCAAGACAAACAAAGGGTGGTTTGCTGATCCAGAAAATGGCCTCATTTGCTCGGCAGCCTGGCTGTGAGTTTCCCAGCTCTTTCAGGCCCATTCAAACTATAGAAAGTTTCTCATCACAAGAGTCTCCATTTTGTCCTTTCTAAGAACAGCCACAGACTCACAGGACTGACCCACACAAACTATGCAAGTGCCCCCTCCCTTTGTTTTGGTGCACAGAGGAGGCTACCAATAGCTTTCATAGCTTGCTCCATTCACTCTCCTAATCACGTCTCTTTCACACACACAGTCACACAAGAAGTTAAAATATTCCCTCACTGGGGCCCCTTACAAAGCACAATACAACCTTAAAATTTTCTGTAAGGTACTTGCAAAGAGAATTTAACAGTTCATTTATATATAAATAGAATCAAGGATTAAAAATCCCATAATTGTCTTGAGAGATACAGAAAAAGCCTTCCAAGAAATCCAACATTCTTCACAATAAAAACCTGCTGCAAATAGATGTAGAAGGACTTTGCTTCAAACTGATAAAAGCCATATATGACAAACTCACAGTCAACATCTTACTGAGTGGAGAAAACTGAAAGTCATTCCATATAAATAGAATCAAGGATTAAAAATCCCATAATTGTCTTGAGAGATACAGAAAAAGCCTTCCAAGAAATCCAACATTCTTCACAATAAAAACCTGCTGCAAATAGATGTAGAAGGACTTTGCTTCAAACTGATAAAAGCCATATATGACAAACTCACAGTCAACATCTTACTGAGTGGAGAAAACTGAAAGTCATTCCTCTAAAATCAGGAATGACATAAAAATGTCTGCTCTCACCACTCCTGGTTAAAATAGAATTTGTAAATTTAGGAAGATTAACCACTTAAAAGAAAGAAGTAAAAATGAAACATGTAAAAAAGGAAGAAGTAAAATTGTTGCTATTAGCAGTTAATATGATTGCTTATATGGAAAAAAGACTACCATATGACTTCTGACTCTGATAAACAAATTCAGCAAAGTAGCATGATGCAAAATCAACACACAAAAACTTAGTGTGCTGGTTCAAAAAAGTAACTTATTAAGGTCTGTGGTGCCATCACCTGCCTTGCAAGTGCAAGGTCCTGAGTTCAATCCCTCATACAAAAAAAAAACAAAACAAAAGCAGTAAAGCATCCCTTATTGTTGAGTCAGAACTAATATTGTTAAAATGGCAATATTAGCAGTAGCAAACTATACATTCAACTCAATTGTTACTTGAAATTCCAACACCATTCTTTAAAAAACTAAAAAATTCTAAAATTTACACAAAACCAGAAAATATCCAAGGAATTCATGTGCAAAAAGAGTGACCTGAGAGGCATCACAATTCTAGATTTTAAGTTGTACAGTACTACAAAGTTATAGCAACATACATAAAATGGTAATGGCACAAAGATGGAAACATACATCAGTAAAATATAATGTAAGACAGAAACAACTCTACATTACTATAGCTATCTGATTGTTGACAAAGTGTCCAAAAATATACTTTGGACAAAGAAGAGCCTCTTTAACCAATGTCATGGGAAAATATGGATGTCCACTTGCAAAGACTGAAACTACATCCCTGTCTCTTGCTCTACATTAAAAGCAAATCAAAATGAATAAAAATTTAGATATAAAAACAGAAAGTCTGAAATTGTTGGAAGATAAAATAGTGGAAACATTTTAAACCATAGGCACATACAAAGATTTAATGACCAGAATCCCAATATACAGAAAATAATAGCAATACCAATAATTAACAAATAGAATTGCATCAAATAGGAATAGAATTAAAGAGTTTCTGTATAGCAAAAGTAGCTATCAATTGAGTAAAAATACAAAAAATGTGAAAAAATTTGCCAGCTGCAAATCTCTGATAGAGGACTAATATTAAAACATATTTTTAAAAACTCAAAATATTAATTGCCCCCTTAAAAATCACACAAATGACCCAAGTAATACATGGGCAAATGAATGGAACAGATACTTCTCCAAAGAATGGCCAATAAGTATATGAAAAAATATTTTGCGCATTTAGCCATTAGGGATATGCTAGACTAAAATTCATTTCAGAATGACTATTATGAAGAACCCAACACATGCTGGTAAGGATGTGAATAAAATAAAACTCTCACACATTTTTGGTTTGAATGTAAACTAGTACAACCACTATGGAAATCAGTATTAAGGATCTTCAAAACACTAGAAAGACAAATTTCATTTGATCCAGTTTTACCCCTTCTAAATATATATCTGGTAGAATTAAAGACATCATACTATTGTGATACAAGACTACACATGTTTATAACAGCACAATCTGTAATAGTTAAGCTCTAGGAACAGAACAAATGACTACTGACAGATGAATATATAAACTATATTATCTCTACACAAGGAAATATTATTCAGCCATAATAAGAATTCAATCACACTGTTTTCATGAATATGGGTGTAACTTGAGATCGCAATGCTAAATGAAAAGAAGTTAGATCCCCAAAGTTAAATATTATATGGTTTCTCTCATATGAGGAAACCCAAAGTAAAAATGAATAAGATCATAAAATAAAGGAGAGATGTTAGAAGATAATAATGCAGACTTTGGAGTTGGGGATGGATATTCATACACGGCAGGGTCAATGGAAAGTTTGTAAAGGGATGAAAAATAATCAAAATATGTGATATGCATGCACTAATTCCCCAAAATTAATCTCATGATTCCATATTGGAAGCCAATTTTAAAAGCAATAATTTTAAAAAACAAAATAAGCAGTTATTTTTCAGTAAACTGGAAATCAATAATCTCCAAAAGGAAATTAAGTAAAAATTTGGTTTGTGATATCATCAAAAAGGATAAAGCACATAATCTCGATTCCTTTACAGAAATAGAAAAGCTGATTCTAACCTTCATGTGAAATTTTGATGGAACCTGAAGAGCACAAACAATCTTGAAAGTAATAACATTTGGGAAGACTGAAATTTCCCAATGTCAAGACTTACTACAAAGCTATCATAATCAAAACAGTGTTGTACAGGTGCAGGACATACATATAGATCAACAAAATAAAAGGAGAGTCCAGAAATAAGCCCAAATATCTGTGGTCAGTTAATATTTCATAACAGTGTCAAGAGCATTCAATAGGGAATGAATATATGAATGAATGAGTGAATCAGAAATGGTGCTAGAAAACAGGATATCAACAAAAAAATAAGACACTAGAAATAAAAAATAAACCAAATGGATAAAAGACTGAATGAAAAAAGCAAAACCTATAAAATTCTTGCTGGAATACCTAGGAGTAGATCTTCATGACTTGAGTTTGACCAAAGTTTTAAAGAATGAATCAGAACCAAAAGTAGCAAAAATAAATAAACTGGACATCATCACAATGAAAATATTTTTATAACTCATGTGACATTTTCAAGAAAAAGGAGAATTACGATAAAAAATAAGTAAGCACTTGCAAATCATATACTTCATAAGAGTCTATGATACACAATATATTTGAAATTTTCCTAAAATTCAACAACAAAATGTTAAAAGACCAATAAATTGATAAAAGACCTGAAAAATAGTTCTGCAAAGATATACAAATGCCCCCAAACAATATGAAAAATACTAAATATCATTTGTTGTTATTGAAGTGTAAATCAAAACCACAGATAGTATGTCAAACCCAGTTGAAGGGCTGAAATTTAAAAAATGAAAACTGGGCTGACAAGATGTGGGCAAAATCAAACACTTGAACATTGCAAGTTGGTAAATGCTAAAGTAAAAAATTTTCATGTTTCCTAAAATAAACAGAATTATCATATTATCCAGTAATAAATAAATATATATATATATTTCATATATATGACAATAATTCAAAGAAAGTATTTAAAATAGTATATAAATATTTATAGTAGCATTATTTTTAATAGCCAAAAAGATTTTAAAAATCCAGATTTCCAACAAAGGAGAAATGGATAAACAAAATAATACGTCCATAAAATGGAATATTTTCCACCTATAAAATGAATGAAGTACTGATATATGCTAAAACATGAACACTAACAACATTATGCTGAGTGAAAAAGGAAGATTCAAAAGTTCATATATTGTATAACATTTGAAATATTTACATGAAATATGCAGAACATTTATTATGGCTTGCATCTAGATGTTTCTCCAAAGTCCCTTATGCTCATAGGTGGGGCTTTTTGGAGGTGACTGGATCTGTGCGAATATGGATTAAGGATGTGTGATATCTGGATTAGTTGTCTAGTTGGATTAGCATTGTTCCCCTAGATGAATTAGTATGGTGTGACACTGAATGAATGTATTGAAGAGGGAAGTTCTACCCTGGGTATGGGCCACAACAATCAATAGGATTTTAGCCTAGATAGAATATAAAGGGACAAAAAGAAGGCGGGCTTGCTACTTCCTACCTAACTTGCTCCAGACTACTTCTTCACAGCCATGACCCTATGCCATGCAGCCCTGCTTTGGAACCAGCCAAGTGTGGACTGAGAGCAATTCAAACTGTGAGATAGAAATAAATATTTCCTGCTTTTAACTGTGAATGTCAGTTATTTTGTCTAAGCAATGAGAAAAAAAATTAAGACAATAGTTAAAAATCAAATCCAGTGGCATTACACTATCTTTAAAAAAATGTAGTACATGCAACCACTATGGAAATCAATATGGAGATAACTCAAAGAGCTGGGACTAGAGGTTCCATTTGACCCAGGCATACCTCTGCTGGGTATCTTTACAAAAGAATTAAAAGAATCATACCACAGGGATATATGTGCACCTATGTCTATAGTGGCACAGTTTGTAATAGCTAAAACTTGGAAACAGCCCATTTGCCCATCAGTTGGAAACTGGATAAAAAAGATGTGGTTTTTCTATAAAATGGAATACTATTCAGCCATAAAGAATTAGAAATTAGATTCAGTCATAGAAAAATGGATGCATATTGAGGATATACTCCTAAGTGAAATAAATAAGTCACACATGTGTAAATACCAAATAGTTTCTCTGGTGTGAAAAACTATAATAGTACATAAGATCCTGATGATATAATTGACCATGTGAAATAGGAAGAAAAGGGCTAAAGGTGTAGGGAAAATGGGAAGGGTAGGGGAAAGGTAATAAGGGAAAAGAAAAAAATATGACAAAGTGAAACAATGGAAATAAAGTATTTGTAAATGGGGAGGGGAGGAGGGCGTGAAGGGAGGGCATGGACAAGGGGAAAAAAATGAGAACAAAGGCCTGTCATGTAAAGGTGCAAGATCCCAAAAATGAAAGGAATTTTACTGTATACCTTAAATGTATCAATAAACTCAATTAAAAAAAATGTAGTGCAGGGGCTGGGGTTTAGCTCAGTGGTACTACACCTGTCTTGAAAGTGCAAGGTCCTGAGTTCAATTCCCAGTACAAAATAAAACAAAAACAAGCAAACAAACAAAAAATCCATACTGCATAGCTCTGGTAATTACAACACAACTGTGCTGGCATAGAACCCGACATAATAATGGTACAAAATAGAGACCACATAAATGAATTCACACATTTACTAGCAATTTGCTTCAATCAAGGTACCAAGAACACACAATGTGAAAAAGACAGCCTCTTCAATAAATAGCATTGTGACAACCATATATCTGCCTACAAATAAATGAAATTAGACACTTGTCTCACACTGTATATAAAAATCAACTTAAAATGGAGTAAATACTTAAACTCTGAACTTATAGAAGAAAACAGGATGAAAGCTCTGACACTGGTTTATGTAATTATTTTGTGTATGTGACCCCAAAAGTACAGGTCAGAAAAGCAAAAATGAAAAATCACAGTAAACTGAAAAACTTTTCCATAGCTAAAAAAATAAAATATAAGTAAGGGAGGCAACCTAGGGAAGGAAAGAAAATAACCTGCTTAAAAAATAATGGATATAAATAGACTTTTCTCCAAAGGAGACATGCAAATGGACAAATATACAGAGAAAATGCTTCATGTCACTAATCATGAAAGAAATGCTAATTGAAACCAAAGATTATGACTTTAGAAATTAAAAAAAAAAACAAAATGGATTAAAGACTGAATTATAAGACCTAAAACAATAATTTTTACAGGTAAGGAAGCAAAATTTACTGTCACCCTGCACCCATACAATGGCTAGTATCAAAAACCTGAATGATAACAAGTGTTGTAAGGACACAGAGAAAAGAGAACCTATGAACATTATTAATATGAATATAAATTAATACAGCCATTATGAAAAGCAGTACAGAAATACCTGAAAAAATTACAAAGCGCACTATCATATGATACCGAAATTTTGCTACTGTGGAATATATCCAAAGGATCTGAAATAAGTATACTGAGGAGATATCTATAATTTTACATTCATCGCATCATTATGTAAGTAAGATATGTAATAAACTTGTGTCCCACATTGTATTAGTGGAGCAAGAAAATGTGACACATATACACAAAGAAAGACTACTGAACCTTAAAAAAGGAAATTCTGTTATCTCTGACAACATGGATGAAGCTAAAGTGCATAATGTTGAGTAAAATATACCACACACAGGAAGATAAATGTTGCATGATACAATGTATATATGGAATCTAAAAACAGTTACATGTATAGAAGTAAAGAGTGGAATGTTAGTTACCAGAGGCTGGGTTGTGAGCAGAAGCTGGAAAATATTAGTCAAAGTATAAAAATTTTCATTTCCATAGAAGGAATAACTAAAAATGATGTATCATCTTACATGATGACTATACTTCGTTACAATGCATTTTTATTATAATTAACACATTAATTGTACCAATAATTCACTGTTACATTTTCATACTTGCATATATTGTTTTTTGATCAGGTCAGTTCTCCCTTTTACCCTCTTCTACTGATAGAGAAAACTTTTATAAATAGCAAAAAACCTATGAAATGTCACAATGTAAAATGATTTCTGCCATCCGTAACAACAGTTTGCTTTGTTTAGTTCAGAATCAACAGACACCAGAGGCATCTAGTATCATCCTTAGATAACAGGGCAAAACAAGACCCCCTAGCTCAAAAGTTTTGTAAACCATATGATTATAAAGATGAAAAGAACCATTGTTAACTTTGTTTTCCTGACCAGGAACACACCTTCCCCTGGGTAGAATAGATAGCTAGATGAATCTTAAAAGTAAACTCCCACAACAAGGAAGTGCTACCTCTGGACTAATAGCTAGACAAATTTTAAAGGTAAACTCCCCTAGCAACAAAGTAGTGCTACATTTGGGTTGAAATTCAACTGTCTTGTGACCATGATTTGTATATCAGCAATGTGGATTGTGAAAATAAAATGTAACCACCTGAATGAGATCAACTCTGTAAAACCCTAGAAAAGAGAGTTGTAACCCTGCACAGGGTTGATCAGGGCACTGCTAATAAGTGTGATTGACCTTTTTGACAAAATAAATCTTTTTTTTATTTTACTTCCATTCTGCCACCTCTCTGTGTGTCACTTACCAATTTTTTCCATAACATTTGGTGCATTGGCCGGGAAAGGAAGGGCTGACACAGTCCGTGTTGGGCCTCGACCTCAGTCCCACTGGAGGGAGCGGTCATCTACCTCCTCAGAAGGGAAGAGGTGTGCCCTGGGATTTTCTGGGTTCCCTCTCTAGGACTCAGAGGCCAGCTCACCAGCAGTGGATCACTCAAACCTGGAACAGAGACAACAGAGGGAAGGTGAGTGAGCAAGTGAGTGAAATCCTCCATCTGAATGGTGAGATCCCCTGGGCTACTCCCTAGTTTGTCTTGCTTTGTTTTGGTTCTTAATTGAATGTTTGGGCAGATTACAGATTAGAGGCCTGATTACCCTCCCTTCTCTGCCATTTGCGAGGATTTATATCCTTAATTTGGGCAAAACATAAAGTTCTAATCACCCTCTGCTCTTTGCTGTTTGTGAGGGCTTCATTTGTATACATTCAATTTGTTATTGTGCTTTGTGTTGTACTTTTTAAGAGGCCCCAGAGAGGGAATGTGTTAACTACTTGTGTTACTGTGTGTGTGAAAGAGACTCAGTTAGTAGAGTGAGTAGAATGAGCTATGAAAGACATCTATAGTCTCATCTATGCACCAAGACAAAGGGAGGGGATGTTTACACTTAAAGATCCCTCCCAAGTAATGGAGCTCATTTGCGTCCATCCTGCAAGCCTGTGGTCACACTTAGGACAAAACAGAGACTCTTGTGATGAAAAATTCTCCATAGTCTGAGCAGAGAAGAAGAGGCTGACAAGGCTACAGCCAGGTGGGAATGGGAGTTAGACCATTCCCTGGAATGGTACCTCATCCTTTGTCCTGCATCACCAGACAAGAGAATATCTAGTGATCATGGGGAATACCAATACTAAACTGACTGTTCTTGAATGCATGATCTAGAATTTTGATAAAGACTTTGTGGGGGACTATGGAATAAAATTAAAACCAAAGAAGCTCAGGAAGCCTTTTGAGTCATGGCCTCAGCTAAGCCAGTCTTGGCCCCCAAAGGGAACACTAGACAAAAGAAAAGTTAGGCTGATTTAGAACAAAGTTACCACCCAGGGTGAACTAATGAATACTGTTTTTGTAACTCAATCTGCTGCTGATATCAGAAAAAGTACAAAAAAAAAAAACTTGAAAAAATAAATATAACTCCATTGTTGCAACTGACTAGGAAGATATATGTGAACAGCCCAAAGGCCAACACTATGTTAACAGCCTGTTGCCAAAATAAAGCCAGAGAAACAGCAACTGTGCTTTACCAGACATCAAGAGATTTTACAAGAGAAATCAAGTTACAAATGTAAATATTTGATAAATGTATCTTTGTTTAAATTTGAGCTGATGCTTGATTGGTGTGCCTAAAATTTTTTTCTTGTACATTGCAAATTCTTAAATTGTGATTATAGGGTCAACTTGCTCTTGTCTGTACTTTGTTGATACGAAAGTCAAGGTTAGTACTGTCCTATTAGAAGCCAAGCAAATTTTAAGATATAACAATCTGAGAACAGAATAAAAGGGACACTTTATAATCTTAACAGCTAAAGTTTGTTATAAAAGGTTTCTAATAAGTGAGACAGAGAAATATTTAAAAAGCTATAAGTAAAAGAGAGATATTTTTTATATAAAAGGATTTTATAAATTTGTCTTATTAAAAAGAAATAAAGAGAGATATACAAGACCAAAAGGCCTGGATACATCAGAAGATGTGCAAAAATGATTTATCAAGTAAATATGTATATTTGTTTGTTGGTTCAATTTTGTTATAAAAGGTTTACATTTGCAGTCATAAAGAGCTTTCATTTCTTCTGATACTAATTCTACAAGAGATTTCTGTTAATTGACCTACAAAAGTTTTGAATAGTCTTAATTAAAAGAGATGCTATAATTCAATTGGCAAAATATATTTGAGTACACTCTAGTTTCATAAATTGTCTTACATGTTTGTGTCTGTCCAATTGATTGAAAGTGTCCAATTATATTTTTTGATTAAAATGACATCAAAGATACAATTAATTTGTTAATTTCTACAACCTGGTTTTACAAGATAAAATTTTGTCAATATAATTAAATATAAATATTTTAGGTTTGGATAGAATCCAAACCTTTTTTTTAATAAAAAAAGGGAAGCTGCTCAGAAAAATTCTGGTTTTTATTCCCTAATGGGAGCTCCAATAATTTTCATAGCCTTCTGAGAAGATATACCCCCAAATAAACATTGCTAAATATGTTGTTATAAAATGTTTACATTGGTGGGGCTGCAGATTTAGCCTTGCAAGTGCAAGGACCCGAGTTTATTCCCTGGTACAAAAATAATATTTACATTGGTTATCATCAAAGAGTTAAATTCTAAATGTTACTGTGATATGTTTATAATGGTCAATTTCAAAATATAATATTTTCTGTGGAAAACAAAGAGTTATTAAAAGGTTTTTTTGAAAAAATGCTTTTGATACTAAATTAAAGGACATAAAGTTTCATACATATAATTATGATTATTAATTTTCTGATGTACTAAATGAATAAAAACTTCATGATGTACTGAGACTATTAATGCTGCTTCAAGAGGCAGGATATAAAGTTTCCTAGAAAAGGCTCAAATTTGTATACAAGTCAAATATTTGGGATTCCAAATTACTAAAGGAATGTGCTTAAGAAAAAAATAAAAGTTAGTGCCATAAGCATTTAAAAGGTTAAAACTAACCCTCTCTTCTACCCCTTCATTGGGAATCTCAGATGTGACTCAAACTTTTACCTTATGTGTGACTAAAAAAAAACTACTGCCTTAGGGGTGCTCACTCAGAAGTGGGCCCCTGGAACCAGCCAATAAAATATCTATCTAAAATTTGGATCAGTTGCAAAGGGATGGCCCCCTTGTTTACAAGCTTTGGAGTTGGAAGTTATGCTAATTAAGGAAGCTGACAGGCTAACTTTAGGACAAGAATTGACTATTCAGGTTCCCTGTGCCTTCCTACAACTGTTAAATAATAGAGGACATCAATGGCTTTCAAATAATTGAGTCACACAGAATCCCTGCCTATATTTTGTTCCAGTTAAATAAAACCTTGAATCCTGCTACATTTTGCCCTTGGAACCTGGTCCCCCTGACCATGACTTCCTCAGCTTCACTGACAAGGTGTTCTTGAGTCATCTGGATCTTCAGAAAGCCCTGCTGCCTGATGCTGATTTTGTCCTGTTCGTGAATAGGAGCAGCTTCATGGAAAATGGGGTATGCTATGCTGGCTATTATGGGCACTCATACAGGCTCTCCAATGGGCAAAAGGAAAGTGGGAAATGTTTATAGAGATTCCTGCTTGCTACTTTGCATATCTATGGTACAATATACAAAGAGTGTGGTCTTCTTACAGTGGAGGACAAACAGATTAAAAATAAAAAGTAGATAATAGAGTTGGTGGAGGCAGACTGGGAACCTCATAAAATAATAGTAATACATTGCTATAGACACCAAAAAGGAAAACACATGATAGCAAAAGAGAATGCTAAAGCACACATAGAAGCCAAAAAGGCAACTAAACAGAAACTTCAGATGATTATACTCCGCCCTTACAAAGGTTATAAATACTTGCTGGTATGTGTTTATACTTATTTTGAATGGCCTGAGGCCTTCCCTATAAAAACAGAGAAGGCATCAGAGGTATACAAGGTTTTATCAAAGGAGATAATTGCAAGGTTTGGTCTGCCTCTCTCCATAAGCAGTAACAATGGGCCAGCATTTATAACAGAGGTTATACAAGATCTAGCTAAACTATTACATATAAAAATGGTACTTACACACTGCTTATCAGCCTCAGAGATCTGGCAAGGTTGAAATTATGAATCATATCATGTCACACAGCACACTCAATGCCCTGCTCTCACCACACCAGAAGCTGGTGAGTCTACACATGGCTGAAGAATGAGGAATACAATCAAGTTACTATATTTTATTGTGTCAAATGGTTATGAGTTACTCTGTTTTTTTTAAATTAAGAGTTTATAAGCCTAAAATGATAAGTTTGATAAAAATATGTGACCCTTAAAACTGTTAAATGAGAACTGGAGGGATATCCCTTCATGCTTTTTTATGCCTGTGCAAAAGTACATTATGAAAACGCTGGTACCATACTTGACTGTGGGGGATATCCACAAGAAAAGAGATATTGATCAGATAAAACTCAAATATGGTTGAACAGTTCTGCTGTAATCCAAAGTGTTGGCCAATTTGATAACAATAAACAGAGACAATGTAACACCTTAAAAATATATAGAGCCTGGCTTGGGAGACAACTGCTGCAGGGAATAATTTTTCATGTTTATATTGGATATCTTTCAACTGCTATACATGGGCCTTAGAGGTTAGAAAGATAGATTCTACAGATTAAAAAGGTTTGAAAAGACCCCCTTCCAGAATAGTAAAGACTCCTACACTACATAAAATACAGATAATCTTAAAAAGACATCCAAAATTATACAAGAATATGTGTGTGTGTGTGTGTGTGTGTGTGTGTGTGTGATTTAAATGATGATACTCATTCACTGCTGCTACAGACAGACCAGGAATTAGCCTCTGATTGCTAGATTTGTTCACCATTCACCATAATGACTTATCAGATAATTGGTATCATGAGTGATCTGCCCTTAGAGCCAATAAAGCTTATTATGTACCCCTTGCTCAGCTACCCATTAGATATAATTGGTAATGGGACTTGCTTTCTTGGTATTCAAAAGTCACATGATGTTTCAGCCATTTGCATTAACGTTGATTTGTCTTAAATCACTAATAATTGCTCTGCCCCAAAAGGAAATGTCTTTCTCTATAGAGATGGTGTTTTTAAGGTGATTTCAAAACATTTTACTGGTTTTTGGGCTTTAGAGATCTTAATCCCCAACTTGTCTGTATCTGGGACAAGAACACTGTTACTATACAGACAAATCAAGAATAAAGGATCACTAGATAAACTAAAAGATCATATTAAACTGCTAAGATAAGACTTTAATACTGAGGACACAACATTCAATTTTGGCCTTAATTTGTCAGGATGGAGAGCTTGGGTCAGTACCTTCATAAGACCAATTATGGTTATACTGCTTGTCCTCATGTTTGGCCCCTATATGATAAAATAGAATTTGAATCTCATACATCAGAGTGTAGCTGCTGCCCAACATTATTAGATGCTAATTAGGCAGAATAATGAAAAGTGATATGAACAAAATGAGGGGTAAGGAGTTACCTCTCAAAACAAAGGGAGGAATGATAGAGAAAACTTTTATAAATAATAAAAACCTATGAAATGTCACAATGTAAAATGACTTCTGCCATTCCTAACAACAGTTTGCTTTGTTGAGTTCAGAATCAACAGACACCAGAGGCATCTAGTCTCATACTAAGATAACAGGGCAAAACAAGACCCCCTAGCTCAAAAGTTTTGTAAACCACATGATTGCAAAGATGAAAAGAACCATTGTTAACTTTGTTTTTCTGACCAGAAATGCACCTTCTCCTGGGCTAGAATAGATAGCTAGATGAATCTTAAAGGTAAACTCCCCTAGCAACAAAGGAATGCTACATTTGTGTTGAAATTCAACTGTCGTGTGACCATAGTTTGTATATCAGCAATGTGGATTGTGAAAATAAAATGTAACCACCTGAATGAGATCAACTATATAAAACCCTACAAAAGAATTAAAACCCAGTGCAGGGTTGATCACAGCACTGCTAATAAGTGTGATTGACCTTTTTGGACAAAATAAATATTTTTCCTACTTTACTTCCATTCTGCCACTTCTCTGTGTCACATACCAATTCCTTCTGTAATACTACTTGCCCATTTTTCACTTTCCCCTCAGTACCCTATTCCTTCTCTAATAGACACTCCTCTATTTTCAGCTCTTTTAAGTTTTTACACATGAAAGAAAATGACATATGTCTTTATATGCCTTTTTAATTTCACTTAACAAGATGTACTTGAAAATCCTAATAAATTTTAAGTGTTTTCACAACAAATATAAAAATGTATGTACATATTAATTAGATGTATTTAGCCATTCCACAGTGTTGTGTGCTCCAAAACAAAGTGTTGTATAGGATTAATACACAATATATCAAGCTTTTTCAATTTAAAATATATAGCTACTTTGTAGTGTATATATAGTTTCTTGAAACTTTGCTGAAATCATTTATTAGTGCTAATCTTTGTGGATTCTGTAGGATTTCCTTTTTAAGGTTATTATTACAGTGACTATAAATGGCTTTATTTCATTTTTATTTGAATCTTTTTCCTTCTTTTTAATTTTACTCTTAAGTGACCCAGTTAGAAATTCTAGTAGTCTTGAAAAAAAAATGGAAAAAGCAAATGTACTTATCTTGTTCCCAATTTTAGGGAGGGAAGCATGCAATCTCTCATTATTAACTATAATGTTTACACATTGATTATTCATGTCTTTCATCATATTTGTTCATTTTTATCATGAAATGACAAAGTGTTAAATTTTATCAAATGCATTTTCTTCACTTATTTTTACTTCAATCATTCTATTACTATGGTGTTTACACTTATTTTTGTATTTGAACCATCACCTATTCCAAAGCAAATCTGGCATGATCATCATGTGTAATATTTCTAATATGATGCTGCACAAAGTTGCTAGTATTTTGGGGAGAATTTTTTACAGCAGTATTCCTAAGACCTGTTGGTGTGTAGTTTTCTTTTCATTTAATATTCTTGTCTGGATTTGGTGTTGCAGTAATTCTAGAATCATAGAATAAGTCAGGAAGTATTCCCTTCCCTTCTACTTTTGCAAAGAATTTGACAAGGACTGGTGTTATTTCTCCTTTCAATTTCTTGGTAAAATTCACCCATGAAGCCACATGGTCCAATGCTTTTCCTTTTTGAACTTCTTTGATTAATCATGTAGGCTCTTGAAGATCTGTTCACTTTTTCTATTTCTCTCTCTGTTACTTTTGGCAGCTTGTGTGTTTCAAGGAATATAGTAATCTAATTTTCTATCTAATATGATAGTGCACAATTACTTATAATATCTTTATTTTAGTAAAGATCATAGAAATTTCAACATTTTCATTTATGATTTTAGTAACTCTAATTTTATCTTTTTTCTGTCAGTATAGCTGAGAGTTTGTCAAGTTTTTAATCTGTTAAAAAAATCAACCTTTGGTTTCATTATTTCTTTAAAAATTTAAAAAGACTACTTTATTGTGTAAATTTAAGATGCAACTGCTACATGAATTGCAAATGAAGACTTAAAATATTCTACAAAATCAGAAAACTCATGCTATATTTCACTCCTTGTATAAATGCTTTTAGCCTGTGTTCAATTACAATCAATTCTGAATTGGCCTACCTCTGGTTTCAAATTCTAGCATCTTTATACAGAGTAGAAGTGGAAACAGTGAAAGTTTGTATTATTTACTATTCTTTGATGCTGGAAAAGTAGGATATTGCTTTTAAAATACACAATCACAATAAAGCTTAACACTATGCAAAACTGTACAATTATTTTCAGCAATGGGCTTAGTTGTGCTGCGAAGAAATTAGTATCTTACTTTTCTCATTGCTGAGACAAAATACCCAACACCCAAATTTAAAGAAGGAAAGGGTTATTTTGGCTCAAATTTTGTAGAGATTTCAGCCCATAATCAGTTGGCTCTAAGGCAGAGTGGCATGACAGAGGGACATCACAAAGAAGAAACAGTCTATGGTAAAGGAAATAGGAAGCAACAAAGCAATGAATCCCCTTTTCCCTTTTATCCTATCTAGGCTACATGCCTCTTGAGTAGTGATACCCTCAACAAGGGTAGACCTTCCTATTATCCAAACATAGAACTATGCTAAGCCAATCAGATAACTAATTTAGTACTTCACACCCTGGATTGCAACATCACACACCCTAGATCCAGTCACCCATCTCTGAAAAGCATCACAGGAGTACATGAGACTTTGGTGGGACATCTAGATACAAGTCACAACCCATACTAATGGATAAATCTGGGAATTGGAGAAAACCATTAAGGAAAATTGTTGACATAGTTAAACAAGGGATGGAATAATCTATTCTGGAGCTTACATACCCTGCCAGAGTGCGTGGAAAAGCTACCTGCTCCAGAAGCACCAATTGCAGATACCTTATGTGTGAAATGAGTGCCCAAGTTCTGTATTAAGCCACCTCCACTAGTAACTGCAAATCTGTTAGAGAATAGTAGTTCCAAGGACAACAGAACACATGAAGTAGCCAGGTATAGTGGAGCATACCTGTAACCACTTGGAAGGCTAAGGAAGGAGGATTGCCATGAGTTTGAGGTCAACCTCAGCTATACACTAAGTTCAAAGCCAGCCTGGACTACATAGCAAGACCCTGTCTCAAAAACAAAACAAAACACATGAAATCTAAGTAGTATTGAAATCCACCAGATATGAGGGAACAGTGGTTAATCAGTAGTAAGATTTGTTTCCATACTCACATTTTAGTGTGTGAATGCTGAATCCTGCTCTACCATTCCTGCTGATGTGATCAGTCAATTGTTTTGCCTTAGGAATATATTCACTCCAGCCCATTCCAATTTTTATGTGCCTCTGTGTGACTCAAGTCATGGCTTTCTCTGCCCAGTTTTATTTACCATGAGTGTTTGTGAGGTGCTCCCTCTGCCCTAGATTCCCCTCCGTCTGTGCACTCCAGGCTGTGGCAACTGTCCAAGGTGAGGCATATGCCTGATCACCCATAGATGCAGAAGACAAACATTATTGAGCTCTGTTCTGTATCCACCTGGGGGTAGAGTTTGTTAAAAAGTATACTGGACTTACTGCCAGCACTTTTATACACATCCCCCTTCAAAATCAACTCACAATTGGCCTGGCTTCTCTACTCAGAGGGTAGGACTCCTGAGTCCTTAACAGCCTACATTTACATTTCTTAGGGGGAGTCTACATACAGCCTATACCCTCTCTTGTGATTGTCTCCCATTCAGTCACTGTGGTATGGTGACCTCAGAAACCCTGGAGTTATTCTGTAGCTCATCTTTAGCATTAACTTCACCTGAAAATGTGTTCTGATTAAACATTCTCAACTATAGCTGGTACTACACTGGATTTCTTTTCCAACTCTAGATTGCCATGTGGAAGAAGTCAATTTCAGGGTAAAACTTCATGCTGTTTTTGCAGTTTACAATAATTGTGGGCTTTTCTTCAGGCTAGCATTGTGAGCCTGGTCCATTGTTTCTCTCTGGAGCAGCCTACTGTCTCCAAGCATATTTTGTATTTCCCCTACTCAGTAGCAAGTGTTACCTTTCTAGATAGGTTCATTATTTTCTGTGTTGTGCTCCATTCTGCTGTAGTTTTGGATTTTTCTCTCAGTTCTCTCTTGTTTCCCAGAGATACAATCCTCAGCAAGATTTTATCACTCTATTAAAAAAAGGTATTTACAAACAAAAATACAAGTTGTTTCATGTTAAATTTCAAAACAATTATGTTAGTTTTTCATTTTCCACAAAAATAGGGTCCTTTATGTCACAACTGCAATAATTTCCTGTGAAGATTTCTAAAATTGGACTAGAGCTTAGCTGGAATTTAATAATGGTAATGTTCTGAAGTATTCTCAGTCAACCTAAGATATACCAAATCTCTCCTAGGGCTACCATCTCTATTTCCCTACCTTCTTCTTTTCCTTTTGCATCTCCACAGATTATGAATTTCTTTTACTGTTTTGAGAATGTAAAAGTGTTCTTTCCCCGCACATCCTCACCAGCATTTATTGTTTTTAGAGTGGTTCATAAAAGCCATTCATAATAATGTGGAACCTCAAATGGCTAAAGGTGTAGGGAAAGTGGGAAGGGTAGGGGAAAGGGAATAAGGGAAAAGAAAAAATTATGAGAAAATGAAAAAATGGAAATAAAGTGTTTGTAAATGGGGAGGGGAGGAGGGGGTGAAGGGAGGGCAAGGACAAGGAGAAAAAATGAGAACCAAGACCTGTCATGTAAAGGTACAAGAACCCAGTAATGAATGTAACTGTACTGTATACCTAGAATGTACCAATAAACTCAATAAAAATAATTAATGTGGAACCTCAGTATTATTTTAATTTTTCTCTAATGGCCAATGGAAATGAAGTTTTTAAATTAATTTATTAATCATTTGTACTTCTAATAAGTGTCTACTCATTTCATTTGGCCATATTAAAATTGACTTTTATTTGGGGTAATCTAATGTTTTTGAGTTCTTTATACATTTTAGGCATTAGTCATCCAAAGAATATTGGTAATTTTTTTCTGATTTGTAGGTTTTGCTCTTCACTCTATTATTGTTTCCTTTGCTGTATAGAAGCTTTTTAATATTTTATAATCCCATTTACTGATTTTCAAAATTATGTCTTGTACCAATTGGGTAATCCTTACCTATGCCTATGCCTTCAAGAGTTTAACCGGTGAAGGTGTTTCTTTGCCAAAGATAAGGCAACTGAACATGCTTGGAATTGTTTCTACGTGATACATTCCATTCCACTGATCATCAGGTCTGGTTTTTGTGTTTTTGTTTCTTTTGCTAACACAATGCTGTTGTCACAGTAGTTTTGTAGTATAACTTCAAATCAGGGATTGTGATGGCCCCTGCCTTGCCCTTTTGGTCCAGAATCTTTTCTTATTCTGGGTCTCCTCTGATTCCAAATCAATTTTAGGGTGGTTTCTCTAGTTCTGTGAGGCATGCTATTGGTATTTTGATTGGGACTGTATTAAATCTGTGTAACACTTGGGAATATGGCCACCTTCACTGTATTGATTCTGCCTATCCAAGAACAGGGGATATCTATTTTCCAACATCCTCTTCAATCTCCTTTTTCAGAGTACTATAGTTTTTAATATAAAGATCTTTCAATTCCTTCATTAGATTGCTTCATATTTCATTTTTCTTGATTCCGTTGTGATATGTTCATTAAAGAATTTGGCCACTAGTTCTTTTTCTTGGTTGGGTCTTTCTCTGGTTTAGGAATCAGGGTAATGCTTGCTTCTGGAATATTGCTTCCCTTTTAATTTTATTAAAGTTTGAGGAATAGTGGCATTAGATCTCTAAAATTCTTGTAGAATTCGGCATTGAATCCAAAAGGACATGGGCTTTTCTTTATTTATAGTTTTTTTATTATTACTGCTTCAATTTTACTAAATTCTGCTGCACTCATCTTCATCTTAATCTTTATTACTTTTTTTCTAATAACTAGAGGTAATACAGGTAGGTTTGCAAACATTTATTTTTCTTTTTTATATAGGCAATTCCAGCTATAGATTTCTTTTGAACACTGATGTTTTTCTACTCCAGTTTTCTGGTATATAATTACTTTCATCTCAAAATATGCTATTTTCTCTTTTAATATCTTTTGTGCTTCACTACCTAAGATTGTGTTGCATAAATACCATGAATTTGTAAGTTATCCATTTCTTACTATAAATTTATAATTTTCTTCTACTTTGACCAGAGAACATACTTTGTATTATTTTAGCTATTTAATGTTTATGAAGAGTAGTTTTGTGTCATAACATAACATGTACCTTGAAGAATGTTCAATATTTTCTATCATTGTTGGGTGGAATGTTATATACATTTTTATTAGATTGAAATGCTTTTGTATGTAATTTAAATCCTCTATTTTCTTTACTTTTGTGTTGTTTTTTCCAACCCAACTCACATAATGCAGAATTTTACTATGCTTTTAGACAATGCTTCTTACCTTCAATTCTGTCAGTGCTTGCTTTATGCAATTTGAGATCCTAATACTTGGTGCTTATGATTTTAATTTTTATACATCCTTTGTAAATTAATCCTTTTATCAATATATAATGTATTACTTTGTCTCTTTTGACAGTTTTTGCTTTAACTTGTTTTGTCTGATATTAATATGACAACCATATCTTTTCTGTGGTTACTGTCTGCATGCAATAATTTTTGCAATTTTTTTCAGTTTCAACCAATTTGGGGCTTTATATTTAAAGTGAGTCTCTTCCAATGAAAGAGAAACTCAAGAAATTAATATATTTATATACATTTTTTTTTGGTACCGGGGATCGAACTCTGGTCCTTGTGCTTGCAAAGCAGGCAGTGGAACCACTGAACTAAATCCCCGGCCTACATCTAGCTAATTTTTGACAAAGGCTCTAAAATCATACATTAAAGAGAGAACAGTTATGTCAATAAATAGTCCTTGGAAAGCTAAGCATCCAATGTAGAAGAATAAAACTATATTCCTATCTCACAGTATTGAAAAATGAAGTAAAAATGGATCAAAAACTTTGATGTAAAAATCAATCTTTTAAAATTACAAGAATTGGGGAAACACTTCATTACATTACTAGAAGCAAAAATATTTTTGGATAGGCCTCCAAAACCATAGACAAAGTAAAAATAGGCAAATGGGATTATATCAAACTAAGAATATTTGGCACAGCAAAGGAGACAAACTGAAGAGATAACCCACCTGCTGGGAAAAACATCTCCAAAGCATTCAGCTGACAAGGGATTAATATACAGAATATACAAGTAGCTAAAAAAATCAACACAAAAATAAAAATAATTTAATAAAAAATAAGCTAAAATCTGAATAAACATTTCTCCAAATAATACATACAAATGGCCAGAATTTTATTGAAAAATCCACAATATTGCTAAACCTCAAGGATATGAAATGCAAAACTATAATGACATAGCATCTCCTTCCAGGTATGGTAGCTAATATAAAAATTTAAAAAACAGCAAATACTGGTAAGAATAGAAAACACTGTTAATGGGAATATGTCAGTACAGCAATTATGAAAAATGTTACAGGTATTCCTTTAAAAACTAAAAGTAGAACTACCATATAATCTTGCAATCCCATTACTAGATATACACCCAAAGCAAATGAAATTATGTCAGAGAGAAACCTGCACTTCCATGCGTGATGCAGCACTAGTCATAAGAGCCAAGACACAGACTCAACTAACGTGTCTTTCAATAGTTGAATGGGTAAAGAAAATGTGTTAAAAAATAGAAATGCTGAAACTGCTGGAAGATAAAATAGATGAAATATTGAATCCACAAGCACTGGCAAATACTCCTCAACAGAAATCCCACAGCACAATAAATAAGAGCAACAACCAACAAATGGGATTATATTAATGTAAAATGTTTTTGCACAGTAGAGAAAACAATCATTAAAGAGACCACCTACAGTGTGGGAAAAGTTGCCACTGATAGAGGATCAGGATCTAGAATCTATAAAGAATTAAAAAAAATTAGCATCTAATCAGACTTAAAGAATGGTTTCACGTCATTTGTAGGAAAATGGATGGATCTTGAAACCATAAGTTAAGACAAATAAACCAGACACAAAAAGTTAAACATTAGATGGTTTTCCTTCCATGAAAAATCTAAAATATAAATAAAGTATACAATAAAAGATGGTAGAACAAAGGGTGGCAGAGTTTTGGAGCGGGGAAGGGGGGAAAGGAAGGATAGAGAAAGGGAGAAGAAAAATGATCAAGATATGATAGATAGGTCTTCAGTTGGGTGAAGACTGCCCAGCTGTATGGTGAGCTCAACAGCACTGCAGGCCTTCATTGAGCACACCACTAAGGACCACACAGCTGCACAGGGAGCTCACCAGCACTCCACGCCATCATCAATAAAACCAGTGAGGACTGCCCAGCTGCACGGGAAGTTCACCAGCACCGAAGGACTTCATTGAGCAGACCACTGAAGAATGGACAGCTGTGTGTGTACCTCTGCAGCATCTTCCAACCCCCACCATTGCTTTCAGCTCTCCTGCTTGTACCATTACCTGGATCCACACTGCAGAGGCACAGGCCATTTTACTGAGTTCCAGAAGATAGAATGAAAATGAACAACTGCAATAAAGGCACATCAGGTCTCCATAGTTGGTAAGTTGGAGGGATTACCACCTTCCTTCAGAACTTGGACTGACTTCAGGGGAAGGGCAGGATAAATGAATGTAAGGATAAAATTTCAGATATAGAAGATAGGATTGCAGTCAGTGACCATGAAAACAGAGATCTCTTAAAAATAGAAAAGAATCATGAGAAATTGATCCAACAACTCCTAGATGACGCAAAGAAGAATAACATAAGACTGATAGGAATCCAGGAAGTAGCAGAAGAAAATACAAAATGACTTTAAAAAGCTGTTCACAGAATTAATGACAGAAAACTTCCCAATCAGTGGGGAAGAAATTAACATATAGATAAGTGAGGCACATAGGACTCCAAAGAGCCATGATCAAAAAAGAAAAAAAAATCTACACCTAGACATATAATAGTAAAGATCCCAGAAACCCAACAGAAGAACAAAATACTAAAACCAGTTAGAGAAATGAAACAAATCTCATGGAAAGAAAGCCCATCAGAATCACAGAATACTTCAACACAAACCCCCCGGTCAAGGAGAGCCTGGAGTGAGGTATTTCAAGTCCTAAGAGAAAACAACCTCCAACCTAGACTGATGTATCCTGCAGAACTCTCTTTTAAAATGAACTGACAAATAAGATACATCCATCACAAAGAACACTTGAGAAACCTTATGAATACCAAACCAGTACTACAAACAATTTTTAAAAATATACTAGGAAAAGACAATGATGGTCACAACACTATAAAGCCCAACAGCAAATCAACTAGTCAAGGCAAGAAACTAAATGTAGATGGGGAAAAATTAAAGAGCCAACAACAGGAAAGTGTCATGACAATGATAACTCAATACATATTAGTTATAACCATCAATGTCAGTGACCTCAATTCACCAATCAAAAGAAAAAGACAAAGGACTAAGAAGCAAAATCCAACAATATCTTGCACACAAGAAATACACCTAGTTCAAAAAGAAACTCATACACTGAAAGTGAAAGGAAGGAAAATAGTTCTCCATGTGAAAGGAGCCCAGAAAATAGCTATCTAAAATTCAACATCCATTCATGATAAAAACCCTGCAAAAATTGGAATAGGTGGTCTATATCTAAACTTAATAAAGGCTATCTATGAAAAACCAACAGCAAACATCATATTAAATGGCCAAAAACTGAAAACCTTCACATTGAAATCAGGAACAAGACAAGGTTGCCAAGTATCACCACTCATGTTAAATATAGTTCTGGAAACTTTAGCCACAGCAATTAGAAAAGAGAAAGAAATTAAAGCAATAAAGATAAGAAAGGAAGAAGTTAAACTGTCATTATTTGCTGATGATATGATACTTTACATAGGAGACCCCACAAAAAGGATTCTAGACTTAATTGACATTTCAGCAGACTAGCTGGATATAAGGTCAACACTCTAAACTCAATAGCCTTCCTGTACACAAATAATAGACTCACTGAGAAAGAAATTAGGGAAAAAATACTTTTATAATAGCATCCAAAAAAAATGAAATATCTATGAATCAATCTAATGAAAGAAGCAAAAGAACTCTACACTGAAAACTACAGGAAAATGGAAAGATATCCCGTGCTTCTGGGTAGGCAGAATCCACATAGTGAAAATGGCCATACTATCAAAACTGACAGACATATTCAATGCAATGCTGATGAAATTCCAACACTATATTTCACAGAACTAGAAAAAATAATCCAAAAATTCATTTGGAAGCAGAAGTGGACTAGAACAGCAAAAGCAATTCTAGGGAACAGAGACATGGCAGTGGGTATCACAATCGCCAACTTGAAACTATAATACAAAGCTACTGTGAAAAAACAGCATGGTACTGGCAAAGAAAAAGACCTCAGGAAGAGTGGAATACATTAGAAGATACGGAAACAACTTCAGATATATTCATCTACCTCCATTATGACAAAGGAGCCAACCATCCTCAGTGATGGAAAGATAGACCCTTTAATAAACAGTTTTGGAAAACTGGATTTCAACCTGCCAAAAATTAAAAATAGGCCCTTATCTTTCACCATGCACTAAGCTAAAATCCAAGTGGATTAAAGATATAAATATTAAAAAAATAAACACTAAACTTGCTGGAAGATAAGTTAGGTAGAACTCTCAAAGACATTGGCATAGGAAAAGATTTTATGAATAACTCCTCAGTAGCATGAGAACTTGAACAAAGAATCAACAGGTGGGACCTCATCTTCTTAAAAAGCTTCTGCACTGCCAAAGAAACCATCAACACAGCTAAGAAACAACCTACAATGTGTGAAAACGTTTTTACCAGCTGCTACTCAAAGGATTGTTATCTGGAATATATAAAGAACTCAAAAAAATCAGGCCCCTAAAATATAAAGACCCAATTTAACAATGGACATCTGAAATGAAGACATTTCTCAAAGAAGTAAAAGCAGCAATATATGAAAATCAGTGGTCATTCAAGAGATGCAGATGAAAACAACGTTGAGATTCCACCTCAGCCCACAAAGAATGGCTGCTATCAAGAAATCAACCAATAACAAATGCTGGCGGGATTGTGGTGGGAAAGGAACCCTTCTCCATTGTTGCTGGGAGTGTAGACTGCTGCAACCACTGTGGAAATCAACATGGAGATACCTCAAACAAATAGGACTAGAGGTTCCATTTGACCCAGCTATCCCTCTGCTGGGAATCTTTGCCAAATAATTAAAAGAATCATAACACAGTGATATATGTGCACCCGTGTTTATAGCAGCACAGTTTATAATAGCTAAAACTTGGAAACAGCACAATTGCCCATCAGTTGGAAACTGGATAAAGATGTGTTTTTTCTATAAATTGGAGTACTACTCAGCCATAAAGCATGAGAAACTAGAGTTATTCATAGGAAAATGGATGCATATTGAGTCTATACTCTAAATGAAATAAGATAAATGTGTAAATATCGAATAGTTTCTCTGTTGTGAAAAAGTAGAAGTGTAAATAAGATTCAAGTTGTGACTCATAATGTGAAATAGGAAGAAAATGGGTAAAGGTGTAGGGGAAAGGAAATAAGGGAAAAGAAAAAATATGAGAAAAGGAAAAAATTGAAAAAAAATATCTTTGAAAATAGGAGAAGGTGGAGGGGGTGAAGGGAGGGCAGGGGTATGGGGAAAAAATGAGAACCAAGGTCTGTCATGTAAAGTTACAAGATCCCAATGATGAATGTAACTGTACTGCATACTTAAAATGTACCAATAAACTCAATGAGAAAAAAAATATGGTAAATACATGCCAAGTACCGAAAAGAAATGTAAATTTTTATTGCAAATATGCCAATAAATCAATAAATGAAATTATCCTTTTCCCCTGTTGAAAAGAAAATGTGGTATAATTGCATATGCAATATTATGTAGTCATAAAAAGACTAAAATTCTGTCATTTGCAGCAAAAGGTTTGGAAGAGGTCATTACTTTGTGTGAAATAAGCCAGATATAAAAATACAATTATGACATGTTCTCATTTACAGAAACTAAAAACCAAAACAAACAAAACTCCTAAAAATCAAATCCCATAGGAGAATCAAATAATAGTTACTAGAGAGTAGAAAGTTCTGTTGTACTTATTCATTTTTCTGTTCTTTAGGCTTGAAATTTTTAATTGACTCATCTTCAAGTTTATTCGTGTTTTCTTGTTCCTATTCAAATATTTTGTTGAGTTTTTAATCTTACTGTACTTTTTAGCTGCAGAACTTTGTGGTTTCTTTAAATAATTTCTATCTTGGTTGATAGTCTCATTTTGTTTATGTATCAATTTCCTGATTAAGCTAGTTTTCTGTTTTTTCCCACAGCTTTTTGAGCATATATAAAACAGTTGTTTTAATTTCTTTATTTAGTAAGTATAAAGGGTGGGCTTTCTCAGAGATTTTTTTGTTGATTTAAATTGTTTTCTTCAATAAAAAGTATCTTTTCCTATTGTTTTGTATGCTTTTGATACTTTGTGGCAATCATTGATTTTGTTATTATAATGTAACACTTCTGGAAATCAGAATCACCCCTTTCTTGTGTTTTATTGTTGTTGTATTTTCACTTGTTTATTTTTTAATTGTTAAATGCTACAGTTGTTTGATTTGATAATTTTTCTACATATTCTTGTAAAGGTTATTTTTTGCTGTGTGTGCCCATTGAAGCATCTATTCCTTTAGGTCATGTTCACTGAAGCATTTGACAGAAATTTCTTTGAATATCAGGACTTGAAACTGATAAGCAAATAAAAGGACACATACACGCTCACGCAAAAACATAAAACACAGAAGAGGAAACAACCACTTTTGTCTGCCTTTGAACAATGGCTTTGTTCTCAGATAGTCTTTCACTGACATTGCTTTCTCTGAGGCTGAAGATTACTGTGGAGTGAAGGCTTACAGTAATTTTAGAACATTTTTCAGTGTACAACTTGATAATCATGTAGGTGGTTTTCAAAATATCCTCATAAATTGTGTATTTTCTGTAACGTTTGACCATTGAAATCTGTTTCATCATCATACTTCTTGGTATTTTGACAGCATTTTCTTAAATGTCTGGAGTCAAAAATAAAGTAATGAGAAAGAGGTAAATAAAAATATACTCTCCCAGTTTTTGCATATTTCTGGTGTATTTACAACTTAGTTAATTGACAATGCTTCCTCAGTTTTTACTTCATATATCCCTGGATCCAAAGGTCAGTTATAGATAAAAGATGAAGTTTTCGCAGGACATTTTGTGAGCAGGTATTCAGCCCTAAGCATGTCTGTGACTTGTATAATTTATTAGGATTTACGAAGCTTTTAAAATCCCTATTTCCCCCCAAAAGTCCTCTAATCTCTTACTGTGCAGGATTTTTTTTTACCTATTTTTTCTCTAGAATGTTATCCCTGGTCCCATTTTTTCGTTTAAAAGATTTCAGCAAATATTTCCTAGAAATTTACTCTAGCCTTGAGAATACTCAAGAGGCAGATGAAATAAAGGCAATCTCATATGCTGGGATTATAGATTTTTCACCTGATAAGCCATAAATACCCACCTCAATTTCTTGAGAATAATGTCTATATTGCTTTTTTTTTGACACTACAAACCTACACCAGTAATTCAGGTTGATAATTTCTTAGCACCAATCTGAGGGTAGAGGATGATTGGCAGGCAATCTAAAATGATAAAATGCAGACTTCCCACTATGCAGCCACTTTTATATTTGCCAGGCTTTTTCTTGCACATTGTAAATGTTTTACTAGATTACACAGTTCTGCAAAAGCTAAACTTGACAGTCTTTTCCCAGCTTATTAATTATTGCTGTAAAAGAACAGATCGCTCTAGTTCCCTATAGTACCTATTTTAGAGACTTTATTTCCTGGGTTTCACTGTCTTTTTAAAAAGCTTTAATTATAGGAAGTTCTTCCTTGGTTGCATTTAAGTAGGTTTTGTAATTTTGTATAATATATCCCATTTCTCCTATGTATGCATATAATATAAATCTAACTCTTTGGCTGGCAGCTCTTATTTGTGAAGCGTATACTATGTCTATGCTAAAATTTCTAGAGTATAAACTCATAAATTCCAGTTTCTTTCACTGTTTTGTCTAAACTTGTGATCTTCAATTTATTTGTCTTGTTTACTTTCTTTTTCTTATAGTATTTAGAATTACAGGGGTTTTACAGAGAATGACATCCTCAGCACCTCTACCTTAACTCTGAGATAGTATTCTCTTCTTTCCTTCCATTTCCCTTCCCTAACTGCTTAGTGCTTTAAAGGAAATAAGAATGAAGCACTTCTCTTAGTCTTATTTAATTGTTCTGAGGTAATTTTATGATTTTTGAAAATGTGCTTCAGGTGATTCCAATGTGTAATCAAAGATAAGATTCACTGTCTATAAGGAAAACAAAGCCACACTGAGCTACCATGGTACAAACACTGACAATATACTAAGAAGCACAAAAATTAGCAATTGTTGGCAAGGAATGTGGAAGAATTAGAATGCTCTTACATTGCTAATGTAAATGGAAAAGGGTGCTGCCAATGTGAAAGAATTTGGAGGAGGGAGAACTGAACTAGAAGCATGAATGAAAAACCAAAAAAATAAGGAATGCCTCATTTGATACCTAACAGTGTCTGTCCTATCTAATAACATTTCCTTTTTTGTTTGTTTCTTGAGTCAGGGTCTCACTATGTAGTTGAGACTGACCTGGGACTCACTATGTAGCCCAGGCTAGTCTAGAATTCATAGTGATCCTCCTGCCTCAGCCTCCCAAGTGCTGGGATTATAGGCATGAGTTACCACGCCCGGCTCAAATAACATTTTCCAACAAAAATTAGGATAGAGGATGGACTAGAGGTTGGAAAAAAAGCACTTCCCTAAGCAGTAGGAATATTTTCTCTTTCTGAATCTAGCCTAGAAAAAAATCTCAGGACTTCAGGAACAGCATTAAAACATCACATACAATCCAGGTATTGTGGTAAGTGCCTGTTTTCCCAGCTACATAGAAAGTTAAGTAAGCAGGATCACTTCAGCCTATGAGTTCAAGACCAATTTGAGCAATAAAGTGAGACTTTGTAGAAAAAAATAAAATGTAACAAAAATAGAGTATCACATATAGTGTAGTGGATCATGGAACTTGGCCACTGGTCTCAATTTTTTAGGGATATCTGTTGCCTATGAGACTTCTACCTAGATTAGCTGAAATCTAGTGAAGAAAGGAGAAGGGTACTGAATACTCACTTTTATGATTTCTGGGTTCTTCACATGAGCTATATACTAATCAGGCTAAAAGTATAAATATAAATAATTGATTAAAAAAACCACTGGACATTTGAGGAAACTTAGGAGCCAAATCAAAAATTCCAAATGCACATATTCCAAATGAAATAAGAAAATTAATTTCAGAACAACTGCAAATTCCCTACATTAATACACACATTTGATAAAACTTTTCTCAAAATCCTGTCACATTTTGAGGAGCATATTCATTTTTTAAACTTTTCCTGGAAGAAAAAAAAAGTAAGAGAAAGGCCAAGGAAGTTACTGTGGTTTGAATATGCTCCCAAGTTCATGTGTTAATAATTTCATTGCCAATGTAACAGTCAAGAGCAGAGATATTTAAGAGGTAATTAGATCCTAAAGGCTTTGTCCTTATGAATTGATTATGCCATTATCACTAGAATGGGTTTGTTATCATGGGAGAGGGTTCATGATAAAAAGATGAGTTTGTTCCTCCTCCTCTTACCTTCTTGGCATCTTTCATGGTATGAAGCAATAAGACAGCCCTTAGCAGATATCAGCATCTTGATATTGAACTTTCCATCCTCCAGACTACAAGAAATAAGAGTTTCAGAAATTCTCCTGCAACAGTAAAAAAAGAGATAAAAATGTAGTGCAAGAACTACCACTGAGAAGGAACTGCTACCAAATATCCTAACTACTGCTACAGTAATTAAGCAGAACAGAAAAATATATCACAGGAGCAAAATAGAGACTTGGAGAAAATAGATACATTTATATATAGGAGTTTAGTATAAAATGAATACAGAGAATATGGGATGTACAATAAATGATGCTAGGAAAATTTGATACCCATCTGGAATAAAAATTAATTCCCCACTTCTAACCATACACAAAAATACAGATGAAATAAAATTTTAAACATGAAATAGTACTAAATTAAAATGTAGATTATTTCTACAAGTTGGAGTAGAAAGGGTTTTGCGTTGTATAACATAATAAAAAGCAAGTTCTAAAATGCCTGTATTTTAAAAAACCAGAAAATGGAGTGGTAATTGTGATAGTACCAATGTGCTTGGTTTCCTTCAAAACTGATATTGGAATTTGTTCTTCAGTATAACAGTGTTGTGTAATGATGAGACTGCAAACATAAATGATTGGTGCTGCTCCCGGGGGTTTGGGTTGATTCTCATGAAAGTGAGTCAGTTCTCACTTTTGTAGGACTAGATTAGTTACCATGAAATTGGATTGTTATAAAATGTGGTTTGTCTTATCAATATGTACTGATCTGCCACATAGGCCATGACCTCCTGATTTGGAACTTCTAATTTTCAGACTGTGTGCTAAAAAATTTTTTTTATTCTTTATAAATTATTCAGTCTCTGGTATTTTGTCACAGCAACAGAAAATGAACTTCACAGCTATTTTACACGAAGTAAATAAATAGTCAAATGATAAATTGAGGAAAATAAGGTATGGACATGGAATGAGAAGGAAAAAACAAGAATGAGAAAGTATTTATCATGGTGAAAAACAGAAGTCATGCCCTAATAGGAAGATGGACTGATGATGAACAGCTTATTGATATAGGAAGAAACATAACAGGCCAGTAACCATATAAAAATTTGACCTCAAACTTCATCAACACATGCTGGAAAAAAAGAGACATTTATTTACTTATTAAATGTTAAAAGTTGGAACTAAAACAATATTGACAAAGAAATAGGAAAGCTGCATTTTTGGTAGGAATACAGTCTTTCTAGGGAGCAAATAATATTATCCCTTTCTCTTTCTTTCCTTTTCTTTTCCTTCCTTCCTAACTTCCTTCCTTCCTTTCCTCCTCCTCCTCCTCCTCCTCCTCCCTTCTTCTTCTTCCTCTCTCTCTCTCTCTCTCTCTCTCTCTCTCTCTCTCTCTTTCTTGAGGGGAAGAAAGTTTCTGTCTAAGAGAGACAGAAGGAGGACCAGAAAGTGAGTTGTACCTATCTCTTTAAATGTTAAATGTAAAAAACATTTTTTACCCAGCAACTCTAGTTCTATGACTTTAACTTCAAAAGTAACTGAGTGAAGACTGGTGGCACATACCTGTAATCCCAGCACTGTGGAGGCTGAGGTAAAAGGATCACAGAGAGTTCAAGGCTAGTGTGGGTTGCAAAGTGAGTTCAAGGCCAGCATAGACTGATAGTGAGACCCTGTCTCAAACAAAACAAAACAAAGCAAAACAATGAAATAATTTAAAAAGTAAGCAAAATTAAATGTACAAGTATAGCAACCAGTACAATGTTTATAAGGAAAAACTGAGAATGACCTAAAGTTCCATTAATTGTGATTAGTAAATAATATATTCAAATATTGAAATATTTTTATCATTGTAATATTCAATCATTGAAAGGAATAAATTAATCTCCATTTACTTACTTGGAAAATTATACACACGTATAAATGAAAGTGTTAATATGCTCTCCCCATCTTTTCTTTGTCCTGAGAATTTTATGTGGGTGGGGAAAGGGCTTTCATCTTTATATATTTCTGAGTTTTGTAATTAAAAGGAATGTATAACAGTGAAAATATGAGAGTAAAATAAAAAGTTGTAGTATGAGATTAAATTTAAAATGAAAGATAAAATGTTGTGCTTTAAGTATGATTTCACATATTTAAATGTATATATTAGAATGAATAAAACTGTGGGAAAAACACCAAATTTATAATAGTGGTGATCTCTGGTTATGAATCCAATTTATTTTCTTTATTATATCTTATATTTAAAATTTATTTTATAAGTACATATTACTTTTATAATAAAGTCACTATTTTTAAAAGAATGGAATGTAAGCATAAACTTGAAAAATGGCAGATCAAACAAAAAGGGATTACATGCATGTGAATGTTTAAAGCAGTTTTGTTCATAATCACAAAATCTGGAAACAATGTTCCCCATTGAGTGAACGGATAAACAAATTTGGTTTTAACAATTGAATAGTACCCAGGGATTAAAAAGAAAGTAGGTATTGAGCTACAAAGGTTAAATAAGTCTAAAATGGAAACGGTTAAGTAAAAGAAGCAACTCTGAAAAGGTTATACTGTATACTAAACGATTCCAATTATGTGAATTTCTGGCAAAGTGAAAACTAGAGATGATAAAAAAGTTCAGTGTTTTCCAGAGGATCAAAGAGTTGAATAGGTAAAGCACAGGGAAATTGGTGTGTGTGTGTATGTGTGTGAAAATACTCTACATGATACTATAATGGTAATAAGACTATGCATTTGTCAAAAATAATATAATTTTATAGCATAAATAATGAATTTAATCATTTAGTGAGATGGAATATAGAATGTGGCAAAATAATGTAACTATATTAAAATACATAAAACTTTACTAGAGGGTGTGCGAAGAAAGGTTGCTGATTTAAGTATATTGGGAAATAAATGGACTCTGTAAGACTAAAAGCAAAAGATAGTGCAATGAGTACTCAACTGTATTTGACAAAATTGTTTCCCGTGGGGGTACAGGTTAACAATTCTGATACTGATATAGATGCATACTGGAAATGAACAATTAAATAAATGGATGGAAGGTGGTAGAACCCAAATTTCTCACTGCTGTGGTGAGAGAGTACCGATTAGCAAAGGGTGGAGGCTTGAATGATCAATATGGATTATTAATAATCCTTTGGCTAACAGATTACAATTGGAAACAGTAAGATCTCATGTTTAGCTTAGTATAGATACAGATAATTATGTATGGAAAAATATTTATAAATAGGTATATACATATAAGCAAGGATGAACATATATCCTCCTTCTGTCAGCTGAGAAGGCCTAGAATCAATGACACCCCAGTAGCAATAAACACACAGCATCCTGATCCCGGCTTCTAATACAAATCTCTAATAAATAGAATCAGGGCTCCTAGGAGAAGTGGGATAAAAAATATACAAGATGATCTTGGTCAAAAATAGAGATGTGTCAAAAGGCTTTAGGAATCAACCTGAAAAAGCACTCAATGGCCAAACCTGGAAAATTTTAGTGACAAAATGGTATTTCTTTTTAACTCAATGTACTAAACAAACAGCCATGAGTCCATACAGATATAAATAAACCAGAAAGACAAGCTTCCTATACAGAAGAATTCTCAATTTCAACATATTACATAGATACTCCATCCTCAATGAAACATATTACTCCCTAACTGTGGGCTACACATAGACAAACTTCCTTCAGTTTTAGATTTACAAAAAAATTATTAAGACAGTATATAGTCATCATATGCCCTATGCCAACTTTCCCTTGATTTACTGACGTCTTACATTTGTGTGTATATTTGCTATAATTAATGAAGCAACTGGAACTTTCCTGGTATTTTTCTCATGATTGAACTGGAGATAGGGATTTGTTTGAAGAACACTACAGAGGTAAAGGGTCATTCATATGGCATTATATCAAACATACATACTATAATATGACTTATTGTTGATGTTGACCTTGATCACCTATTTAGAGGTAGGATGGGTCAGTTTTATCTACTGTGAAGTTAGTCATTTTTCCTTCTTTCAATACTTAGGAAAATAAGGGCTCTTCAATTAATTGCTACAAAGTGGCAAAATTCTGACTTTTATATCATCTGCATCTGCCCTCTGGAGATACTCCAAGTAAATGTTAACTCTTCTGCTGAATTACTTGAAGAAAATATCCACAAACTCCAGTCTTTAGAGTAAAGCATTCTTGGGCTGGGGATTTAGCTCAGTGGTTCCACCACCTGCCTCACAAGTGCAAGGACCTGAGTTCGATCCCCGGTCCCCTCTCCCAAAAAAAAAGTATATAAAGCATTCTTGACCTTGAAAATAATTGTTCTGTCTCTTAATAACCTAGTGACTGTCTTGGTTAGCTTCCAGTTATCTGTATCCATCCTAATTGTAGCTTTCTGATATGACTGAATCTCCCAACATAAACTATCAAATACAGAACAAAGTATCCCTTCTTTGTTCTGGGCACCATGACTATATTAATGAAGCCTAACATTTCATTATGTGTATGCACTGAAACCTGGCATAGCTAGTTCATGCTGAACTTAATAGCAAATTAAAACCAATCTCCTTCACATATGATAGTTATGCTATATAATCACTTGCCCTTGGTTAGTGAATTTTTGAAAAAACATAAGAATTAATACTTGATCATATTCAATTTAATGCTGCTAGATTTGGCTATTTTTCACAACCTTAAGGATATTTTGAATTTTGCTAATATTCTGCCTTCTACTTCTATATTATCTGCAATGGTATAATCATGCTATTTAATACTGTCATGCTAGTCATTAAAAAATAACTTCAGTGAGACAGAGTTGAATTTAAAAAACCATCTAGATTGATTAGCATGTTTTTAACAGCTGGTTTAAGTTACTAACCTATCTACTGTCCAGACATTACCATCTAGCTCTTGTTACCCCATTTTATTCCCAAGAACATTTGAGAAACTGTCAAAGGCTTTGTTGAGGTACATGCTGTTTATTGCCTCCTGAGATTTCTGGGAAAAAGCTCAACAAAAAGTAGATATCCCCCAGAGTCGATGAAGTACAAGTAACCCATGAGATTCTCAATTTGGAGATTCACCATATATATTAAGCCACTGTGAACAGATGTATTGAAAGAGAGCTTTAAATATTAGCCAGAGCTCACAAATCAGAAAAGCAAAACTCTAAATTTCAATTGGTTTGTGACAGAGCTGATTCTTACATGTGCATTTTTATGTAACCTGCTCCAGAAGATTAGTAAAGATGTGTTTTTATTGAGTAAGAACTAATGTGTCTCCCGAACAACACCCAGGGGATTAGACGGTATATAACTAATAAAATCTCCAGGACAGACTAATAAAAAATGAGTACAGTTTAAAACACTTGGGGAGAGGCAGTATAATGTCCTGGCTAATAACAAAATTTGGAATCTCAGAATTTGCTTCAAGACTTGACAGCCAATAACACCATGACCTTGCAGAAGTTACTTAACTCTATTCACCTTATTTCCTTATCTATAATCTAGGGAAGATAATAATGTTCTCTTACAAAGCTGTTATTAAAATTGAATATTACAGTGGATGTTAGTGATTTTTGCTCTCCTAATCTAAGAGAAATTAATTTAGATAAGACTGACATGTAAAGGTACAAGATCCCAAAGATGAATGCAACTGCACTGTACACCTAAAACGTACCAATAAACTCAATGAGAAAAAAAAAGACTGACAATTATGTGAAATCCATGGTAGGGTGGAACAATAAACTTTCAGTTCATCAGCCATCCTTCAATGAATGAATTACATAATTTTTCTTAATATTAGCTTATGGTTGCTAATCTACAAATTAGGCCAAGAAGTTTTAAAGTTGTATTTTGAAAGTGCTAGAATCCCAGTTTGTTCTTCATTACCTCAATGTAACTAGTTATATGCTTTGATTCATACCCATTTAATGAATAATATTGTATGCTGGGACAAATAATTGATTTTTAGTTTGATTTCCCAAAATTTTGAGTTTGTTGGTTTTACCAAGGCTTTTTAATAAATCAACAAAGTAAATCCTAGGTAAATATGTACATCACCTGATAAAGCTTTGTCTTTGGTGTGGTTTCAGACTGATGTCTTCCAAATGGTGTTTTTCCTTTTTATTTTTATAGTGTTGCTTTCTCTCAAGACTAACAGCATACTTGGAAGCTGATACCCTGAGAACAGGTTCTTAATTCTTTCCCTTCCACTCACACATCAACAGACGTGAACACTGAGGAATAAAAACTGAGCAAAACTTACAAGAAGATCAAGGAAAGAACGCTTAAAATGCTGATGGGGCCATACTGAAGGATATCAATGACCAAAGGAAGTTCTGTAATATACTGACTAATCAAGAAAATCATGGTAGAAACCCACTAATACATTCAGGTTTAAAAGAATAAAGACTGAGGATTGGGGTATGAAGCAGAAAAGACTGGGTATGAAACTCTTAAAGTTGAGATGGTATTTTACAATTTATATTTTATTTATGTCTTCCAATATATCTTTAAAATAAATATCAAACTTACCAGAATTTAATTTTTTAAAAATTTAACAAATTAAGCTATATAATGAATTATTTCTGTCAGATCTATCTTGTTTTTTGGCTAGAGTTCAGAATTATTTGAGGAGAATATAAAACAAAAATCTGAATTTGAGTCCTTTCAGGAATGTAAGATACCAGCCAAATGCTTCTTCTAACACAAGCTTGATCTTTGGGCTAGATGCTGGCAGTAATTTTTCCATTTGGTACAATTTTGACACAGTATCATAGAGTTTAAAGCAGCCTTCCCTCTCTCAAAGAGCAAGATTAGTCACACACAAATACACATTGTCTCCTAATCACAGTTTTTCAGCAAACATTGGGGTCTCAACTTGATGCAAGAGCAGCCTGTAATGCACCAGAAAGGCTCGTTTCAATGTTACATACCTGTCCTCTACTGCTACTCCCTATCTACCAGAAGTGAAAGTATATATGATACCAGCATACTCCTGAAGTAAAGACCAAAGGAGCAAATGAAGAAAGTTGTCTTGGTAGAGAAGTTCTCCCGCTTAGGTTACCTCTGGCCTTAACTCCCTCCTACGATGCTATCCTACTGATTCACAAAGCCTGTAATATAAAATTTCACCACATAAAAAGTTCAAGGAGAAAATGACAAACCAGTAAACAATAAAAGGATACAAGAACCACTTCACTCTTATTGGATGTGGACGGATACCAAGTCAGGATATACTTTCTTGATTCAATAATGAATAAAAGAATAAATTGTTGATCAATAGTAGACGAAGAAAACTCAAAACAAAAATAGAACCTGTGAAAAGAACCTGTAATATAATAGGAGAAAATTAGATCAGGTAAGATGTGAAAAACTAAAGTAATGAAAAAGAGGAAAAAATAAAGTTATTTGAAAAATTAATGAACTAGAAAGCAGAATAGTATACTTAATAACTTAGATCTTTTCAGAAAGAAAACAAAATATATTAAAAACAGATAAACACTTAGCAAAGTCAATTTAAGGAATTATCTGCTCTTTGAATGTTTGAAAGAAATTTGTCTGCTGAATTGTCTGAGCCTAGGCTCTGACAATATCAAGTTTCTCCTATGGCCAATCATTTATTGCTACTTTTATACCTTCAGTTTTAGCATTTATTTCTGTATAAAATCACCCATGCTGTTAACATTCTTAAATTTATTATTGCCAACTGTGATCATCTCAAACATACATTATATAGCAAAGAAATAATAAATCATAATTTCCTAAGTTGTTCTGAGGAAAACCAAAAGGCCAAATGTTATTAGGTATGTTTAAAATAAGCTACAGATTTTTTAAAAATACTAGCCAAGATTTATTGCAAGATCAACTCCAAGAGAGACTAAAGCATACAGCATTTTGCAAACTTACCTTCCTGTCTGCAGAAAACACACTCTGTTTAAAATGAGAAATAATACAATAATGCCACAGCTACCTTTCTTAGCACTGCTGTAGAATGTTCAGTCCATGTGGTCAGAAACTGCTATAAATTCTAAAGAGAATATATAATTATTACTTATTGATATGAATGCTTACCAGGAAAAATTCAAAAGAATCAATTAAATCTATCCACAATTAATAAATTTTGGTAAACTGCTAATCTGAAATGATCTATGAAGATAAATTCTTCTATATAGCAAAAATGACAATGGCCCACACTAGGAGCTGCCATTATCAGTATCAGTGTTTATTGTATGTCTATTACCTAGCAACACATTAATCATACAAGATATGATTTAAATAAAATACTCTTTTAAGTATATAAAATAAAGCAACATACCATGTTTCTAGAAAGTAATGCAATTCTGAATTACTCATCATTATATCAATTTAAAACAATCCAGCCAAATTCCCAATTTATTTTTCTGGGGAAACATTTTAAGTGTAATGTTCTTATGGTAAAATAAACATATTAGAATCACTAGGAAAAAATTAGTAAAAATTAACATAATAATATCAATAGGACTCACTCTAACAGATAGGAAGCCATTATTCCTTTTTTTTTAGGTTTTGGTACCGGGGATTGAACGCAGGACTTTGCACTTGCGAGGCAGGTGCAGTGCCACTGAGCTAAATCCCTGGCCCAAGAAGCCATATTTCTAACTCTACAACAGAAGGCTGATATACTAGGGCTACAATATTCAGCGGGACTAAAGAGAATCCAAACACAGAACAAGGTATGGTTGTGTACATTTCAAATATAGGGAGGAGAAAAATACCAGCAAAAAACTGACTAAGCCTATGCAGAAAATAATTTAGAATACCTATATCTATACATCAAAATAATTTCAGATAGGGCAAATTTTTAAAAATAAAACCATAAAAGGAAAAATAGGATATGATTTATATAATCTCAGGGTATGATAGCCCATCTAAACATGATCCTAGGACCAGAAGGCAAAAAATGAAAGATTTATTCATTTTAAAATTTTTTATTTTTTTAGTCATTTTAATGCATTTTTCCCTGTGCACAAAGAAATAACTGAGAAAATCAAAAGATACACTTTTCTTTATACATAGCAGTTAAAAGTAATGCAAACATCACATGACACTTTCATTAAAAGTTACATTTCCAATTACAAATCAAAATGCATATTAGGGTTTCTTTATGAGAAGCTGAGAAGGAATTCTTAGGTAAAATGCATTTTCTTGGCATTACTACACAGATCCTTCAGGCTGCACAAAGATTAAGGTCATATACAGTCAACCTGCAAATTTTGACACAATGTTACACTGTAAGATTTCTGTACAATTAAATGTATACTTAGAGATACCAGGATAAACATTTCTACTATATTTTAACTTAACTTGCCTAGCCAACATTTTCACTGAGTAATTTATCAAATATGCTGTAAGATTCTACAAAATTGTGAAGACACACCTAGCTCCAGAAATATTTCTTGCATTCTGTCTTATTTTGGTTATACATATTCTGCTCAGAGATTCTACTGCAATACTTCTAGATGTACAGTTCCAATTGTGCTTACTGTACTGTGTACAAATATAGCAAAAACAATCAATGACTGGTACAAATCTTACAGCATTTTGCTAGTTAAAATACATGCCAAAATCACAATAAGCAATATTGTACCACAAATTAGAGTTTCAAATTATTTGCTTCTGTTTTTAATATCTTCATTCTACATTAAATTACTATCATAGGCTAATGTTTAAAATGCAAAGAAATTGGACATCTGTAGCACAAAATTTGTTCACCCAACTGTGAAGGCTGATACCTGTATCCAAAAGTCACAACAAATGCTGAATAAAGAGAAGTGTTTGCATGCAACACCTTTGAGTGAAACAGCATTGATTTCCACCATTCAAAACAGAGAAGGAAACCAAAATATGCAAAGGTAGTAAAGAAAACAGAAAAGAAACAAAGGGGGAGGAGAAATGTAGGTGGAGAAGGGGAAGGGCAGGTGGAAGAGTGGAGGGAGGGGCAGAAAAGGGGTAGAAAAGAAGGAAAGGAGGGACTCCAATTTAAAATGCATCATTATTAGATTTACAACTAGACAGACTTAAAATAATTAAAATGAAAGTAAAGTACAATTTTGTGTGTGTTTAAAGATTTAAGAGCCATTATCAAAAATAAGATACATTTTTTTCAAGGTAAAGAAATGTAATTACGAAGGCTGGGAGCCTAGCAGCCTCTCAATGGCTGCATTGATGTCGCCTCCTGTTGCTATTAGGGCCTGCAAGTTTGCTTCACGGTTTAAGAACCCCATGGCGTTGAGCTGTTCCAGTTGCTGCTGAAATCTGACTTCTGGATTCGGCAGCTGTGGAGGATTTGCTCCAGCCAGAGCCTGCACCATCTGCTGAATGAATTGTTGGTTGGGTCCAGATTCTGATGTTGGACTTGTAGTTTCACTGGGTGAAGAGCTGGACACAGTGGGTACAGTAGGGCCACCAGAGCCAGTAGAACCAGTGGGGCCCGCAGGGCCAGTGGGTCCTATGGGCCCAATAGGGCCTATGGGGGTAAAAGGGACTATAGGGCCTATGGGGCCTATGGGAGTGACTGGGCCTACAGGGCCTATGGCGGTTCCCAGCACCCCCACACCCACACCTGGAGTAAAGCTTGGAATCAGGCCAGGTGCTTCAGTGGCTAGTGTCTGTAGCCCCTGCTGTATTTGCATTAAAGCCTGCATTGCTCTTGGGTTTGACATGGCTGATATTGTGTCTGGATTCTGCATCTGCTGCAAGAAAGCTGGGAGCTGTGGACGCATCTGCTCCTGCAGCTGAGGATTTGCAGTGAACAGTGGGCTACTCAGCATCATCTGTGCAGCCAAATCTGGGTTCTGGCTCAGAGACTGCATCATGCTCCTCATGTACGGTGCAGACAGCATATTCTGAATCAGCTGGGGGTTTTCAGTTATCTGTTGCAGCAAGCTCTGCATTCCTGGGGTGCTGAAAATGCTAGCCACATAATTAGCTGCAGCCACAGTATTCCCAGTAGTATTACTGGAGTTGCTGCCAGATCCACTGCCACTGCTTGTGGTGGTGCTGGTGGTGGCAGAACTCTGGGTAGCTGGCGGTGGTGCCCATGGATTGGGCAGTGGATCCCGATTTTCTGTGCGGGAAGGCTGAGTACCTTCCCCAGCAGAGGAACTGCTTCCCACTGAGGCAAATGGATTACCCCCAAACTGCTCTTGTGCAGCATTCAGCATGGGTTCCTGAATGTCAGTATACATGCGCCTTAGAGCATTGTAGCCACCTGGGATGCTTTCGAGATTGCTGAGAGCCAGGTCTTGATTTCTCATCATCTCTTGCATCATGGCTGGATTCCTGGCGATTTCGAGAGTCTGCCTCATTATATCTGGGTTGTTAAGCAAGTGGCTGATTTCTGGGTTTCTCTGAATCAATTGTTGCATTTGTGGATTGGCCATAATGAGCTGCCTCATCAGATCTGGATTTGAAAGCATGCTCTGAACAAAGGGATTTTCCATGATTTGGATCATCATCTCAGGGCTGGCCATGAGCTGCTGCTGCATCTGATTCTGGAGCTCAGAGAAACTGGTAGAGCTCAAACCCAAGCTGCTAAGGCCTGCAAGTCCTCCCAGGCTCCCCAACCCAAAGGGGTTGCTATTTGTGGAAATAGGTGTGGAGTTACTCCTGGGAGTCGACGCTGTGGTTGTATTAGTTCCCGCGGCATTACTAGGCTGTGTGGTAGACTGGCCCTGAGGTCTGTTCTGGCTTTTGATGACAAGGTGAACAGTCAGTCCATCATGGATGCCATGCTGGAGCAAGGTATCTTGATCTTTTAAGATCTTTCCGGCAAAAATCAGCACTAGCTGATCGGTTTGGGATTTGAAGCGTTTGGAAATCGCTTCCTTAAACTGCTGGACCGAACTGTTCTCCGGCACCGCGAACTCCTCTTTCTCTTTGGGGGTCTTCACAGTGACTTTGATGATTTTGGGCTCAGCCGGGGCAGCGGCCGAACCTTGGGCCGCAGCAGAGCCGCGGGAGGGGCGCGGG
>NW_022900951.1:48560043-48578073 GCF_012274545.1 Fukomys damarensis | reverse complement strand
TGCTCGCCTCCCCGCCCTGCTCTGCTGACGCGTCGCCAGGCCCTGATTGATAGATCCGACTCTGTCAAAATTAAAAACTTCTGCACGGGGGTGGGGTGAGGGTGGGGGGCTAGGGGAGAGAGAGAGAAACAAAGAGAGAGAACCGGAGGGAGTAAACTAGAAAATGAAAGAACACTGGAGAAAAGAGGTTAGGCAGGGTGGGCGGGAGGAAGTGAAGGGAGGGAAAAGGGAATCAGCTTCTGTAAAGGACATTGAAAGACAAATGGGGAATATATGTTAGCAATTTGCAAGGCAGACTGAAAGAACGAACGCCTGAATTGAACTGATCCCATGTAAAAGCCGAAAAATGATAATAAAGAACTCTGACAAAGCAAAAAGGACAGAGGTAATTTCCCTTCTCAAAAGAGGGAAGAGAAGAAGACTAGGGAGGAGCATGCATTTTACAAAAGATGTGTAAATGACCAATAGATATATAAAATGATGATTAAACTCAAGAATAATCAAATAAATTCAGGCTAAAACAAGGAGATTCTACTTTTCGCGAATCATACTGACAAAGAGGAACATTATGATAAGCTTGTTGATAAGGAGCTGAGAAAATGCACTATCGTGCTAAAGTGTGAATTGTTATAATCACAGGGATATGACATTTAAAATGTTCCCACCTTTATTTAGAAATACCGCATCAGGTAAGGTTGTGAAACTTTCTTTATAAAATGTACGTACAGTGTAAATTTTTTAAATAATATTGAAACATGTATTTACATGTCAAACATACTAGACTATTACCATGCAATAAAATACTATGCACTATGTTTTAAAATAAGTGGTTAATTTATGTGATATAAATTATATTTAAAGGAATACACGAAATACACTGTAATTACAAAAAACTCAGTATTTTCAATTTTGACTTTATATACTTCTGCACAAATAAAAACATAGTACACGTATAGGCATGTACTTTTCAGTATAAAAATACAACTTTAAAACTAAGTTTTGAACAACTTCTATAGGTAGACTATGTGTGTGAAAATTCTGGAACGCAATACAGTAGTGTGATAATAGTGATTATCGGTGCCTGTTGACATTATGAATAATTCTCATTTTCTATTTTTGTAAGATTGTGAATTTTCTGACGTCTTTTTAAAGTGTGCACTGCATTTGTAATTTTTACAAATAAGAAATGTATTTTGGGAGGAGCGGACAGGTATAAATTGGCAGGCACACAGTAGTGGCACACATTAATGTGTTTACCTATTTGATTACATATTAAGAATGAGAATGAGGTAGCAGCATTGATAAAGAGAATGTGAATAGAAGAAATATTTCAAACTTAAGTATAGATTTCTAGCACTGATGTAGACCTCACAGAAAATCATTTTTCCACTCTCAAATTTCAAAGGACTATTAACAGCATATCAAAATCATTAGATCACAAACACCTCAATAAATCTCAAGATAGAAAAATACAGGCACTTAATACATTAATTGAGTAATATATGATTATATAGTATGATTAATATGATTAATATACTACAGAGGCAAAACTGGAACTTGTTTTAAATATACTAATACATTTATGTTGCAAAAGCCTACTTAGCACATGCCAAACAGCATTTTGTGGTATTTATAAATGAATTCGTTTGTTTGTGAAGTATTCTATTGAAGATCTACTAGAGAGACTGAGCTTGTAGCTAGGTAGTACAGTACTTGCCTACAGTGTGTGAGGTCCTATGTTCATATTCCTAGCACAAAGAAAGAAGAAAGAAAGAAAAAAGAAAGAAAGAGAAAAAGAGAGGGAGGAAGGGAAAAAGAAAGGAAAGGAAAGAAAAAGAAAAAACTAAAATGATAGAATAATTTATATCAAATTTGAACCCATGAGAAAGAGGAAATAGGATACAACTTGAGATAAATATATAAAAAGGATACTTTTATGTTTAAAATTGAAAAAAATGCCCCCCAAAATCAGTAAGTTAATTCTAGGCAGTGGGAATTCCTACTCATATTTGTTATAATGTTGTTGAATCTTTGCGCTTTTATTTTTTTCCAAAAAATTAAGAAAACATCACAGATCATCCTTAATTTCAATAGACTAAAAGTAGATATTAATAAAGAAAAGGAAAAGCCAACAACTTGAAAATTAAAACAACTTTTGAGACAAAGTGCAAACTGAAGTTCTTTTTAGAATCAATTTACAAAAATAATGAAAAAAAATATATATATCAATAATTACTGTAGGATTTTCCTACATGTGGTTTGAGGAACTTAAATAAAAATATAGATTTCTAAGCCCCATCCAAAACCTACAGAAATAAAGGTATACAAGAAACTTCATTCTTATGAAGTATAATAGTATTTGATTTATGGGATAGTACACAGATGAACTGAGAGTGAAATTTATACACTCAGAAAGAATTAGATACTAAAGAATAAAGAGTGAAAATAAGTGAACTCAAATAATGACAAAAACAAAAAGTAAGAACAGTAAAATGGGGTGCTAGATAACAATTAAGATAAATACTAATGAACAAACAAGAAAAGTAAAATTTGTTAAATCAGCCTAAGACATTTTTGTAGGAAATAGTCTGAATAGATAAACCATTATAAGCTCAGTGATTCTGTAAATTTCCAACCCCTCACCAAAGTACACAAGAGAGGAACAAAAACACATTCACCCTTTGCCCTTTCCTGGAGCTTTCTATATGTACATGCATTTGAGTTTGATTCCTTTGTCTTATATGTCATGTCACTTTTTTTTTGCATTTTATTCAAAATTATCTTATTTATAATGGAATATATTAACATTCTAGTAATTAAACTGACATGCATAGTAGGAAGCACAGCATTAATGAACTGAAACTCAAGAAAAGAGCAACAAGACAAATACATAAAAACTAATATTGTGCAAACACATTTAATCATCAAGCGGTATTTTTGAAAATTGTTAGGAAGTGGCTTGTGCCAATCTGGGCTAACAATAAAGAAAAATTAATGACATACTTTCCTTGGAGAATATACATGGCAAAATTTTACTTAGAAGTAGAAAACCTTAACAGGTATGTAAGACGTGTAAGAAAATGAATGAGAAATTAATCAGCTCTCCTGTTCAAGGTAGAAATTGACCTTACGTTTTTATCTTTCTCTCAACTAAATTTCATTGAACTGACAATGATATGTGAAAAAAAATAAACTATTAACAATGTTGGGAAAAAGAAAAATGTCATCAATGAATTTTCATGTGAAATACCAAAATAACATTTAGAAGAAAAATGAAATCATAAAATTCACAAAAAATGTTAAAGCAAATTTTTACATAGTCTAATTATGATTACACAATTTCTAAAACAACAAAATAATCTATAAATGGAATTTTGTTGTTGTTTTGGTTTTTTGAGACAGAGTCTCACTATGTAGTTGAGACTGATCTGGAACTCACTTTGTAGCCCAGGCTGGTCTCAAGCTCACAGCGATCCTCCTGCCTCAGCCTCCTGAGTACGGAGATTACAGGTGTGCACCACCATGCCAGGCCATAAATGTAAATATTGATAGATTTCATTAAATAAGAATATTACCCTGGAATCAATCCCCCAAGTACCATAAAATAATTGAACTACCTTATGTGAAAAACACAACAATATTAAAATTAGAGGCAACCTAAAACTATATGACAACATATGTAACACATGAGGTCTCCTCATGACATACACATACTCCTCACAAATCTACATAAAACAATTCAATATTACAAGAGTAAAATAGATATTAACTCCTATCTTACAAAATGAAAAAAAATTCAGAAGGAAAGAAGGAAAACAGGAAGGAAGGAAGAAGGGAGAGAAGGAAGAAAAGAGGAAGGAAGCAAAGAAAGGGTATTTTACCTTTTATAAAATAAAATGTATATAATAGAAATATAGCTTATCTATAAAATTAAAAACATCAATATAATATCCAATTTTGACAGTCCAGAATGCCTAAGACTGATAAATGAACATTTACTATTATTATTATTATTATTATTATTAACAGGGTGTTGTAGGAATTATGCTTTTGGAGGTATAATTTTTCAGTTTGCTAATAAATCCTAAAAGCTTGATAAAACATGCAGACAATTTTTACTGAGCAATTCCACTTGCACGAATTTACCACTAGAAAGTAATTTCTATTGCTGAGGTCTTGAGGTGATTGAATTAATTAAATATTGTGCTCTCCTCCTTCAGCACTACCTTTAGAATCTAAGGAAAATCCTCTGATTATTCCTCACTTCTGTTGACTCACACAGAAACACATAATATAGTCAGAACTAGAAGAGTAGTAACATAATATAGTGACATGACCCAAACAGACCAGGACTACAATTCCAGCTTGGTCTTTTATGGCTGAATAACCTTAAATTAGTCCATTCTTTTCTCTGAGTCTTGGTTTCTTCATCAGCAAAATGAGACAAATATGCATATCTTTCCAGGTGTGGCATGTCATGGTTTATAGCTGCATGTCTCCAAGAGCCTCCTGTGCTCATAGGCAGCGATTTTGGAAGAAGGCTGGAACATAAGGATGCTACGCTGTTAGGAGTTGAGGTCTGGCCTGCAGAAGCAGGTCAATGAGAGCATGATCTCAAAGGTTGTATCTCCCTCCCAGGATCCCCTCTTTTCTCTCTGCTTGTTGGCCACCAAATTTGAGCATCTTTCCTCTGCTCATATCTTTCCCTGGGCCATTTCTGTGTTTAAGGTAAACATGTACTGAAACTTCTGAAACATGAGCCAAAATAAACCGCTTGTCCTTTAATTTGTGGTTGTTGAGTATCATGGCCCATCAGTGAGAAAGTGACTAGGACCACATGTTTATAATCACGTAAGTACACGAGAGAGACAATAATCGCTATCACATACACTCCTCTCTGAAAACAAAGAGAATGAAATATATTTACTTTTGGTAAATTACATTAAGAACAAAAAAATGATGATAAGCTTAGATATAGACTACTTGGCACATATGCTGTTCTGGAAATAAAACTTCAAATTATGTATTTTTCCTTTTTAAAAAAACTTCATGATCCCTATAATACAACAACTTTATCCTTTCATTTAGTCTTTTTTTAAAAAGATTGTACAAGTCAGTCTTTCTTGAATGCCCAGAAATTCTAGAGTTATATGCTCACTTTAACCTCTATGATGTAAGTTACAAACTGGCAATTTATGGGTTGGTTTTGGCATACCAACTCCTAAAAATGGTAAATTTCCCATGCAAATACCGATTTTTAAGTTTCTTTTTCATTTTCAGATCATCTGGGTACATTGGGCTCATATCCTTGAGGAGTAATAATTTGACTAGAACTGAATAGTGGCTGCATCCTTTAGATAAGACTTGTATTCTGATTTGTCGGTTTCTACGAGTTCCACTTCACTTATTTTCCTTTTTAATTGGCCCTAATCATTGGAATTGTTGTGTCTTTTAGGAGGAGCTTAAACTTTCCATTTCTTTGCGCTATTTCCTGAAGCACTGGGCTGATTTGGAAAAGACCAAGAACATAACTGGGTTACTTTCTTTCTTTCTTTCTTTTTTTGGTACCTGGGATCAAACTCTGGACATTTGCTCTTGCAAGGCAAGCGGTGCAACCACTGAGTTAAATCCCTGGCTGGCACACTTTCTTTGAGGATGAAATATTCATTCTAGGTGGAGTATAAATACATCTGTATTGGGGCAAACACTTTGATGATGATGATGATGATGATGATGATGATGATGATGATAGCATCTTATACGTTTCCTTCAGATGGCTTTCCATGCCTTTTTTCACCAGACTTATATGACTTTGAAGGACTTCCAGCTGAAAACTGGGACTTGGAAAAAGTAAGAGATGAGAAAGTTTACTTACTGTGCTATGTAGAACAGAATTTTATATTATAAATTGTGGCATAAGTGTTATTTCATGAGTGACTTTCAAAATAATTTAGAACTAAATTTCAAGATTTATAAAATCAATAAACAATTGAAATGAAAGGTAAGAGGGAAAATGTTCAGATATGATCAAAAGTAAATAATATGGAGGACTAGATATAGAAAAGAAAATCAGGAGAGCAGACATTTCATGAGAAAATAAAAATGAGTACAGCAATTGGTATCTACAATTTAATTCTGACGAATAAAGTACAAATATTTGGCAAAAGAGATATGTTACAAGGTTGAGGCTATCATTGTAGAGGTCATCAAGGCCTAATATCTTCAATGATGAAACCTGACCATAGGAGATTTTGTAGCCATTAAAAAATCTTTGGAGTTGAAAGTATAGCTCAGTGGTAGAGTTGTTGCCTATCATGGACAAGCATCATGAAAAACAGTATTCTGTGACTGATGCAAATAATTACTTCCAGCAGATGTTCGGTTTCTGGGACAATCCTATGAAACTGTTAACTTACAGCATGGTTATACATAAATATTAGCTATATTATACTGAATTTATATTTAAATATTATTATTTGATATTTAATATTAATTAATATTAAATAATTAATATTAAATATTAAGTTACATTTAAATATTATATTATACTTCCAAAGTCTCACTATGAAAAAATTGTATAACAAGTCTTATTCCAAGTTTAAAACAGAATAACAACAGAAATATACTTGGGAACAATTGGAGGAGGTGATTCCTGTACATGCATTTCACATAGATTCTCTTTCTAGGATCAATAGCTGAAAGCCAAAGAAAGAAGGTATTTGCAAATTTCCAAAAGAAGGCAAAATAAATTAAGGGAGTTGAATTATAAAGCAAAGCTCTTTTAAGGTGATTGCTTTTAGAAGGCAAGTCTACATATGAGGTAGATAAGAAGGCTGGTATTTATTTTTACTTGACCTCATGTTTTTGATTTGGCATCTGCAGATGATGTGTGTTGGTAAATTACAATGTTGCAGTAGGCCTTGTCTATTGAAAATACCCAGATACAAATCTAAGGAGACTGCAATATTTATGGTAAAAGTCTTGTGGATTGTAGTAGTAGAGGGTAAAACAGAGATACGAGGATTAAGAAAGCTCAAACATTGGTGTTGAGTACATGTCAAATTGGTAGCAGTATTATATAAGACAGTAATCTTCAAGCCTGAGTTTGTCTACACAAATTCTTTCAAACTATAGAAGCATAAGATACTTTAAAAATAAATCAGTTTCTAGATACTCCACTTCCAATTATCTTCTTTCCTAAAACTGGACTACCAGAAAATACTCTGGAAGTTGATGTATTCCCATTTAGAAAAGACTTTTCATTGCTTCACAAAATAAAGCCATATTTTATTCATAGATCAAGGATTTTACTATGGTATATTCCTCAATGCTTTTAGGTGTAAAAACCTTGGGGTAACAAACCAAAAGATAATTTGAATTATACATTGGTATCTGTGTTGGGCAATTGAATGACTAATGACTAGGTAATAAATCCTTTTGGAAGTCTAGGATTTCCAATTATTTGCCTTGAACAAAACAGAAGGACCTAATTGAATTGTCAACTGTTAGGCAATTAAAATAATTTATGAAGCTTGATCATTATGTGATTTTTGGTATATTTCTTAAAAGAAATGAAAGATGGAGGGAAATTCCTACAGCAATATCATTACAAAAGACTGTTTATAAAACTAAGGAAAGAAAATACTTGACAATAATGAATAAAATAGATTTTTGATAAATTAATAGGATAAAGCCTCCAGATACACTTTTAACTGAATTTTTCTTTTTAAATTTAATAGTTATCGAAGTTGATATATAGTTATGTTTTTTATCAATTATGCACTAACAGCTATTGTAATAATAATACAAAACAATTTAACCCTTTGATTTAATTTTAATTTCTATAATTTTATAGTGTACAAATAAAAATAGTGTAATTAGTGAAAGGCTTTTTGAAATTAAAAAAATATAAAATTAGAACAAAAATTCTAGAGAATAAAGAAATAATATATACTAAATGAAAAAATGAACAGTATAAATTGTCCAATTGTTAAAGAAAAGTCTGTTGATGTGTTTTAAAGGAAAATGAAGTGTATCTCAAATTGCTATCATACAGCTTGTTGCATATATTTAGAAGAATGATACAATAGTTTATTTCAAAATGTTATTATTCATAATATCCTCACAAAAACTTTATAATTGAAATTCTAACTTGCAATTTGATAATTGTAAGATGACAAGCCTTAAGTGTAGATTTAAATATTTATCAGGAAGTATGTAGTTGCTTAAATTCTTTTGGGGGGTACATAAAATATGTGCAGAATCAGGGGTTGCATGCTTGCAATACTCTATGGTTTGAAATTCCACAGGCTCATTCTTGCCAGTATTCAGAATATTTAGGCTTTGAAAAACTAACTCATATAAATGAAAAAGTAGTACCTACTAGAAGTAGTCATGTCTATATGCATTCTGTACATTTTCCCTAAAAAAGCTGAATAGAAAGACAAACAACAATTAGAACCAGAATATTATAGCTATTTGATTGCCTACTGAATGTAAATTATAAGCCCAGCACATCTTTAAGTGCAGCCAACATAAGCAAAATAATCAGAAGGATATGTGGTGGGATGTATTAAGTTGACTGTTAGGTAAACTATGGCTCATAAGGCCATGAACTAAAAGGATAATGGCATAAATCCATGCTAGCTGTGTACATCAGTCTTCCAAAAGATATGAGCTTGTTGAAGAATTAAAAATGCTAGAAGTTGAACAGCTGAGCTATCATTAGTCATTGGCTATAATGAATGTTTACTTCAAAGATGGATTATTCCCCATGATTCTGTGGCTCATTCTTTTAAAAAACGCTAATATAGTCAATCAGGTCACAGTTACACTTGTGCCTTAGGGGCTTGAGGGTCATTTTGTCTCTTCACATGATTTTGTATCTATTTTCTTTGATTAATGATGTGCTGGTCCTACAATTTAATTCTAAAAGGGCAATCAAATAGCTCTCATTTTCTATTTCTTGAGGTGGGGTGCAGTGGAAATATAACTTATAGTCTCTTATAATGCTGTTCAGGTAGAAATCAATGTAACAACCAAGAACTGTTTTGAATTTTCCAGTTGAAATTAATAAATTAGTAACACTTTGTTTTGGGGTCTGATCAGAAATTGTTGCCTCTACCAATGTCTTGATAGTTATGCATACGTAATACCTTGATGCTATGTATGTATACATGAGGAACTGACTGTTAAGTATAGACATGTGAGATATAAAAATCAAAAGGCATTGTATAGGAGACTGTTGGTGGAAAAAGAAATGTGCTGTTGGAAAGAGAAAAGATATGGTGAGAAAGAGACTGAAAAACGTTCAGCTCACAGTGGCCTCAGATCCTAGGATAAGCTGGAATAAGATGGAAAACAGATGAAAAAAAGAAATGTGTTGGATACGTGTTCCAACTTTCAATGATAAATGTAATCATGTACTGCAAACATGTATTAATAAAACAAAAATTTTTTAAATCCTAGGATAACTATCCAAGTTAAATAAAGAGAGCTAAGGGCCCTGACATGCAAAATGAAATCTTGGGGGGGGTTGTAAATGTGACATGTATCTAGGCTTGCACATTTTGGTAAAAGTTGGTACTTACAAACATTTTTAAATGGAAAGTTTCTTGATAAAATATGGATGTCTGACTTTCTCAGAAATTGTGGAATAATATACTGGACATTAATATGCTACTTTTCTAAGCCCTCTAACAAAGCTATCTCATTTGAACATATACAAATTCTATGTGGAACATGCAATCATTACTATCATTATAGAGTTCAGGAAGCAAAGATGTGGATAATATTAGGTCACGCATTTAGTAAGTAACAGAGACAGAATTTAAATTCAAGGAATCTAGCTCAGAACTCACATTCTTTAAAAAATTAATTAATAATTTGAATGCCAAAATATTTATAAGGTTCAGTGTGATAAATAGATATATGCATACAGTGTGTAATGATCAAACTGGGGTTAGTTAACATTTTCACTTCCTTAAACAATTTTAAATATTTGATTAACAGGTAATAATTGTACATATTCATGAGGTACATTATGATATTTCAGGTCATATATACAATATATACTTATTTCATCAGGATAATTAGCGTTTTAGTGTCCTTGTCACCACTTTCTCTTTGGAGATTTTAAGCTCCTCTCTTTAATTATTCATAAAATATAAGTTATTGTGAATAGTAGTTACTCCACTGTACTATAGAATGCTTTAATGTAACTTTGTTTTGGTATGTGCTATACAAACTTACTCTGCCTTCATCCACTCTCACTCTCCTTCTCAACCTCTTGTAATCAATCACTATTCCACATGTAGATTGATTTTTTTAGCATTTATTTATGAGAGAGAACATGTAGTATTTGTCATTGTCTGATTTATCCCACTTAAGACAATGCCCTCCATGTCTAGTCATTTTCCGTCAAATTATAGCATTTATTTATGGCAATATAATATCCCCTCGTATATATACCACATTTTCTTCATATATCAATTCACTGATGGGCATCTAGAGTGATGCTATATTTACCTACCATATATACTGCAGCAATGAATATAGGAATTCAGTAATCTTTTTTACATGTTGATATCATTTCCTTTGGGTATATATAAGCAGACATGATTATTGGATAATATGGCAAATGTGGTTTCAGTTTTTTGAGAAACTTTATACTTGACTCTGTAGGGACTAAAATAATCTAAATTCCTGCAAACAGTGTATGAGTTTTCTTTTCACCATATCTTCCCCTACAAAATATATGCTATTATGACACATCATCAGCATCATACTGAATGGAGGAAAAGATGTAAACTTTTCCATTACTATCTAAGAAAAGTAAATAACATCTATACTCTCAGCACTCTTACTTAATATAGTAATAGGTCTCTTAGCCAGAGCAAATGCCCAAAAGAATAAAGGGCACAGAAATAGGAAAAGTAGAAGTCAAATTGTCCCTGTTTGAGTTTGATATGATTCTATATATCGAAAAACTCAGACTCTACCAAAAGAGTGTTAGAATTGGTAAATCAATTCAATAAAGTAAAGCACTCAAAACCAACACACAAAAATTAGTAGCTTTTAACCAATAATACATTTTCTGAGAGAGAAACTAGAAAAGCAATACTTCTCATAGTACCCACAAAAAATACCCAGGAATAAACAATTGAGTAAAGGAAAAAACCTCTATAATGAACATTACAAATCAATGAAGGAACACAGTGAAGAAGACATGAAAGGATGGAAGGACCTCTCATATTTATAGAGTGTAGATATGAATATTGCTAAAATGTTCATATAATCCAAAGCAATCAACAGATTCAATGTCTTTCCTATCAAAATCCCAATAGCATTTTTCACAGAAATATAAAAAATTCTAATTTTATATGGAAAAAGAGACCCAGAATAACCAAAGCAATCTTAGGAAAGAACAGAGCTGGGCCGCCTGTTATCTGACTTCAAATGCTATATGACTTCAAAATATACTACAAAGTTATAATAATTAAAATAGCAGAGTATTTCCATAAGAACAGATCTATAGAACAATGGAACAGAATAGTCCCAGAAATAACCTCATGCATTTACAATCAACTTATCCTATATAAAAGGGCCAAAAACACATTGGACAAAGGACAACCTGTTTAATAAATGTTGCTTGGAAAACTGGATATACATACACAGAAAATTGAAACTTGACTCCAATCTTTCACCCCATAAAAAAATGTACTGTAAATGGATCAAAGTCCTAAATGTAAGACTTGAAAATTTTGACATTACTAGAGGAAAACAGGGTACACAGTTCAAGACATTGATAGAAGCAATGATTTTTTTTGCAGATTGGACCCATAAAATACAGGAAACAAGGGTGGAAATAGAAAAGTAAGATTATATCAAACTAAGAAACTTCTGCAAATCAAAGGAATAAATCAAGAGAGTAAAGAAACAGCCTACGGAGTATGAAAAAAATTTGCAAACTAGTTATCTGACAAAACATTAATATCAAGCATATATTAGAAACCTTTAAAGCACAATTAGGAAAGAGCAAATAACTCAGTTAACAAACAGGCAAAGAATATGAAGAGATACTTCTCAAAAGAATAAATACAAGTAGACAACAAATTTATGAGAAAATGCTCAACATCATTAGTTGCCAGAGAAACAATTCAAAACCACATGAGATATCATCTCATACCAGGTAGAATGATTATTACACAAAGACAAAAAATACATGCTGACAGAGTCCACAATGTTGACCAGGCCATGTTATTTCTTTTTGGTCAACTATAGACTCAAAATTCTGCATGGCAACATTTGGCTGTTCAGGTGATCATTTGTTTTGTTGAGATATTTTGTCTTTTCTGCCACTTTTCCCTTATGTGTGCACCCTTCAGTCATTTACATTATCTTCTTTGCCCCTAAAAACATTTCAGTGTGTAATTCTTGATGTTTACAGGGAAGGAAACAATATTATATATTCATACCAAAAAATTTTTATGACAGGGATTCTAACTTTGATGACTAAACATAGCAGTCTCTGGCTTCAAAGACTACATTATCAGGTTTAGGATTAAACACCCACAGAACCTGACATAGCATGGTGATAGTATCTATTCATTGAATGAATAAAAGAGTGAATGTACAGGCAAATGGAATTGCTGTAAGAATTGAAGAATTTGATCTGTGGATAAATTAGACAAAGATTTCATTTGCTGTGAAATTCTGATTCCATAACCTAAAACAACATAAAGCTATTTCTATTTCACATGCTTTCAAATTGAATATAATTGCATCACTGAAAATTTAAGTCTAGAAGGGATTTGTCAGAATGTCCAGTCTGCTCACATCCTACTTCCATTAATTTATAAATCAATAAGTTTGAGAATCAGAGAAGATCACTTTTATTTTGTTGTTTCCTCTTAAGGTTCTAGGGGAAAGGGCTAGGGATTTAGTTCAGTGGTGCCACTGCCTGCCTCCCAAGCACAAAGACGAGAGATCAATCCCCGGTACCAAAAGAAGAAAGAAAGAAAGAAAGAAAGAAAGAAAGAAAGAAAGAAAGAAAGAAAGAAAGAAAGAAAGAAAAAGAGAAAGAAAGAAAGAAAGAAGGAAGGAAGGAAGGAAGGAAGGAAGGAAGGAAGGAAGGAAGGAAGGAAGGAAGGAAGGAAAGAAAGAAAGAAAGAAAGAAAGAAAGAAAGAAAGAAAGAAAGAAAGAAAGAGAAAGAAAGAAAGAAAGAAAGAAAGAAAGAAAGAAAGAAAGAAAGAAAGAAAGGAGGGAGGGAAGGAGGGAAGGAAGGAAGGAAGGAAGGAAGATTCTAGGGGAAAATGTTCACTTTTTCCTTTTTGTTTCACTCATGGCAAATTTAAAAGTATCCATGCCAGTTTTATATTCCTGCCATAACAAATTATCATAATCTTAGAAATTATCATCTTTGTAAAACACAATTCATTAATTCAAAGATTCTGTAGATCAGAAATCTGGGAACAGCGTGGCTTGCTGTTATGTTTTGTTTTTGATCCAGACTGGCAGGCCAAAATCAAGATACTAGATTACCTGGACGCTTATCTTCAGGCTCTGCAGGAAAAACATCCTTTTAAACTCTTGCAGGTAGTCGACATAATTTAATCTCATGTATGCTCTGTATCCTGGCAGTTGGCTGAGTGGCTCCCACATTCTTTGGTTCTTTCTCTGTTTTCAAAGCCAGCCACAGCAAATTGAGTCTTTTTCAGTTAAATCTCTCCAACTTCCTCTAATTCATCATTTCTTTTTCTTTTTCCAAATCTCTTCAATTTGGCCTCTGTCTTACTCTTTTATTTTTGTTTTGTTTTCATTTGTTTCTGAGACAGGGTCTTGCTTTGTAGTTCAGGCTTGCCGTGAATTCTCCATATAACCCAGGCTGGCCTTGAAATCATGATGATTATCTTACATCAGTCTCCTGAGAGCTGGGATTACACCACGCCCAGATCTCCTATATTTAAGAACTCATTGGTGCCACCCAAATAATCAAGAATAGTATCTGCATTTTTAGATCAGCTGATTAATAATCTTACTTATGGTTTACATAACCCAACAACAGAACCCAGATTAGTGTTTATCTGTAAAACCTGGGGATAGGAACCTTGAGAGGACACCTTTAGAATTCTGCTTACATTGTCTTTTTGTCTTCTTTGATTGTATGCACCTCTCTGCTAGACTTAAACATTTAAATATCAGGTCTTTGTCTCAGAGCTAAATATTGTACTGGTACGTGAACATACTCTAGAGCCCAACAATTTGGATCAATATCTTTTCTGTGCCACTTCTTTCTAGCTGACCTAGAAAACTATTTTACATTTATATGATTCAATTTCTCTAATAGTAAGTGGTAATCATAATACCTCTTTCAGATGTGTAGATTAAAAAACTCATAAGTTTGACTAACATTTTTACCCTGAATATATAGCAGTATATTTTATCTATAGTAAGTGGTTTGTTCTTGCTTTTCTAGGACTTTGAGATGCATCATTATGCTCCTTCTTTGACCTCATTCTGTTCTTCCAATATAAATACTGTTAGCTACAAACTTCCCTGGAAAAGTGTTTTCCTGGAAAGTATTTCCAATAGCACTTTATTTTAGGAAATTTTAATTTCTTTCCTGATTTCCTTGGTGATTTATTAATCACTTAAGAATATATTATTCAGTCTTTATGTGTTTGTTTACTTTTTGTGGATTCCTTTCTGTTGATTTCTAGTTTAATTTCACTGTGATATGATAGAATACATAAAATTATTTCAACTTTTTGCATTTATTGGTGTATGCTTTAATGGCTTGAAATATACTATTTTAGAGAAAGTTTCATGGGATGCTTAAAAGAAAGGGTACTCTGCTTTTGTTGGGTGAAACACTATAGATATTAATGAAGTTCACTTGGTTTATAGTACAGTTATTTCTGATGTCTATTGTAGTTTTGACCAATTGATATATTTATTTGCGATAGTGTGGGGTTGAAATCCCCCACTAGTATTATATTGAGATCTATCTGTTCAGTTAAGTCATGTAGTGTGTTATCAAACTGAGGGCACCAATATTCAGTGCACGTATATTTATGATTGTTATCTCTTCTTGGTGAATTATTTCCTTTCAGGATATACAATGACTTTCTTTGTCTTTTCTGCAGTGGAGACACCAGAAGGTTGCAGAAGCCAGAAATGTGAATCATCCAAGGAAAGCTGCATGCACTGAGCATAGCCAGCCAAAGCAAGAAGCCATGACAGCTACAACCACCAGAAGTTCTGTAGGTGTAGAGCCCATCAATCCATTTGGAGTTCAAAATTTACCATAGATTGCTGGGGATGCTGAAATTGGCATTTAATGTATGCCCTGCTGGATTTTGGTCTTGCTTTATTCCCATTCCTTGCTATCCCCATTTGTGTTTTTTGAAATAGAAATTTCTATCTTGTGTTACTGAATGTTGAAGTTATTTAATTTTCTTTTCATTCATACAAGGCTTGCAGCTATGAGTTTGCCTTAATCCCAGAGGAGACTTTGGATTTTGACTTTTCAGCAGTACCGAAAATGTTAGGACTTTTGCAGGTTTTAAAGATGAACCAAATGCCTTTTGCATAAAAGGATGTGTATGAGTCTTTGGGGTCCCCAGCATGAAATGTTATGGCCTGTGTCTAAATGTTCCCTCAAAGCCTCATTCAGTCATGGTTGGGGCTTTTTCAGAACTGGCTGAATCTAGAGTGTGTGACACTGGGATTGATTCATTGTGCAATTATAGCTTCAAGGGCACTAGGATTAAGAGTGTGAGTGCTGCCCACCCTAAGTAGCCAGGGTAAGATATAAGAAATACAAAGAGCTGTGGTGACCCCTTGTTGCTTTGCTACTTTCTACCCACCATATACTATTACTCCTCTGTAATACTTCTCTGACATGCTATCCTGTCTTGGAGCCAACTGATTATTGACTGAAACCTCTACAAACTGTGAGCTAAATAAAACTTTTCTCCTTTAACTTGGAGTGTTGAGTATTTTTTCGAGCAACAAGAAATGTAACTAAGACACTTGGGGTGATTCTTTTCTGCTTGTGACTATTTGGGATTCTAAGTGCCTCTTTTATCTGAGTACCTAAATTCAATTTTTGGTGAAAATTTTTTCTATAATGTCAGTGAGTAATTTTTGCCTCAGTGCATTCTTTTATGATTATTTCTTGTTATTTGTTTTGATTTAGCCAAGATCTCTTGGATAGTATCTTTAGTATTGCTTGTTTTTTTCTTTGATCCTGCCTGAATGTGCATGCACTTTCACTCTATCTTCAACTCCTGACACTCTTTCTTCTGAATGATCTCATCTACTCCCTAGACTCTCAGTTGAGTTTGTTTGTCTTGGGCTTGTTAACGTTTTCATTTCCAGAATTTCTGTTGGTTACTTTGTTTTGTTTTTCAGAATTTCTTTCTCCTTACCGAAGTTTTCTTTCAGATCCTGTGCTCTTTCTTAATATTTTCAAGTGCTTATTATATCTTCTTTGAGCTCATGTATCATCTAGTAATTGATATGTTTAACTGCTTATTTGCCTCTTCTTTTATCTTATTGATAATTTTTACTATTAGTTTCTAAAATTCTTTGTCTGGAATTTTATCTGTTTTAATATCTGTGGGATCAGCTTTTGGGGAGTTATGTGTTTTTGAAAGCATTGTATTGACTTCTTTTTTCATTTTCATTGTGCTTCTCTATCAAGACTTGTAGAACAATTGAGTAGAATGTTTCTTCCATTGTCACGTGGCCTTCACTTTGTAAGTGGCTTTTTAATTGTTGTGTGTCCTGGATTGTGGGTATGCCTCCATGTGTGAGTACCAACATGGTCTGCTCTGGGTTCTCCATTTATCTCCAAGTGCTCATTTGAGAGGACAGCGTAAGTACCAGTGGCATCAACACAAGAATCTAATCATAAATCATCTCACACTTAACAACTTAGTGGAAATGTTCTCTACTATTACATTGACTCAAGATAAAACACAGCATATGATATGCTGTAGGACGCTCGATTCAATTAAGCATTGATGATATTCAGGATATTTCAAATATTATATAAATAAAACAGAGAAATATATAGCAGAAAAAAAGAAGAGAGAAATTGAAAAATAGAAAAAATGAAAAGAAGAGAAAAAAATGAAAATTAAATTAAATTAAAATAATAATATGATACAAAAATGATAAAAGAAAGGCAGGAAAGCAGAATGAAAAAAGCAGGTATGTAGACAGATGTAAAGACATTAGAGATAAGAAGAGAACATGCATTGAGAGAAGTTATAGTGGAATTAGAACCAGATATTAATAAGTCAAAAAATTGACATATTCATAAAGAGCAACTGTTTGGAAATAAATGACAAAAAAGTTAGAGAATTATGGAATCAGGGCTGAAAATCAATACTCACAGCTATACTAACATATACACATACACAAAGACTGGTCCTTGTCATACAAAAAGTCATACAAAAGCTATTACAAAGAGGCAAAAATAAAGTACAAAAGAAAAGAGGGATATGGAAAAAAGGCCACTGTCCTGTTTTGTTGATTTGAGCAAATACCCCTGAACAATTTTTCCCTGCTTCTGTTTTATGCCAGTCGCATTTGGGAGCCTGTACCAGTCTCAGGATCAGTAATTGCACATTTACTTGCTTCCTTCCTGATATCATATATACTAAAGGAAAGATTTAACTGCTTAGAAATTAATTGACATCTTTATGAAACTGTATATATCTCACTGTGCATTTGTGTGCATAACTTGAAAATAAAACAAGATCATGTTTCACATTGAGAAAAAGAGATTTTATTGAATCTCAGTGGCAACAGGAAAATTTTTTTTCAGCTTTAATTGAGTTTATTGGTACATTTTAGGTACACAGTACAGTTACATTCATTGTTGGGATCTTGTACCTCTACATGACAAGTCTTGATTCTCATTTTTTCCCCTTACCCCTACCCTCCCTTCACCCCCTCCTCCCCTCCCCATCTACAAACACTTTATTTTCATCTTTTCATTATCTCACATTTTTTTC
>NW_022900951.1:48549946-48559949 GCF_012274545.1 Fukomys damarensis | reverse complement strand
TATTTATTTCACTTAGGAGTATATCTTCAATATGTATCCATTTTCCTATGAATGAATCTATTTTCTCATTCTTTATGGCTGAGTAATATTCCATTTTATAGAAAAAGCACTTCTTTATCCAGTTTCCAACGGATGGGGAAATGGGCTGTTTCCAAGATTTAGCTATTACAAACTGTGCTGCTATAAACATGGGTGCGCATACTTCTCTGTGATATGATTCTTTTAGTTCTCTTGGAAAGATACCCAGCAGAGGGATGGCTGGGTCAAATGGAACCTCCAGTCCAAGCTCTTTGAGGTATCTCCATATTGATTTCCATAGTGCTTGCACCAGTCTGCACTCCCACCAACAATGGAGAAGGGTTCCTTTCTCCCCACAACCCCGCCAACATTTGTTATTGTGTGATTTCTTGATAGCAGCCATTCTTTGTGGGGTGAGGTGGAATCTCAGTGTTGTTTTCATCTGCATCTCTCGAATGACCAGTGATGTGGAACATTTTTTCAAATATTTTCTTGCTGCTTTTACTTCTTTGTCTGAGAAATGTCTGTTCATTTCGGATGCCCATTTTTGAATCGGGTCTTTATATTTGGGGGGACTGATTGTTTGGAGTTCTTTATATATCCTTGATAATAGTCCTTTGTCTGAGGAATAGCTGGTAAAATTTTTTCCCACACTGCAGATTGTCTCTTAGTTCTATTGATGGTTTCTTTTGAAGTATAGAAGCTTTTTAGTAAAATGAGATCACAGTTGTAGATTCTATCTGCTAGTTCCCGTGCTACTGAGGATTTGTTCATAAAGTCTTTTCCTATACCAATGTCTTCCAGAGTTCTGCCTAACTTACCTTCCAGAAAGTTTAATGTTTCTGTTTTAATATTTAGATCTTTAATCCATTTGGATTTTAATTTAGTGCATGGTGAAAGATAAGGGTTTAATTTTAATCTGTGGCAGGTTGACATCCAGTTTTTCCAACACCATTTATTGAAGAGGCTATCTTTCCTCCACTGAGGATAGTCAGCTCCTTTGTCAAAGATGAGGTAGCTGAGTACATCTGGGTTTGTTTTTGTATCTTCCTGTCTGTTCCACTGATCCTCAGGCCTATTACTTTGCCAGTACCATGCTGTTTTTATCACAGTGGCTTTGTAGTATAGTTTCAAATTGGGAATTGTTATACCGGCAACAGGAAAATTTGAAATAAAGTGGATTTTTTACCTTGATGCAGTGGATTTTCTGAAAATCACATGAATACATTTGGTACAAGGACACAAACATCCTGCCTGAGAAAAGGCTCATTTTTAAAGTGACAGTATATTGGGAGACATTATGACAAATCTGTGTCCATCAAACATCTTGGAAAGCCATTTGCCCTGGCATATGAACTGAAGGAAGACCAGAATTCAAGTATGAGCTTTTTCACAAGCCAGCTCATTCTTTCATGCACACCTCCCTCTCCGTACATTGCCCAATAACCTCTCATTAATACCTTACTCTTCTGGAATATAATCCAGTGCAGTTATAAGACTCAGAAATCTAGTTAGTATACAGTGCTCTGTTTACTCATCTGACTGTCTCAACAGCACATTAACATTTTAGGGCAGCTCAAGTGACCTCAACCACCCCTTGTGATTTATGTTTATCTGACAAGGATACAAGTCAGAAAGCTGCTGTACCAGATAACCAATAGTTCTTCTTTTGACAATAGGGTTTAGAAATAGTCATTTTTTGTATTTGTCCTCATGATAGAATCCCAAGGACTTCTGAAACATTATCTGTGGCAATGTCCCTAACCTTCAACAAAGGCCTCAAGGGTGATAAATTTGTGCATTTGGCCCTCCTTTCTCAGTTCCATTGGATATCTAGAATTCTCTATTTTTCTCTGGAGCTTTGGGATGCAGGACAATATGTGCTCAGAGCTCTAGTCTAGTGAATGTCCTATGATCATTTTGTTTTCTCCTACACTTTTTGCCATATAATTAGGTTAGGTTTGACCTCTCTTCCCCTTTCACTTATTTGGATGGAATTGTGGAATGACACATATATTTATCTAATATTTCTTATTCTTGTAACCTATAGTTTTGAATTCATACTCATTTAATTTTCTCCCAGACTGAATCATTCTATAAAAATGTTTCATCTGTTTCTGAGAACACTTTTGAATATCAGGAGCACTCCTGTGGATAAGGTAGGAACTTTATTTCTGACCCTTTTTCCAAATAACTTTTGTAATGATTCATGTGCCTAGGTGCAACAACTTCTTTTTACACTCATTCTCAGTTTTCATGCATTAACTCGACTACCTTAATTAACTTCAGTTTTCAGAAACATCCCTGAAAATCTCTAAGAATCTGTCAGTGATTACAGAACAGTAAGCTTAGTGTGTTATTTTTTTCTGCTCTATAATTTCTATTTTATATAATTTATACATTTTTGCTTAGACATTGTATTTCAGAAAAGTTTTTTTGACTATCCAAGCTAAAGCAGGACCCACCTTATCATCCAATTTTCATAAATTACCTTACAATTAATTGTTAATAACTAACAATATATGCTATAGTTCAGTTTTCCTCTTGTGTTTGGTTCCCATTTTAATGGAAACTTCATCCTTTTGCTCATTTTCTGTTTTGCACTCTACTAGATGAGCAGTACCCAAACTAGAGCCTAGCACATACTTGGTATCTATATAATAACTGTTGAGTATATGAATGATCTAAATTGCCAATGGATCCTATCCCCAAATCACTGATACTTGGTACTGATAATGTATTTTTACAACCTTCCAACATAATATCCTATTAAAACTCATGGTAATTTTGTAGCACCTACAAGCATTTTTAAGGCTCTTGTGTTCTTCTATGATTTTCTAGTGTTTTCCTAAATCATAAAATTGTTACATTTTCTCTATTCTTTTCTTACAGATAACTTGAGGAAAAATTTCAGAGGTGACAGAAAATGAGATGGTAAGGAAGGTTGGTGGTCAGAAAAAAAGACACTTTTCCACTGAGTAGGCATGATGACATACAAAAAAAAAGCACAGATTTTGTTGTCAGAGTTTTATGTTCTGGCTTGCTCAGTTCATTTAGTGGTTTGTAACTCTGGACAAATTGCTCAGATCCTCTGAACTTCACCTATCGAAATGGGGACAATAACAGTACCTATCTTATGAGGCTGTTGTGAGTGTGTGTGTGTATCTATCTATCTATCTATATGACTTGATATATCTAATAACAATGCTCATCTAAACTTCTTATGCCCATCTTATCTACTCATTTTCACTCTTACCTTGATTTCCAATAAAAATATTTCCTCAGGTGTTATGCAAAATATTATATTATCTTCTTTGTTTTCCTCACTTTACCTCAATTCTGGTCATAATAAATAAAAGCCACATTAAATTGTAAGACCTGGAAAAATTGAGAATGAACTGATTACCAAAATGTCCTGGTGTAGACACACAAGCTTAAATATTGTATGGTTTCTCTTAGATAAGAAATGCAAATTATAACTAAAGAGCAAAATAAAAAATAGATAATGGAAAATAGGGAACTAAATCTGTCTCAAATTGGAAGGGGATCAGAAGATGGAGGGAGAGTAGAGAAACTGGATTAAAAAATAATTAAGATGTTTTCGGTACATGTACCAAATTCACACAAGGAATGTAAACATTATGTACTATTGTAAATAAATAAATAATCCATCCTACTTTCCAGTTAAACATTATATGCAAAATTTACCCAAGCAAATATCAGTATGCATTCACAGCTTTTACAGTCTACCACTAGAAGAATCACAGAACTCATTCTCAAAAGAATATGTATTTTACCCAGGGAGTCATCCTTATGCAAATATCTTGATATACCTAAGCCAAGAGATTGCCTACAAAAAGACTGAGTATCCCAATCCTCAATGTGTGTAAAATATATAGGATAAAATTGAAAATAATTTTTACACAAAAATCAAGAAAATTACAACTTGAATAAGAAAAGAAAACCAAGTGCCAATCCTGAGATGAACTAGACATTGAAATTATTTGAAAAGAACATTAAAGTAGGTATCAAAATGAGTTTTCAAAATAAATTACAAATTCTTCTGAAACATAAATCCAAAATTGATAAATTATTCAAAATAGAAATTATAAAGTGGAAAAATAAAATAAACAAAAATCTTTTGCATGGTCTCAATAGAGGGGTGGATATAATAAATGAATTTAACACATCAATACAATTATAAATCACAAGCAAAAGAGAGAAAATAGAATAAAAGAAATGAAGAAAGACCCAAAGGTCTATGGGAGAATAACAAAGAGTTGATATTGATATCTGAGTCATAGAAGGAAAGGAGAGATAGAGTAAAGCTGAGAAAATATTATCTAAGACTAATGACTGCATACTTCACATATTTGGCTAAATCTATATATGTAAAGATTTAAGATGCTGAGAAAATCAAAATAAAATTTAAAAAATTACTATTAAGATACAAACTAGCCAAATTCTGAAATATGAAGACAAATGAAAAAATCTTTAAAATAATGAGACGATGCTTAAAATAATGATGTTTCTATAAAGGAACATCAGTTGAAATAATACTGGATTTATTTTTTAATTAAGTTTATTGGTACAATTTAGATATATGTTGTAATAACACTCATCAAAAGGAGTTTGTAGGGCCAGGGATTTAGCTCAGTAGTTCCAATGCCTACCTCACAAGTACAAGGACCCAAGATTGATCCCCAGTACCAATAATAATAGTCATCATCATCATCATAATAATAATTTTTAAAAATGAATTAGTACCTGTACACAATTGATTCTTATTTTTTCCCATTCCTCTCCCCTCCTTTCAAACTTTCCCCTATAACCTTGTTTCCATTTAATATTTATTTTCTCATGTTTTCTATTTCTCTTCTTTCTTCTGTCCCACACTTCCCTGGTATGCTTTCCATTAAAACATTTTCTTCTTATTTCATAATATCTAGTATACATTTTGGTCTTATTTATACTTTCAGTTTCTCACACAAGACAGACAATGTGATATTTACACGTGTGTCTGATGAGTTTCACTTAACAGTAGAGTCTCAATGTGCATCCACATTGGCTATAAATATCTCAAGTAGACCTTTCTTTATGGCTGAGTAGCACTGTTATGGAAGGAATTGGCAAGTGACACACAGGCAGCAGAATGGAAAGCAAAATAACAAAAGTTTACTCCATCAATGGGGGTCGATTACACTTAGTGGCAGTACCCTAATAAAACCAGTACTGGGCTACAACTCCTTCTTTTATAAGATTTTACCACCTTGATCTCATTCAGGTGGTTACATTTCATTTTCCCAGTTCACATTGCTAATATTCAAAACATGGTAATGAGGCAGTTGAATTTCAACCCGTACGTAGCACTTCTTTGGTAGTGGAGGTTTCCTTTAAAACTCATTTAGTCATCTTTTCTAGCAGAGGGGAAGGGGGCATGTCTGGCCAGCAAATTTAATAATGGTTCTTTTAATTTACAAAAATTTCTAGGGAAACTAGATGCCTCTAATGTATGTTGATTCTGAAATAAACAAAGCAAACAGCCTGTTATTTTAAACTGTGACATTTTGTAGGGTTTTTTGCTATTAAAGGGTTCTCTATCAGTAACCCCTTGTATAAAAAAAACCCCATCTTCTTTACCCATTCATAGTTTGATGGACATTTGGGTAGTTTCCAAGGTTTAGCTATTACAAACTATGCTGCTACAAACATGCGTGTAAAGAGAACTAGAATAACAAAAGCAATTCTATGAAACAAAGACAAGACAGGGGGCATCTCATTTCCTGACTTGAAATTACACTATAGAGCCATTGTTATAATAACTGCATAGTACTGGCCAGAAAAAAGACCTGAGGATCACACACTTGCCACCTTATCTTCTACAAATGCCCAAACACCTTAACTGGAATAAAGATAGCCTGTTCAATAAATGGTGCTGGAAAAACTGACTTTCCATGTGCCAAAGACTAACACTAGACTGATATCTCTTACCATACACTAAAAAATAAATATTAAAACTGAAACAGTAAATCTGCTGGAAAAAAGACTAAGTAGAACTCTTGAAGATATAGGTGTAGGCGAAGAATTTGTGAACAAACACTTTGTGAACAATCACATGGGAAATATTACAAAGAATCAACTATTAGGATCGCATATTAAAAAGGTTTTCTGCAGTGAAAGTGAAATAAATCACCAACAGAATAAATAAATATTAAAACTGAAACAGTAAATCTGCTGGAAAAAAGACTAAGTAGAACTCTTGAAGATATAGGTGTAGGCGAAGAATTTGTGAACAAACACTTTGTGAACAATCACATGGGAAATATTACAAAGAATCAACTATTAGGATCGCATATTAAAAAGGTTTTCTGCAGTGAAAGTGAAATAAATCACCAACAGAATGAAAAAATAACTAACAGAGTGGGAAAAAATTTTGCCAGTTGTTATGTACACAAAGGACTAATATTTAAAATATATAAAGAAATGAAAAAAATCAACTACCCCTAATTTAAATATCTAATCCAAAAATGGGTATCTGAAATAAATGCACACTTTGCAGATGAAGTAGAAAAGGTAAATAAATAAAAAAAGTTCAACATAAATGGTCATTTGAGAGATGCAAATTAAAACACTGCTGGAATTCCATCTCACTGTGGAATGAATGACCATTATCAAGAAATCAAGAAATAACAAATATTGGTGGGGCTGTAGGAAAAAGGAACCTTCCCTCATTGTCAGTGGGAATATAGACTTGTACAAGCACAGTGGAAATCATTTTGGAGATTCACCAAAAATACTAGGACTAAAGGTTCCATTTGACTCAACTATTCTCCCTCTTGGTATCTTTCAGATAAAGGATTTCATTTTTAAAATTTAATTTATTAGTATATTTTAGGTATAAAATATCACGACATTAATCATTAGAGATTTGTAACTTTGCATAATGTATCTTGATTCTTACTTTTCCCCATTCTCCTGTCCTCCCTTCAACCCCTCCATCCCTCTCTATTTAATTGATTTTTTTATTGGTACCAGGGATCAAACTCAGGACTTTGTACTGTGAGGCAGGTGGAGGAACCACTAAGATAAATCCCCAGCCCCATCCCTCTCTATTTACAAAGATTTTGATTCCAATTTTTTCATTTTCTCATATTAATTCCATTCCCTTCTTTCCTTTCCCCTCCCCCTCCCTCTTCCCCTTCCACTTTGCACCTTTACTTACTATTTCACATTATCTATTATACATTTTGGTCCTTACTTACACTTTCAGTTTCTCACATCAGATAAATTATTTGGCATTTCCATATGTGTGTCCTATTTATTTTACTTAAGAGTATGGCCTCAATGTTCATCCATTTAGCTATAAATACTTCTAATTTCTCATTCTTTATGGCTGAGTAGTACTCAATTTCATTTAAAAAATGTCTTTATCCAGTCTCCTGTTGATGGGCAACTGGTCTGTTTCCAAGTTTTAGCTATTACAAACTGTACCTCTACGAACATGGGTGCACATATACCTATGTGGTAAGATCCTTTTAATTCTTTGGGGGAGATAAGAAGTAGGGGAATATCTGGGTCAAATGGGACCTCTAATCCCAATGTTTTTAGGTATCTCCATACTTATTTCCACAGTGGTTGCACAAGTCTACATTTGTACCAAGAATGGAAAATGTTTCTTTGTTTTTTGGTTTTCATTTTTTTTTCCTAAAGTATCCCCAGCATTTGTTATTGGTTGATTTCATGATAGCAGCCATTCTTTCTGGGGTGAGATGGAATCTCAGTGTTGTTTTTGTTTACATCTCCCCAGTGCACAGTGATGCTGAATATTATTTCATATGTTTATTTGCTATTTCTAATTCTTTGTGAAATTTCTGTTCATTTCAAAGGTCCATTTTTAGATTGGGTCTTTACATTTCAGAAGCTTGATTTTTTTAAGTTCTTTATATATTCTAGATAGTAGACCTTTGCCTGAGAAACAGCTGGTAAAAGTATTTTCCCACATTGTTGGTTGTCTCTTCACACTCTTGGTGGTTTCTCTTGCTGTGAAGAAGCTTTTTAATGAGAAGAGATTACACTTGTTGATTCTTTGTGGTAATTCTTGTGCAACTGAGGTTCTGTTCATGAAATCTTTTCCTATGTCAATGCCTTCAAGAGTTCTACCTAACCCCTCTTCCAGCAGATTTTGTGTTTCTATTTTAATATTTAGATTTTTAATCCATTTTTATTTTAGGTCTAGTTTTTAGTTGGCAAGATTTTTGTTAAATTTTCAATTCCATTTAATCATACTGGATTGTTTAGATTTTTAGGTCTTAGTAAAACTTTGGTGATTCCTATGTGTCTAGGAATCTGTTAATTTCTTCTGCATTTTCCACCTTATTGTCATATAAATTCTCAAAGTAGTTATTGATGATCCTCTGGATTTCTGCTTTGTCCATTGCATTTTCACCTTTTTCATTCCTAATTTCATGGATTTGCATCATTTCTTTCCTTTTTTTAAGATACACTAGAGGTTTGTCAACTTTGTTTAATCCTTCAAAGAACCAACTCTTTGCCTTATTGATTTTTTGTATCATTTTCTTAGTTTGCATTGCACTGATTTCCACTCTGATCTGTATAATTTCCTCCCATGTGTGAGCTTTGGGTTTGTTTTGCTCTTCTTTTTCTAGAAGTTTGAGGTTCAGCATCAGGTTTTTTATTTGAGCTAACTCTGCTTTCCTAATATGAGTATTCACTGCTATGAAATTACCTAGTAAGACTTCTTTCATTCTGTCCCATAGATTTCAATATGTTTTTCTGATATTTTCATTTAATTGTAGAAACTGTCTGATTTCTCCTTTAATTTCCTCTATAACCCATTGATCATTAAGAAGTGTTTTGTTCAATGTCCAAGTGTTTTTGAAAATTTTGCAGTTTCTTTTGTGATTGATCTCCAACTTCATTGCAATATGGTCTGATAATATTCAGGGAATGACTTACTTAAACATGTTCTATGAGAAAACATGTGGTGTGTTTTAGAGAATAAACCATGTGCAGCTAAAGAGAATGTTTATTCTGATTTTGTGGGCTAGAACACTCTGTAAACATCTGTTCTGTCCATTTGTTCCAGAGTTTGAATGAGTTCTAGTATTTCATCATTTATTTTTTGTCTAGTTGACCTACCCATGACAGTGGTACATTTAGGTACCCCACTACTACTGTATTCGTGCTTACTTGAATTTTCATGTCTGTTAGCATTTGTTTTGTATAGTTTGGTGCACTAGTATTTGGTGCATATATATTTATGATTGTCATCTTTGTCTTTCTTAATAAGTGTTGGTTTGAAATCCATTTGTTCTTCAAAGAAAATAGGTAGTCCTGATTTTTTTTTGAGTTCCTATCACAGGAGTATTGTTTTCACCCCTTTCACTTTCATTCTATGTGTTTCTTTTTTAATTAAGTGTGTTCCTTGTACTCAGCATGTTGTTGGATCTTGCTTCTTGAGCCATTGTGCCCGTCTATTTCTTTGACTGGTAAATTGAGACCATAAACATTTATCATTATAATTGATATGCATTGATTTATCCTTGTCATGACTTTTTCTTTTTGTTGGATTACCCTAATTTGCATTTAATTTCTTTCTTTCTAATGGGGTTCCTGGGGTTGTGATCCTCATTGTCTTTTTCTAGAATATAGTTTAAAATTTTTTGAGTGCTTGTTTGGTATTTACAAAGATCCTTGGCTGCTCTTAGTCATGAAAATGTCTTATTTCTACATTAATTTTGAAAGATAGTTTTGCAGGGTACTTGAATCTTAGTGGAGGGTTTTTTTCCACCCTATAGGGCTTGCAATATGTCACTACAAGCCCAACTTTGCTTGAGGGTTTGTGTTGAGAAGTCGGCTGTGAATCTGATGGGATTTTATTTGTATGTGATTTGTTTCTGTTCTCTAAATGCTTGTAGAATTTTGTTCTTCTGTTGGGTTTCTGGAATTTTAAATATTATGTGCC
>NW_022900951.1:48531279-48549902 GCF_012274545.1 Fukomys damarensis | reverse complement strand
GTGTGTGTGTTGGTGCCGGGGGGTCGAACTCAGATACTTGTGTTTGTGAAACAGGCGGCAGAACCACTAAGCTAAATCCCTGGCCCTATATATTTTTTTTATCATGGCTGGTTAGAGTCCTATATGCCTCACTTACCTGTATGTGAAGTTCTGTTCTCCTGCTTGGGAAGCTTTCTACCATTTCTTCTGTCAAATTATTTTATGTTGTTTGCACTCTCTCCTTTTTCTTCTTTGACTCTGATCAGTCTTACTACTGCATTGTTTTCTTCTTGTCCCTTGCTATATATTTTTTTTAATACCAGGAGTTGAACTTGGGTCCTTGTGCTTGTGAGGAAGGCAGTGGAACCTTTTGTCCCTTACTATTTTTAAGAAATTCTCTTTTCATGGTCACTAATTGCAATCCTATCTTCTATACCTGAAATTCTGTTATCACATTGGCTCATTATACTGGGTTCCCTTTTTTTTTTTTTTTGGTACCAGGGATTGAATTGTGTACACTTTCAACAAAGTTTTCAATCTCCCAGATATGTTTGCATCTGTTTTATGGATTCCATCTGTTTTCTACCTTGGGATAACATCATGTTCCTCGCCTTCTATATTTTTTATCTGTGCCTGCTATAAATTTATTAATCATGTCTTCCACTATGAATACAATCATTGCTGTTACCTGAGAAATTATTTCTGATTTCAGCTTTTCCAGATTCTGTTTCACTGTCATTTTAGGAAGTGCAAATAGTTGAGCATCAGAGTGTTCCATCACCTTGCTCTTTGGGGTAGCCTTAGGTGATCTGGAAGTCTGGTTTTGAAACTTATGTGTCTTCTCATTTCAACAGATGCAGCCTGGTGCACCTTTGTTGAGTCAACTTTTTGCTCACCTAGTGGTTTTCAATTCTCAGCAAGCCACCAAGAGGCATTTTCTGTGCTGTTCACCATTGCATCAGTTCCTGGGTTCATACTCTTGGCCTTCTGGATATCTGCACTGCCTTATTTACTGGGTGGATTTCTGGCTGGAGTCTGTGCACACTTGAGATGGTATCTGGGCATGCTTCTGGCTGGTGCTTCCCCCCCTATGTTGCTGTTGTCTGGGAAGGCATTTGCTGGTGGGGGGGCTGTGCACCCCAGTCACTGGTGTTTGACCTGGCTTCTGGCTGGGGTCTGCACACCCTTTCCAATGGTATTTAGGCAGTCCTCTGGCTATTTCTTGTGTGCCTGTGCAGCTCTTTCCCAGGTGGGCCTTCTGCCTAGGGTCTGTGCATCCAAGCTGCTGGGGTTGGAATGGGGCCCTGTCTGGGACCTGCCCACAACAGTGCTGATCTGTTCCAAATGGGCTTCTTGCTGGGATCTCTGTGCATTTACCAGATAGTGGATTTCCTATCTGAAACTATGGAGGCCAGATAGAAATGATACATTGACAAGAGATGAAAGAAAAATAACTCTGTCATGAATTCTGTATCTGACAAAATCCTTCAGTAATGTACAAATAATATTATCAGATGTAGGAATATTAAAAGAATATGTCAGTGCCTATAGAGAAAGTAAATGATGCTCTCTCATCGTTTGAGGTAGCCTGGCAACTCTTTTTCCCCAATAAAGCATTGCCTCATGTGCTCCTGGTTTGGCTCATTTTCTTTCATTCTTGTGGTGAAATCCAGAAAGGCAATGGTCAATTTTGTGATGATCCCCTAGTAGTCAGGGTTGATTGGTCTCCCAGCCATCCTTCTCTAACCCTGCCAAATGAGCACATGTCCAGCAGCCTTCACCTTTGCCATTCCTGACTACCCACATCCACATCACTACCCAATTTCTGGGTGATTACTCAGATTAGCCTTTCCCTCCCGGGTACTCTGTCCCTCTCTCTCAGGAAAATCCTAGCTCTAGGTCAGATGGACTCCTCAGCCTGTAGCCAGGACCCCCATCCCCGGGGGATGCCCCATTGACCTGGATCCTCTTATTCTCTCTCTCTCCAGAGATCATCAAAGGGGATAAGGATGTTCCTCACTTTTTTCTCCTTGGAGCTATCTGATACTCATCCTCCACATCTAGCCCTCCCTTGACATGGGAGTTACACAGTCCAAACCTCTCCAGTCAACACTGCTGGGATGTTTGTTCGCCAATATCAAAACTCTCAGGCTCACAGGCAACATCTAGCCCCAATACCCCCTTTTTTTTACTGCAATTGGGCCCCAATATAAATTAGACAATTACCACTGGCCAGAAAATGGAACATTCAACCCAAACATTTTATGGAATCTATGTAAGTTTTGATAACACAATGGCAAATGGTCTGAAGTCTTCTATGTGTAGGCTTTCTCCTACCTTTGTACCTAACTCTCCCTCTGTCAATCTTGTGCCATCTCTCAGATTCTTCTTGCCTACACCCTGATCTCTGCTCAGAGCCTGACACATGTGCCTTCAACCCTGCTGATCACTCCCCACTTGCTCTGCTTTCATCCTACAACCCTACCTTTGCCTCTTTCAACTCTTCCTTGGAGCCATTGTCAGCATGCTCTTCATGCTCTCCCTCCCTACAGTGACTTCACTAGCCTGCCCAAAATCACCCAGGGCCCCTACTTCTCCACCACACACCCATTCTATCCTGGCTGCTCCAGCCCTTACCAAACAGGAGAGTAATTTAACACGTCCACCTACTGAGATGCAGTGTTGACCCTCTACCTCTGTGTTTCCTCTTACCCTCTATTGCCATGTTACACAAAAGGGTGCACAGATAGGTGAGACTTTTAAGGTGCCTACACCCACTGCTCTGCCTGTTCCCCTGCTTCAGCTTCCCATGAGGAGAGAGGGAAGCTAGACTCTAAAAAGGAAAGTAAAATCCTCCCCTGGTCCTGTCTATTTGCACATCAACAACAACTTGTTTGGTAGGATCCATTATGTAGAAATTTTGTTAGGACTTATTGTTTTCTATGTAAATATTGGAAAATAAAATATAATATTTTAAAACTATTCAAAGAATATGTAATGCTTAAGATCAGAGCTCAAAGACCAGATGTTAGGTTCCAGCCCAGTACCTGCTACAGACTACTTGCTCCATATTAAATTCAGCTGTGATGTCCTGATGGGTAAGGGAAACAAACAAAAAAAAATCAAAAATCAGATTATAAATTTTGACTAATTGACAAATGTACCTTTCATCTCCAATTTAAACTGATGTTTAATTGGTGTTTGGTTTTCATACGTTTAATTGATCTATTTGTTTGGTTTTCATACGTTTAATTGATCTATTTAGTACATTTATTTACATTACAAATTATTGAATTATAATTATAGGATTAACTTGATCTTCTCTCTACTTTCTGCTTATAGACTTCTGACCATAACTATAACACAAAATTATGCTACTGATTTTATTCCTTCTGATTCTAATTACAAGAGATCTGTTAATTGAACTACAAAAGTTTTGACTAGTCTTAATTAAAAGAGGTGTTATAATTCAATTGGCTAAATATATTTGAGTGCACTCTAGTTTCATAAATGGTCTTATATGTTTGTTTGTGTCTATTCAGTTGTTTGTTTCTGTTTGTCCAATTGCATTTTTGATAAATGTTATTAAAGGCATGCCTTCTTTTTCTATTAGGTTGGTAGTTTTATCAAAAAATATATATATATATATATATATATATATATTAGTTGCAAATAAATTGTTAATTGTTTCAATCTGGTTTTTACAGGTTATATAAAAAGAAAATTGTCAAGATAATTAGATAAAATACTTTTAGTTTTGATGAAATGATTAGATGATGGGACTCTCCTTAATGAATAAAGAAGAAGCTGCTCAGAAAAGTTATTTCTGGTCTTTGTTAACTACTGGGAGCCCCAACAGTTTTTATAGCCTTAGGCAAAGACACACCCCTAATTAATGCTGCTTAAATGATATAATAAAATATTTGTATTGGTTATTATCAAAGGGTTACCTTCTAAATACTTTATTGTAGTATGGTTATATTTGTTATCTTCAAAACACAAAAATTTTCAGGAGAAAAACAAGGTGTTATTTAAAAAGATGCCTTTGGTACCAAGCTATATTATAGGACATAAAGTTTGATATAATTATAATAATTCTTATTGCTACTTTTCTGGTGTACAAAATGTATTCATGATTTCTGGCTGTACAGGTTCTCTAACATGTTGTTTATAGTAATAACTTTTGATTTAGGTAGCTGTCTTTATCTTATACTCCAGCTACTTATGATAAAAGGTACATTTATCGACTGATACATTTTTTACATAGCAATCTATCAAAAGATAACAATTTGTGTAAGAGTTTTTTATGTGTTTATGTGAGGGGAATGAGTACATTGAACAATGGCTATTTTATACTAAGATACATAAGCTTATTACAAGGTTAATGTCATCATGATTGTCATACTAAAGTATTATTATTATTAAATATTATTATTATTAAATATTATTATTATTATTATTATTATTATTATGTGTGGCTCCTGATTCAAAGTTTTTTCTCTTAATATTCTACAGGAAATCAACTACTAGAACAACCATGATTAATAAAAATAATAGTCCTCTAACTATGCTTTAGATTCCAAAATGCTTGCTATCCAGGTACAGTTATAAGAACTAAGCTCACTGCTCCTACTGCACTAGTAATGTCATTGATCTTCTATTCTGGGTGATTAACACCTAAAGTTTGGATACCAAAACTATAAAGGTAACTGGGCTAATAGGACTTCCAATATTTTGGCCCTAGCCCCTTAAGGTCAACAAAGAATCTAGGACATGAAGGAACCTTCTCTATGGGATCCTACATCTTTGGGAACTCACCCAACCCACTGAGCAGGGAGATTGCTGGACAACAGAGGGCAAATGTGACATGTGCCAAAGGAGGGTCAAAAAAAGGGAAAAATCGCTCATGCTTTCACTGAAAGCAACGTGGTCAAGGAAGGTTTTGATCCATTCTGTTGGCTGACACTGACAGAGGAGTTGAGAGGCTCTATGAATAGTTCCAAAATAACTCCTTGAAGAGAGTTAACTGAACTTGATAGATAGGAAGATGCTCATATTGATTGACACAGGTCTCATTTTAACTTGGTCTTAAACACCCAGCAGAAAAGAATAACCAAAAGACGTGTAAAATAATGCCATAGTAATAAACAGGTATAAAAAGGGGCTCCAGCCACTGACCTCTTCTGGCAGTTCCCAGCTCTACCAGTAGCTGACCATGATTATCGATCATTAGGAAAAACTATGATAAAATCTATAAGAGCTCAGCTAGAGTTTTAAATTTCTTAGTGAGATTTGTCCATCAAATTGTCTCTTATTTTCTTACATCTACAATTAGACAGACTTCAGACAAAGTATCAGACTTATAGATAACCTTTATCAATGAAAGAATCTAAGAGCCAACAGATTATATTCACTCCCTATTTCAGTCTCTAAGTGTGACTTTTTCCCCAACCTCCCCTTCCATTCTAGTGTGATTATGCTTACATTTTTCATGCTCTAATATCTTTAAAAATCTTGTTTATTCTGACCTATAGGCTGTCAAATTCAAAGTGATCATACAGATAATATCAAAAACAAATGTGCTAGACATTTTTTTACCAATATCTACCACCTTAATAAGTGTGTCCTTCCTGACTTCCTTTCCTAATGGGAGTTGGAGTTCTGGAAGGAATAGGCACAGGGGTTTCAGGAATTTTAGCATCAACACACTTCTATTACTCCCTATCTCATGAGATAAATGAGGATATAAAAAGGTGGCAAACTCCTTGGTCACCCTACAATCACAGATCAATTCACTGGCAGCCATGGTACTTCAAAACAGGTATTCTCCATTTTATTAGAGTACAGGTTCTCAAAGTAGGTGTTCATGATCCTCTGGATTTCTTTTGGATCTGTTGTGACTTCGCCTTTTTCATTCCTAATTGCATGGATCTGAGCCTTTTCTTTCCTTTTTTTTGATAAGATTAGCTAAGGCTTTGTCAATTTTATCTATTCTTTCAAAAAACCAGCTCTTTGTTTCATTTATTTTTTGTATCATTTTCTTAATTTCAATTGCATTGATTTCTGCTCGGATCTTTATAATTTCCTCTCTTGTTCGAGCTTTGGGTTTTTCTTGCTCTTGTTTTTCTAGGAGTCTAAGTTTCATCGTTAAGTTGTTTACAAAAAAAATCAACAAATCAGAGTTGGTTTTGCAAAAGACTATATGAAATTGATAAGCCCTTAGCCAACCTTATCCAGAAAAGGAAATAAAAGGCTCAAATTCATGAAATAAGAAATAAAATGGTGAAGTCACAACAGATCCAGCAGAAATTCAGAGGATCAATATTTACTTTGAGAAGCTATACTCTAATTAAATGGAGAACACAGAATAAATGCATAGATTTCTAGATACATATGAATTAACAAAGTTGAACACAAATAACCTAAAAATTCCAAACACCCCAATTACAATCAGTGAAATTGAAAATGTAATTAAAAATTTACCAACAAAGAAAAGGCCAGGTCTTCATGGCTTCACTGCTAAATTCTATAAGACATTTAGAGAAGAAGTATTGCCACTACTCTTTAAACTTTTCAATGAAATCGAAAGGGAAGCAATATTTTCAAATTCATTCCTGGGAACAAGTGTTACTTTGATTCCAAAACCAGGGAAAGATCCAATAAAAAAAGAGAACTACATGCCAATCTTCCTAATGAACATAGATGCTAAAATCCTCAATAAGGTACTGGCAAACAGAATATGGAGGTTCATCAAGAATATCACACACACTGACCAAGTCAGATTTATCCCAGTGATACAAGGAAGGCTCAACATACATAAATCAATAAATGTGATACATTGTATTATCGGAGTCAAGGACAAAAACCATACGATCATCTGAATAGATGCAGAAAAAGCATCCTAGAAATTTAACATCCATTCATGATAAAAAATCCTCAAAATATTGGAATAGATGGTCTTTATCTCAACTTGACAAAGGCTATCTATGAAAAAAACAATAGCCAGCATCATACTAAATGGTAAAAAACTGAAAACCTTCATGCTAAAATAAGGAAGGAGACAAGGATGTCCTCTATCACCACTCTTGTTCAATATAGTTCTGAAAACACTACTGACAGCAATTAGACAGGAGAAAGAAATGAAAGCAATAAAGGTAGGAAAGGAAGAAATTAACCTCTCATTATCTGTTGATGATATGATACGCTAAATAGAAGACCCAAGAACAACTGTGACAAAAGGCTTCTAGACTTAACTGACAGATTCATTAGAGTAGCTGGATACAAGGTCAGTATGCAAAAATCAATAGCTTTGTTATACATCAATAACAGACTCACTGAGATGGAAATTAGGGAAACAATTCCTTTTGAAATAGCACCCCAAAAATGAAATATGTGGGAATCAATGTAACAAAGGAAACAGAACAGCTCTACATTGAGAACTGCAATGGTATGAAAAAAGTTATTGAAGAGGATATAAGAAAATGGAAAGACATCCCCTGTTCCTTGGTATGAGGAAAAGATATAGTGAAAATGCCATTCTTCCAAAACTGATATACGGATTCAATGCAATTCAAATTGAAATCGCAACAGTGTATTTCACAGAACTAGAAAAAACAATTCAAAAATTGACTTAGAATCAGAAGAGACCTAGAAGAGCAAAAGCAATTCTAGGCAACAGAGAGATAGCTGGAGGAATCAAAATCCTCAACTTCAAACTATGCTACAAAACCATGATGACAAAAACCAACATGGCATTTGCAAAGATATGGACCCAAGGATCCGTGGAATAAATTAGAAGATGCAGAAACTACCCCAGATCTACCGAACTACCTCATCTTTGACAAAGGAGCCAACCATCCTCAGTGGATTAAAGATAGCCTCTTTAACAAGTGGTGTTGGAAAAACTGGATTTCAATTTGTCAAAGATTAAAACTAGATCCCTATGTTTCACTGCACTAAACAAAAAATTCAAGTGAATTAAACATCTTAATATTAAAACAGAAACACTATACATGTTGGAAGAGAACTTATGTAAAACTCTCACAGATATCGGGATAGGAAATACTTTATGAACAAATCCCCAGTAGCACAGGAAATAGCACAAAGAATCAAGAACTGGGGTCTAATCTTTTTAAAAAGCTTCTGCACTGCCAGAGAAATCACAGGCAGAGTTAAGAGACAACCCCCAACGTGAGAAAAACTTTTTACCAGCTGTTCCTCAGACAAAAGTCTACTATCTAGAATATAGAAAGAACTAAAAAAGAAAAATCAGACCACCTAAACATAAAGACCCAATTCAAAAATGGGCATCTGAAATGTACAGATATTTCTCAGACAAAGAAGTAAAATCAGCAAGTAAATATATGATAAAACTTCAACATCACTGGTCCTTAGAGAGGTGCAAATGAAAATAACACTGACATTCCATTTCACCCTAGAAAGAATGGCTGATATCAAGAATTCAACCAGTAGAAATGTTGTCAGGGTTGTCAGGAGATAGGAACCATTCTTCATTTTAATTGGGAGTACAGACTGATGCAACCACAGTGGAAATCAAAATGGACATACATCGCATAACTAGGATTAGTGGTCACAATTGATCCAGCTATTTCTGTGCTGGGTATCATCCCAAAAGTATTAAAAGAATCATACCCCAACAATACATATTCACCTGTGTTTATAGTGCTTTACTTTGCAAGAGCTAGAATTTGGAAACAGCACCATTACCCACCAACTGGAAACTGGATAAAGAAGATGTGGTTTTTTATGAAACGGTGTACTACTGTCATAAAGAATGAGAAACTAGAGATATTTATAGCTAAGTAGTTGTATATTGACGCTGTACTCTTAAATGAAATTAATAGGACACACATCTATAAATACTGAATAGTTTCTCTGCTCTGAAAAACTAAATGTGGCTTTGTTCTTTATTCATGTAGTGTATATAGTGTATTACATTTATTAATTTATGTATGTTGAACTATTCTTGCATCCCTGGAATAAATCCGACTTGGTCAGGGTTAGGGTGTATGACCTTCTTGTGACCTCTGTATTCTGCTTGCCAGTATATGATTGAAGATTTTTGCATGTATGTTCATGAAGTAGATTGGCCAGTAGTTCTCTTTTTTCTATTTCGCTGATTGTAATTGAGGTGTTTAGAACTTTTTGTTTTCTTCATTCAAATTTGGTAATTCACAATTATTAAGAAATCTGCTCATTTCTTCCGTGTTATCAAATTTTTAGAATACATGTTCTTGAAGTAGGTATTGATGACCCTCTGGATTTCTGCTGGATTTATTGTGACTTCCAATTTTCTTTCCTAAATTCATGGATCTAAGCCTTTTCTTTCCTTTTTTTGACCACGTTGGCTATGGGTTTATCTATTTTATTTATTCTTTCAAAAAACAACCACGTTGATTCATGAACTTTTCTATCATTTTATTAGTTTCCATTGCACTTTCTGCTCTGATCTTTATAATTTTCTCCCTTGTATGAGCTTTGGATTTTTCTTCCTTTTCTTTTTCTAGGAGCTTAAGATTCATTATGAGGTTGTTTATTTGAGCTCCCTATGTTTTCCTATTTTGGACATTCACTACTATGAATTTTCCATGTAGAACTGCTTTCATTGTGTCCCATAGATTTCTGTATGTTGTACTGGCATTATCATTTATTTGTAAAAACTGACTGATTTCTTCTTTAATTTGCTCTGTGACCCATTGACTGTTCAGGAGAGTGTTGTTCAACTTCCATGTATTTGTGAAATTCTTATGATTTCTTATGCTGTTTGTCTTCGGTTTAATTGCACTATGGTCTGATAATATGCATGGGATAACAGATTTCTTTGCATTTATTTAAACATGCTCTATGAGCTAGTATGTGGTTTACTTTGGAGAATGACTCACTTACAGCTGAAATGAATGTATATTCTGATTTTATGGGTGGAACACTCTGTAGACATCTATTAAGCCCATTTGTTCAAAAGCTTGGTTCAGTTCTAATATTTCATTGTTGATTTTTTTGTCAAGATGATCTGTCTATTTGTGATAGTGAGGTATTTAGGCCCCCACAACAATTGTATTAGTGATTATTTGGTTTACATGTCCCTTAATATTTGTTTTATATCATTGGGGGCATTAATATTTGGTGCATATATATTTATGATTGTCATCTCTTCCTCTTGGACTGTTCCCTTTACACAGATTTAGTGGCATTCTTTGTCTTTCTTAAGCAGTTTTGGTTGAAATTTACTTTGTCTGCAAATAAGATAGCTACTCCTGCTTTTTTCTGGGCTTTTGTCATATGGAGAAGTGTTTCCATCCTTTCCCTTTTAGTCTATGAGTTTATTTTTGAACTAGGTGTGTTTCTTGTGTACAACATATTGTTGGATTTTGCTTCTTAATCCATTCTGCCAGTCTATTTCTTTTGATTGGTGAATTGAGGCCATTGACATTGATGGTTATAACTGATATGTATTGAATTACTATTGTCATGTTATTGTCCTGTTGTTGGCTCTTTTTAATTTTCGCCCTCTCCCTTTAGTTTTTTTTTACCTTACCTTATTGATTTGCTCCGTTGGGCTTCATGGTGTTGTTACCTTCATTGTCTTTTCTTAGGATATTGTTTATAATTGTGTGTAGTGCTGGTTTGGTATTCATGAAGCTTCTCAGGTGTTCGTTGTCATGGAAGTATCTTATTCTCCATCCATTTTGAAAGAGAGTTTTGCAGGGTACATCAGTCTAGGTTGTAGGTTGTTTTATTTTAGGATTTGAAATACCTCACTCCAGGCTTTCCTTGACAGGAGAGTTTGTGTTGAAAAGTCTGCTATGATTCTGACTGGCTTTCCTTTGCATGTGATTTGGTTTTTTTGTTATTGTTGTTTTTTTTTTCCCTCTAACTGCTTGTAGTATTTTGTTCTTCTCTTGGGTTTCTGGGATCTTGACTAGTATATGTCTAGGTGTAGATTGTTTTTATCATGGCTACTTGGAGTCCTATATGCCTCAGTTATCTGTACATCAAATTCTTCCCCTCTGTTTGGGAAGTTTTCTGTCATTAATCTGTGAACAGCTTTTTAAGTCATTTGTATTTTCTCCTACTACTTCATGGATTCCTATCAGTCTTATGTTTTTCTTCTTTGCATCATTTAAGAGTTGTTGGATTGATTTTTCATGATGACTTACTGATTTTAGAGACCTCTCTTTTCACAGTCACTCACTGCAATCCTATCTTCTATATCTGAAATTCTATCTTCACATTCATTTATCTAGCTATGATTGCTTTCATTAGTGTTTTTAATCTTCTGGATATCTGTTTGAATCTGTTTCATGGATTCCATTTCTTTCCTATGCCGGGCCTTCATGGCTTCTATCATAGTACTGAGCTCATCTATTTTTTTTTTCAGTTTATTTTCTAGAGTCTCAAATCATGTCTTTCATTGTGCTCACCATCCCATCTCTGTAGGTATCTGGGAAATTATTTCTGTTTTGAATTTTTCTAGAGCCTGATTGATCTTCCTGTGCTATGAGCTCAGGGTGTCCTAGTGGTTGGTTGTCAAACTTTTCCATCTTGTTTCCCCTAGAATTTGCCATCAGTGAACTGGAATTCTCTCTTTTTGCCTTGCTAAACTGTTTCCTCATTTTTATTTTTGTTGTTGTGCTGTCCTTGTTTTAATTCCTGGGTTTGTACTTTGATCTTCCTGACATAGCTGCTCTTTAAGTTTTGAGTCTTTAATGATTCATAAACACTCATTTTCACAATATCAGAAAGGACAACTCATTAAATCATTTACAACCCTTTAGAACAACTGATACAGTCAGCAACACAATAGCATGAAGCACAGCTTAGAAATTAACCATTTGTGGTAGTTATTAGTCTATCACCTTTAAACCATATGAATTAAATAAAATTTGACCAGCCCAAAATATGTTTATAGTGAATAAGCTCTTCAATATAGCAACTTTACCCTTCAGGATGGGGACTTAGAAGTAGTTAGGAGGAGAGAAATGGATAGGTAGAAGAATAGGAGAAGATTTTAAGTGAAGCCAGAGGACACAGAATGATCACACAAACTCTAGGAAACTATTGAATACAAGAGGGAAAAAGACAGAGTGCAAGAACAATGACAAGAATAGAACAACTTAAAATGAATAGGGAAATTATAAATTATACTCACTTTCCTTTGAAAGTAATGACACATGAGTGAAGTAAAAAGAGAAGAAAAGAAAAAGAAAGAAGAAATCAGAATTAGGGCAGGAACAGAAACCAAAAAGGAGATGAAGAATAATGTGGGGGAGCAAGAGACTGAGTGGGAAAAAGAAGAAGAAAAAAAATGAAGAATTTTTTCAAATTAAAAATTTAAAATATGAGGAATAAAAAGAAAAGAAAAAATGAAAAAAATTGAAGAGCCTCTTTATGGGTATATCTCTGCTGCCACAATTGACAATGTGGTCAGCAATGTGCAGAAATAAGTCAATTAGTTTCAACTAGTCAATGGAAGGCCCCTAAGATTCAGATCTGAATTCTGGCTGCAAGGTCAAAGTTTAGCTTCCTGACCTCCTGCAGGGTTGAACTCTGCAAGGTTCTAGTACAGGTTCCCACTGCCCTGAAGATAGTTCAATTTCTGATGGAAGGTGGTGATCCCTCCAGCTTACCAATTATGGAGGTGTGATGGGCCTTTACTGCAGGTGTTCACTTCCATTCTATCTTCTGTAGCTCAGTAAAATGATCTCTATGACCACCTGTGCCTCTGTAGTGTAGATTCCAGTACTGGCCCAATAATATGGGGGTGGGGAAAATGCTGCAGAGGTGCCCACGCAGCTGGAAGGTCCTCACCAGACTGATGGCCCAGGATGCTGGAGAGCTCCCCAGGCAGCTGGGTGGTCCTCACTGGACTGCACCAATAAAGGCCTGGAGTGAGCGCAAGCTCCCAATGCATCTGACTGGTCCTCACCAGACTGAAAGCACAGGGCACTGGCAAGCTCCCTATGTTACTGGGTCGTCCTCACCAGACTGCTCCAGTGAAGGCCTGGGGTGTTGGCAAGCTCCCTGTGCAAAGTGTGGTCCTCACCAGATTGGTCTGATCTGGGAAAAATTTTTTATCAGCTGTTCCTCAGACATAGGTCTACTATTTAGAATATATGAAGAACTTAAAAAAATAAGATCTCCCAAATTAAAAGATCCAATCCAAATATGGGCATCTGAAATGAACAGACATTTTTCAGACAAAAAAGTAGAAATAGAAAATAAACATATGAAAAAATTTTCATCCTCAATGGTCCTTTGAGAGATGCAGATGAAATCCATGCTGAGTTTCCACCTCACCCCAGAAAGAAAGGCTGCTATCCTGAAATTAACCTGTAAAAAATGCTGGCAGGGATGTGAGAAAAAAAGCAACCTTTCTCCAGTGTTGGTGTGAGTGTTGACTGGTGCAACCACTGTGGAATTCAGTATGAAGATACCTCAAAGTACTAGGACTATAAGTCCCATTTGGCTCAGCTATTCCCCTGCTGGGTATCTTCTGAAAAGGATTAAAAGAATCATAACACAGTGATATATGTGCACCCATGTTTACAGCAGAACAGTGTGTAATAGCTAAAACATAGAAACTGTCCAATTGCCCATCCACCAGAGACTGGATAAAGAGGATGTATGGTTTTTTAAAAATATAAAATGGAGTACTACTCAGCCATAAAGAATGAGAAATTAGAGGCATTTATAGCTAAATGGATGCACATCATGGTGATACTCTTAAGTGAAATGAATAAGACACACATACCAAACAGTTTCTCTGGTTTGAGAAACTGAAAGTGTAAACAAGCAACAAAAGGTATAATAGATAATATGAAATGGCCATAAAAGGTGCAAAGTGGAAGGGGAATTGGGAGGAGTAATGGAAAGAAAATGGAAACGGAATTAACACTAGAACATGAAAAATGGAAACAAAGATTTTTTAAGTAGGGAAGAGTGGAGGGGTTGAAGGGAGGGCAGGATATGGGGAAAAATAGGAATCAAGATATATTATGTAAATATACAACTCTCCAATGATGAATGTCATTATATTTTATACCTAAAGGTAGCTATAATATTAAAATTTTTAAAAATTAATTGAAAATATATGCAATTGTTTAAATGAAAGCAAAGGCAGAATTTCAGATCTAGAAGACATGATCCTCATCACCAACAATGAAAAGAAAGATGTCTTGCAATTAGCAAGAAGTTATGAAAAATCAATCTTAGAGTTGAAAGATGATGCAAAGAGAAACAAAACTGCTCAGAGTCGATAAAAGAGCAGGAGAGAATTTGAATGCCACGAAAAATATTTTCACAAATGTAATGGCAGAAAACTTCTCAAATATGAAAGAAGAATGTGATATACAGATAACTGAGGCATACAGAACTCCAAATACCCATCCACACCAAGATATATAATAGTTATGATCCTAGAAATCCAGCACAATAATATAATATCAAAAGCTGTTAGAGGATAGAAATCACCTATACAGCAAAGCCCATCAGAATCATAGCAAACTTCTCAACACAAATCCTTAAGGCAAAGGATTTCTTGGAGTGAAATATTTCAAACCCTAAAAAAAAAAAAAAAACTCCCTCCTCAGATTTTTGTATCCTGCAAAATGGTCTTTCAAGACTGACAAAGAAAGAAGATGCTTCAGTGATATAGAACAGTAGAAGAAATTCATGAGCAACACATCAGTTCTACATAGTGTTCAGAAGGGAATTTCAGAAAGAGATAATGAAAAACACATTTCCAAGAACACAAATTTTAAAAAGCCACCAGGCAAAGAAAGCAATTAAAAAGATGAAAAAGACAAGGAACCAACAGCAAGAAAATAATATGACAGGGATAAGCCAATACATATTCGTTAAACAATCGATGTAAACTATCTCAGTTCACCAATTCAAATAAACAGACTGGTATAATGGATCAAGAAACAAGATAAAAAATAAAAAAGAAACAAGATCAAACAGTATGCTGCAAACAAGAAACACATTCACCTCAAAAAGAAATTCATAGACTGAAAGTCAAAGGATAGAAAACAATATTCCATGTAACAGAAACCCAGAAAAAATAATGGTAGTTATTCTATTTGCAGACAGTGTGAACTTCAAGCCAAGATTGATCAAATGAAACAAGGAAGGTCACTACATATTTGTTAAGGGAAAACTACAAGAAGAGATAACAAGTATAAATATATGAGCAGCAAATATCAGTTCTCCCAACTATATAAAATAAATGTTAGTGAACATCAGAAATCTAATATGTACTAATACAGTTGTAATGAGGGACCTTAATACCCCCACCTTAATACTCTCACAGAAAAACAGATCATATAGACAAAAAATCAATAAAGAAATATAAAAAATGAACCAAACCACTGAACAAATGGACCTAGTAAATGTCTACAGTGTTCCACCACACATCAGAATACAGATTTTTCTCAGTTCTGCATGGGATGTTCTCCAAAATAAATCACACAGGAGCCCATAGAACATAGTTAAGTATATGCAAAGGAATTCAAATTGTCCCATTCATATTATCTGACCATAATGTAATGAAATTGGAAAGCAATGGCAAAAGAAACACCAACAACATCAACAAAAACAAAAACTCCATAAACACATGGAAAATAAATGACACCCTCTTGAACAACCAATGGGTCACAGATGAAATTAAAGAAGAAATTAAAAAATACCTTCAATTAAAAGATAATGCAAATCCAAGATTCCAAAACCTATGAGATGCAATGAGAACAGTCCTAAGAAGGTAATTTCTAGAAGTGAACTCTCACACCAGGAAAACAGGAGGAGCTGACATAAACAACTGAATGTTGAATCTCAAACTTCTAGAAAAAGAAGGTTGTCAATCACAAAGCTCACACGAGGGAGGAAATTATAAAGTTCAGAGTACAAATTAATGCAGTTGAGAGTAAGAAAACAATACAAAAAATCAACAAATTGAAGAATGATTTCCTTGAAAGCTTAAACAAAATTGATAAACTGTTAACCATTCTTAAAAAAAAAAGGCAAGAAAGACCAAAATTCACACAATTATGAATGAAAAATGTGGTATCACAGCAGATCCTGGGGAAATCCAGTTTATCATCAATATCTACTTCAAGAACCTATACTCTAACAAGAGGGGGAACACAGAAGATATGAACAGATTCCTAGATACATATGAATTACCAATACTGAATCAAGAAGATATAAAAAAGTAACCTAATATCCAGCAATGAAATTGAGAATATAATAAAACAACTTACCAGCAAAGAAAAGTTCAGGTCCTGATGGCTTCATTAATGAATTCTACTGTAAATTAAGAGAAGAAATAAAGGTAATTCTCTTCAAACTCTTTAATCAGCTATAAAGGGGAATAATACTCAAAAAATCATTCATTAAAGCTAGTATTACCCAATATAAAAATCAGAGAAGGACCATACCAAAAAGGTAAACTACCAGCAATCTCTCTAAAGAACATAGATGCAAAAATTCTCAATAAGATACTGGCAAACAGAATGCAGGAAACCATCAAGAAGATTGTTACCATGACCAGGTAGGATTCATCTCAGCGACAAGGGATGGTTCAACACATACAAATCAAAAAATGTAATATACCATATCAACAGAGCCACAGATAAAAATCACTTGATCATCTCAATAGATAGAGAAAAGTACCAACAAAGCCCAACACCTATTAATAATAAACCCCTATAAAAATTTAAATAGGTGGTCATTACCTCAATATGATAAAAGCCATCTATGATTAACCAATAACAAACATAATACTACATGGTTAAAAACTGAAAGCTTTCACTCTAAAGTGAAAAGAACAAGGAATGTTCACTATTATCACTTTTACTCGACATAGTTCTGGAAATATTAGCCAGAGCAATTAGACAAGAGGAAGAAATAGAAGAAAAAAAATAGGAAAGGAAGAATTTAAATTATTTTTATTTGCACATGACATGATTCTCTCCATAGAAGACATCAAAAGCTCCACCTAAAACTTTTAGATTTAATAACCACATTCTGTCATATGTCTGGATACAAAGTCAACACCAACAATCAATAAATAGCATTCCTGTATACAAATAAACTTACCAAGAAAGAAATTTGGGAAACAACACCATTCCCAATAGCATAAAAAATGAAATACTTAGGAACCAATCTAACCAGAAAAGTAAACAATCTTTACATTGAAAATTACAGTACAGTACTCTGAAAAATAGGATGCAAGAAGATATCAGAAAATGCAAACATATCCCTTGCTCTTGGGTAGAAAGAACCAACATGGGAAAAATGGCTATACTCTAAAATTGTTACACAGATTTAATATAATTCTATTCAAAATACCATTATCATACCTCACAGAGCTACAAAGAACCTTCCTAAAATTCACTTGCTTCAAAAGAATACTAGAATAGCAAAGACAATTCTGGGCAACAAAGGCAAGGCAGGAGGCATCACAATGCCTGAGTGAAATTATACTATAGAGCTACTGTAATAAAAATAGCATACTATTGGCAAAAAAAAAACCAGACCCAACCATCAATGGAACAGACTAGAAGAGGTAGAAATAACCCCAAACACATTCAGCCACCTTCTTTTTGACAAAGGAGCCAAACAAATTCAACAGAACATAGCCTCTTTACTGAGTGAGCTGGAAAAACTGGATTTCTACATGGTGAAGAATAAAACTAGACCCATGTCTCTCACCATGCACTAACCTAAAATCAAAATGGATTGATAATCTAGACAATAAAACAGAAATACTAAGTCTGTTGAAAAAGAGAATAGGTAGAACTCTTGAGGACATAGTAATAGACAAAGACTTCATGGATGAAACGCAGACTGCATGATAAATAATAAAATGAACCAACAACTGAAATCTCATCCTATTAAAAATATTTCCCCACCAAAGAAATCACCAAGATTGTGCGTAGGCAAACCACAGAGTGGGAAAAATTTTAGCCAGTAGTCCCACAGAGGACTAATATCTAGAACATACAAATAATTGAAAAAAATCAGACCTACCCTCAAATTTAAAGATCCAATCCAAAAATGGGCATCTGACATGAATAAACACCTCTCAGATGAAGAATTATAAACAGCAAATAAATATATGAAAAATGTTTAACCTCACTGGTCATTTGGGAGGTTCAAATGAAAACAGTGCTGAAATTCCCTCTCCCCACAGGAAGAATGGGTAATAACAAGGAAATCAACCAACAGAAAATGCTTCTGAGTCTGTAGGAAAAAGGAACCCTCTCCACTGTTGGTGGAAGTGCAGACTAGTGCAACTATTGTGGAAATAAGTGTTAAAATTCCTCAAAAAACTAGAAATAAATGTCTCATTTGACCCAGCTATTCTTTCTCTGAGTGTCTTCTTGGAAAGAATTAAAATCATCATAACACAATATATGTGCACCCACGTTTAAGTGGCCCAGTTTGGAATAGTTAAATATTGGAAATAACCCAAATGCTCATCAACTGATGAGTGGATAAAAAATGCTTTTTATACAATGGAGTACAACTCAGACTTTAAGAAGGGTAAATGTGAGACATACCTTAATGGACCATTGCTTAATTAGTAAAAGGAACAATTCACCAGGAAGAATATAGCATATATA
>NW_022900951.1:48479243-48531193 GCF_012274545.1 Fukomys damarensis | reverse complement strand
CCAAACTTTATTGTATCTACTTTCATAAAACAAACACAACTCTTTATTAAGTATACTATAGTCCTCAACACAATCATAGTAACTTGAGTACCCAGTCTCACAATCAGGTCAACAAGAACAAAAATATCAACAAAGAAACAATAGAGTTAAATTTCATGTTGTGGTTTAAATATAAAATGTCTCTCTAAATTTTATTTATTTTCCTCATTGAGTTTATTGGTACTTTTTAGGCATAAAATACAGTTACATTCATCATTGGGCTCTTGTACCTTTACATGACAGGTCTTGGTTCTCATTTTTTCCCCATACCCCTGCCCTCCATTCACCCCCTCCTCTCTTCCCTATTTACAAAACTTTATTTCCATTTTTTCATTTTCTCATATTTTTTCTTTTCCCTTATTTCCTTTCCCCTACCCTTGACACTTCCCCTGCACCATTAGCCCTTTTCTTCCTATTGCACGTTGTCAATTATACCATTAGGATCTTATTTACAATTATAGTTTTTCACACCAGAGAAAGTATTCGCTATTTACACATTCTCTAAATTTTCATATGTTCAGGGATGGAATTTTTGCAAGGTATTTGGATTATATAATTGCTCTTCTCATCTGAATCAATATGTTAATGAGTTACACATAGCAGAATGTGCTCTTAGGAAGTGAGGAGTGGTTGGAGGCACTGGCTCACTGGGGAAATGACCTCAAAGGAAATATTTTGTTTTTTGTTTTTGTTTTTGTTTGGTATCAGGGATCAAACTCAGGTCTTTGCACTTGTGAAGCAGGCACCTTAACCACTGAGCTAAATCCCCGACTCAAAGGAAGTATTTTAATTTTTTTATACCCCTACTCCTCCCTTCTCTCTCTGCTTCCTGAATGTCAACATGTCCTTCCACCATGCCCTTAGAGCCAGCTAACTAGGGTCTGAATCCTATGAAATGAAGAGCCAAATTAAATCTCCTATTTTAAGATGTGCTTTGCATATTTTGTCACAGCAGTAGGAAAGTGACTAATACCAAAAATCAGTTCCAGAGAAGTACTTATCACAGTGGCTATATCTGACAATGTGATTTAGAAACACTTGGAGATTCTTTGTGGGAGGTGTTTGGAAAGCATTGGGGAGATTGCCTAGAGAAGGTCTAAAGTGCTATAAGCCGAGCTTGATGGGTGATTCCATTGGCAGCTAACAAGATCTTCACATGAAAATCTAGGACTTAATGTTTGCCCTACTGGTTTTTAGTCTTGCTTTGATCTGATTATTTTCTATTTCATTATTCTTCTCTTTTGGAATGAGAGTGTTTACTTTATACCATTGTATTTTAAGTATTTAGCTTTCTTTTTAATTTTTGCAGGTGTTCATAGTTAAGATTTTTTTCTTCCATCTCAGAGGAGACTTTGGGCTTGTGCTTTTCAGAAATGACAAAACTTCTAATTTTGGCAACTCATAGAGATGGACTTAATGCATTTTTGCAAAATGAGATGCACATGAACATTTTGTTAACTGGGGTGGAATATTATGATTATAATTTAAAAAGTCCTTTAAAACACTCATGTGTTTAGAACTGGGGCATTTTGATGGTTATTGGATCATGGGGTGTGATTTTTCAACAGTAGATTAATCTATTGATTAATTCATAGTTAAATGTGCTCTTAGGAAGTAGGGCCTGCTTGTAAGAGGTAGGTTACTATGGATATAAGGAAGTTCTTGTCTTCACCTTTTTACTTATTTCTCTGCTTTTTGAACACCATGGGTGGAACAGTTTTCCTCCAAAGACAACCTACTGTGAACTGAACACTTTTAAATTGAAAGTCAAAATAAAATCCATCTTCTTTAAATTGTGGGTGAACTGATTTTTTCCTGATAGGAAATTCAGTAATATACTACATTGTAGATCAAATGAATCTAGCAAGTATCTAAAGATTCTTCCTTTCAATAACAGAATATACATTTTTTTCTGCAGCTCTGGAAGTTTTTCTAAAATACACCATATTTAGAGTCACAAGACAAGCCATAATAAATACAAAATCATCAAAACACATATGATAAAATACACTTGATAAATATGTATACTATCCAATTACAATGGAATGGTGTCAGCAATAAACAGCAGAAGAAATCACAAAAGATGGCACAAATACATTACAATAGAGTAATACCTTGGTGAACGGTAAGATTTGATGAATGTATCACCTGATTTCTAGAGTCAGGTGATAATTGAAGCACAATATATCAGTACTGAGGGAACACAATAAAACAAGTCCTAAGAGGGAAATGTATAGCCAGGAGCATACATAAAAATATACAGTCCCAAAACATAACTTGATGCATCTCAAGTTATTGAAAAAACAAGAGCAGTCCAAATTGGAATTCATTGGAAGGAAAAAAAAAGAAAAAGTGGAGTAGAAATAAGTGAAGAAGAAACTAAAAGAACAATGCGAAAGTTCAATAAATCAAAGAGCTGGTTATTTGAAAGCATGAACATGATTAATAAATCCTTTGTGTAACATACCAAAGAGAGGACCTAAAATATTAAAGTAAAAAGGCAATATCACAACAGACAATACTAACATCCAGAGTAATATTAGAAACTGTTTAAAAAATTTATATTCAAATAAAATGAAGAATAAAGTCGATGAATTCCTAGGCTTACAGGACAAACCAAAATTGAGCCAAGAAGACATAAAATATCCAAACAGGTCAATAAAAAGCAACAGGATTGAAGAAAGTACTCCCCTAAACAAAAGAGCCCATGACTCAATGGATTTATTGGTGAAAGTTATCAACATTTAACAAACTAACACTAATGTGTCTCAAACTTTCCAATGAAGTAGAATGGGAGAAATTCTTTCAAATTATTTCTATGAAGACAGTATAACTGTGACTCCAAAATGATATAAAGAATAAAGAATTTAAAAACTTTGGACCAGTATCTTTGATGAATATAGATGTACAGTAAGGTCCTTGCAAAGAGAATTCAATAACACATCACAAATTCATACATCATAACCAAATAACTTGCACTCCAGGGATGAAAGTTTGGTTTAATGTATGAAAATCAATTATTGTAATAAACTACAAAAATAAAGGTTAAAAACCACATGATCACTCCTATCCATGTAAATCATTCAACAAAATTTATGGCATTTTATGATAAAATTCCAGAGGAAAATAGAAATTGAATGATCTTTCTTCAAATCGATAGAAGCTATTTACTACAAACCTGCAGCAAGCAACATAATGAATGGGAAAAAAAAGTGAATTTTCTGTAATATCAGGAATAAGACAAGGAATGCAATCCTCATTACTGTTGTTCACTATAGATCTAGAAATTTTAGTGAAAGTGAGAGAAGTAACAGAGAAAAAATGAGAAAGAAATAAGCATATCTTATTTGCAATTTATGTGATCCTAAAATCTCCATCAGAATAGTCTTATATCTGGTAAACAAATTCAGCAAAGAGACAGAATGCAAAATAAATACAGAAAAATCAAGTTTTCTATAGACAAATTGAAAAAACATTAAAATAAAATTAGGAAAACAGTTCCATTCATGATAAGTTGAAAGAGGAAACTATTTAAAATTTAATTTAGCAAGAAGGAAAAATACACATATAATGGAAATTACAGAATATTGAAGAAAGAAACTGAGGAAGACAACAAAAAATGGAAAGACATCGATTTTTCACATATTGGCAAGACCAATATTGTCAAAATGGCCATTTGATCAAAAGCAATCTTGAAATTCATTGTGAATGGGTACACATTGAGGCCATACTCTTAAGTGAAATAAATAGGACACACATGTAAATATCAAATAGTCTTTCTGGTGTGAGAAACTGCAAGAGTAAATGAGGACCAAAATGTGTAATAGATAATGTAAAATATGAAGGAAATGTCCAAAGGGGAAGGGGATGTAGGGAGGTATAGGGGAAAGGAAAGAAGGGAAAGGAATAAATATGAAAAAAAAGGAAACAAAAGTTTTTTTGTATGTAGGGAGGGGTGGAGGGGAAATAAGGGGAATGGGTTAAAAAGAAGAAAAAGATATATCTTGTACAGGTACAAATCCCCAATGATAAATGTGATATGAATGTATACCTAAAATGTACCAATAAACTTAATGAAAAACTTAATGCAAAAATCAGGATAGAGAAAAGAAAACTATAATATTGTCTTTTAATGATATGAAAGAGGACTATGTGATGCAAACGGAAGGAAGATGGAGGTAATAGGGATACAAAAATCAATATATGCCAATATACCATCTCACGGTACCAATATTCCCATCTCATTATTCTACAAAATAAAACATGTACACCAACAAACATTTTTAAAAGCAAAACTTTGGTACAATAAAAAGGGTAAATCAATCTAAATGGACATTTCTCAAAAGGAGATATATAAATGGCCAGCAGTACGTGAAAAAGATGGGCACTATCAGGTGGAGTTTGATCAATGAGCACAATTATGGTTGAGGTCTAAAATGCTCCTCCCAGGTCTAGTGATTTAGGAAATGGATTGAGTTGGAGGTTAATTACCTGAAAGGGTGAAGTTTTGTTTTTTCGTCCTTCTGACACATCTTCTGCTTCATGGCAGCCATAATTTAGCTAACTGTACACTGCCATGCCCCATCATGTCTTTTCTGACTTGGAGCCTGTGAACTAAAACTTCTGAACTGTGAGCCAAAATAGATATGTCCTCCTTAAAGTTGTGGGTGTTGGGAATTTTGGCTTAGTGATGAGAAAGTGACTAATATAGAAAATTGGTAAAAGAAGCGCAAACCTGACCATGTGGTTTAGAAACCTTTGGAATCAGATTTCAGGAGGAGTTTGGAAAAATTTGAAGCTGCCAGCCCAAGAGGCCTTAGCATGCTGTGAACAGATAATGAGGTGATATGCTGCTGGGAGTACAGAAGACAATAATTCTGATAGGACTGTGAATAGTAAAGGACAGAGTCTTCAGGTTTCGCTTGGGGATTGAGACTCTTTTGGAATTAGACTAGAAACTATGCATGCTACATTCAGGCAAGGACCTTGTCTGCAATTGACCTGTGGAATGAAAATTTGTGTAAGCCTAATTTAAAGGTATTGGACAAAATAATTTGGAGAAAAAAATTAAGGCAGCTCAATGTTTAGGCTGCAGCTTGACTACCGCATTATGCTTTTAGTCATATTCACAATGACCGTTAAAGGCAAAAAGCAGGGTTGAAAATGTGAATATTTTGCAGCTTGTGCAAAAAGCAAGCACCTTCCAAATTGAAGCCAAGGAGAGTGTAGTGAAAGAAAGAAAGAAAGAAAGAAAGAAAGAAAGAAAGAAAGAAAGAAAGAAAGAAAGAAAGAAAGAAAGAAAGAAAGAAAGAAAGAAAGAAAGAAAGAGAAAGAAAGAAAGAAAGAAAGAAAGAGAAAGAAAGAAAGGAAAGAAAAAAAGAAAGAAAGAGAAAGAAAGAAAGAAAAGAAGGAAGGAAGGGAGAGGAAGAAAGAGAAAAGAAAGAAAGTCATACAGCATCACTGGAAGGAATCTATATACTTTTAGTCAGGAAAGTTGCCTTGAAGGTATCTCTGAAAATGATGAGACCCAACACATTGTAGATTCAAGGGTGTAAAAGATTAAAATCCCTTGAAAGACCTTGCTTTGAGAAGAGAGGCCCAGGACACTCTACTCATTCAGGACTGCCCAGAAAAGTGTCTCTGAGATTAGTCATCCAGGCACTCCAAGGCCACTGCACCCATAGTCCAAGGTGATCCAACTACTTCTGAAGTTGTTAGAAAATCTTGGTGTCATTCCTGTGGTGCTGCTTGAGCAGGAATGCAGAATGAAATAGTTGTGAATTGAGGGAGGCTTCCACCCAGATTTCAAAGGAAGGCCCAGAAAAACAGGCAAGAGACCTGGAAAGGGCAACAAGTGAAGCTATGAGTGAAGCTGAAAGTCTAGTGAAGTCAGAAAACTGGAAATGTCAACAAACGCTGAACGTCTCTCAAGAAAAACTGTAACTACTTATGTGACTTTGCACAAGAGAGAGGGCATGCAGGCTGCAACACCAAAGGCATAATGGTGGGGCTTTCCAAACCCTTTGGAACTCACATCTCACCAGAATATACCCCAGTTGCTGGACATGGAAGTATAGAATTTAATGTTTGGCTCCAAGGTTTCATCTTGATTTGATATGACTCTTTCATATTCCCCCATTTGGTCTGAGTCTTTCATATTCTCCTATTCTTTTAGCAATGGAAATTTTCATTATCACAGTTTATATCTAGATGTCCCCCAAGAACCTCATATACTCATAGGTGAGGCTTTTGGAAGGTGATTTGATTATATGGTTTGTAGCAGACTTGCTGTTTGAAGGTGCAGTCTGGTCAGAAGAGACTAGTCACTGGGCGTGAGATCTAGGTGTTCATATCTCTCTCCCTGGCTCCTTCCCTCTATCTTGGTGGTGTGGAATTCAAGTTGAGAAGGGCATGGTGATCAGCAACACCCCTTTTTGTGGTAAGGTGCAAGGTCTATTGGTTGTCATTTTCTAACAGCTGTATCTGAGTGTCTCTATTAGATTGCTAGGTTTCCTTTGCTGTGCCCCTTAAGCACTGAAGTGCATTTTGGATAGAGACACATGAATCTTTTAAGGGGAAGAAGTGGATCATTATGTTTTATATCTCAATTTCCCTCCAAAGTTTCATGTACACATAGGTGGCACTTTGAAATATGACTGGATTATAGGGCATTATGCTCATTAGTGGATTAGTCTACTGATAAATTTATAGCTTAATAAATTGTTAGGAGTCAGGGCTTGGTTAGAAGAGATGGATCACTGGGGGCATGACCTGAAAGAGTACACCTACCTTCCCAGCTCCTCCTTTTACTCTCTGCTTCCTGTCAACCACGTCATGAATTACAGTCCTTCATTATGTCCCTCTGCCATACTGTCCTGCATCAGAGCCAGCTGACTATGGATAGAAGTGTGAGTCAAAATTAATCTCTCCCCTTTTAAGTTGCAGATGATGGGAATTGTGTGTTTGCATTGAGAAAGTAACTAAGACAGGATTTTGTACTAGAAAAGTACAGTTTTTCTGGGACACCACCTGACCATGTAGTTCACCAGCCTTCAGAACACATTCTTTGGAGGATTTTGGACGTTTGGAGATGCTGGCCAGAGAAGCTCTAGAATGCTGTTAGCCAAGGTTGATAGGAGACTTTGTTCATATCTCATAAGATCACAACGCTGACAATAATACAACCAATAAAGACCAGGCTAAAACATTTCATTTGGGAAGAAGGACTACATTGGTAGTTGAACTCCAGACCATTTGTGTTACTATGACAAAAATTTAGCCTACATTTTGCAAATTTTCAGACTTTGGAGGAGACTGAGATTAAGGAAACTGGACAAATTAATCTGGCAGAGAAGAGTACAATGCAAACCAATCTTGAGTTGTTTCTTACTCCACTTATTTAAAATTTTTTTGTTAGTCCATATTTGTCATACATGTTGAATTTGTATGTGTACATAATGTACACATAATTCTGATTTCCCCATTCCATTCCCCATCCTTCAACTCCTCCTCCCTTCCCCACTTACAAAATTTTGTTTCCATTTTTCCTTCTATTGTTTTTCTTTTCCCTTTGTTTCCTTCCTCAAACTCCCTTCCTGCTTCCCCTTTATAATTAAATATATTCTTCCTACTTTCCAATATCTATCATTAATTTCATCCCTCATTTACATTTTTTGTTTCTCACACAAGAGAAACAATGCTATATTTAAAATGTCTGATTAATTTCACTAAAAGTATGGTCTCAGGATGCATTCATTTACCTAAAAATGTCTCAAGTTTATCCATTCCTTATGGCAGATTAGTACTCCATTGTATATAAAACCACATTTTCTTTATCCAGTCATCTGTTGATGGATACTAGGCTGTTCAAGATTTAGCTATTCCAAATTGTGCTGCTATAAACATGAGCATATATATCACTGTGGTATGATATTTTTAACTCTTTTGGGAAAATAGAAGATGGGGAGTTGTTAGGTAAAATAGGTAGTTTAAATTTTTGAGAAATCTGATTTCTATATTAGTTGTACCAATTACACTTTCACCAAGAGTGGAGACAGGTTCCTTTTTCATCCTCACATCATTTGTTGATTTGTTGATGAAATGTTCAATTTGCTATTTGTAGTTCTTCATCTGAGAAGTGTTCATTCCTTACAGATGCCTATTTTTTGGATTCAGTCTTTAAATTTGGGGGGTCTGATTTTTTGAGTTCTTTATATATTCTAGATAATAGTTCTTTATCTGAGAAATAGCTGGTAAAATTGTTTCCCCAAACTGTAGGATGTCTCTTCACACTGTTTTTGGTTCTTTTACTGTACAAATGCTTTTTAGTTTGATGTGGTTCTTTGCTCTATTTTCTGTGCAATTGGTATTTAGTTCATAAGGTCTTTGCCTCCATATATGTCTTCAAGTGTTTTACCTGATCTTTTAGCAGATCAAGTGTTTCTGCTTTAAAATTTAAAATTTTGTTCACTTTCACTTTATTTTAGTGCATGGTGAGAGGTATGGGTATATGCTTAATCTTTGGCATGTGCAAATCCAGCTTTCTCAGCATCAATTATTAAAGAAGTTCTTTTTCTTTCAGTGAGTTTTTGGTCTCTGTCAAAGACAAGGTAGTTCAGTGTGCTTGGAGTGGTATCAGCATCATCTATTCTGTTCCACTGTTCTTCAGGTATTTTTTTGTCTCTATCATTCTGTTTTTAACTATAGTATTTTTGTAATATGACTTCAAGTTGAGGTTTGTGATGTTCCCTGCCTTGCCTTTGATTCCCCAAATTGCTTTTGCTATTCTACTTTTCTGGTGGTGTCATAGGAATTTTAGGATTGTTTTCTCTGGTTCTGTGAGGTATGCTGTGGATATTTTGGGTGAAATTGTATTAAATCTGTAAAGCAGTATTGGAAATATGGCCATTTTCACTGTATTGGTTCTGCCTATCCAAGTACAGGAATACCATTCCATTTTTTTTGATATCATGTTTGATTTCCTTTCTCAGACTATAGATTTTGGTGTATAGGCCTTTCATTTTCTTTGCCTGATTTATTCCTAAGTATTTTCCTTTTTCTTGATTCTCTTGTGGAAAATAATGTTTTACTAATTTCTCTCTCAGTGAGTTTGTAATTCATGTACAGAAAGGCTATCAATTTTTGAGCGTTGACTTTTTTCCATTAAGTTTATTAGTACTTTTTAGGTATACAGTACAGTTACATTCATCATTAGGATCTTGTACTATTACATGATGTATCTTGGTTCTTATTTTTTCCCCATACCCCTGCCCTCCCTTCACCCCTCCACACTTACCTATTTGCAAATACTTTGTTTCTATTTTTTCCTTTTCTCATATTTTGCTCTTTTTTCCTTTCCCCTACACTTTACACTTTGCTGACTCCTTTAGCCCTCTTATTCCTACATCACATTATCAATTATACAATTTGAACTTTATTACACATTTAGATTTTCAAACCAGAGAAACTATTCAGTATTTACACATATGTGTCCTATTTCTTTCACTTAAGTATATGGCCTCAATGTTCATCCTTTTAGCTATAAATGACTCTAGTTTCTCATTCTTTATGCCTGGGTAGTACTACATTTTCTGGAAAAAAAACTTGATGCTTTCCTTATCCAATCTCCAGTTGATGGGCAATAGGGCTGTTTCCAAGATTTAGCTGTTACAAACTGTACTGGTATAAACATGGATGCACATATATCAAAGTGGTATGGTTCTTTTAATTCTTTTTGGAAGATACAATTGCACAGTCAAATGGGACTTTTAAGATTAGTTTTTTGAGATATCTCCACATTGATATCCACAGTGGTTGCAATAGTCTACACTCCCACCAACAGTGGAGAAGGCTTCCTTTTTCCCCTCAACCCCACCAGCATAAGTCATGATAGTAGCCATTCTTTCTGTGGTGAGGTGGAATCTCAGTGTTGTTTTCATTTGCATCCCTCCAATGCACAGTGATGTTGAACATTTTTTCATATATTTATTTGCTATTTCTACTTCTTTGAGACATGTCTTTTATTTCAGTGCCAATTTTTGGATTGGATCTTTAAATTTGGGAGGTCTGGATTTTTTAAATTTTTTATATATTCTAGTAAACAGACCTTTGTCTGAGGAAGAGTTGATAATTTTTCCCACATTGTAGGTTGTCTCTTCACACAGTTAGTGGTTTCTCTTGCTGTGAAGAAGCTTTTCAATAGAAAGAGATCCCACTTGATTCTTTGTGCTAGTTCACATGCAGCTGAAGTTTTGTTCATGAAATCTTTTCCTACACCATTGTCATCAAAAGTTCTACATAACTCTCTTCCAGCCAGTTCAGTGTTCCTGTTTTAATATTTAGATCTTTAATCCATTTGGATTTTAGTTAAGTGCATAGTGAGAAATACAGGTGTAGTTTTAATCTTTGGCAAGTTGAAGCCCCATTTTTCAGCATCATTTATTAAAGAGGATGTATTTTCTCCAGTGTGGGTGTTTGGCTCCTTTGTCAGAGATCAGGGGGCTGACGTTGTCTGGAGTTCCTTCTGCATCTTCTAAACTGTTTCAGTGATCCTTGGGTCTGTTTCTTTGCCGGTGCATGCTGTTTTTTGTTTGTTTGTTTGTTTGTTTGTTTGTTTTTCACAGTAGCTTTGTTTTATTGTTTCAAGTTGGGGATTGTGATATTCCTTACACTGTATTTATTGCCCAGATATTTTTTTGCTACTGTAGGTCTCTTCTTATACCAAATAAATTTTTGGATTGTTTTCTAAAGTTCAGTGAAGTATGCTGTTGGAATTTCTATTGGGATGGCACTGAATCTATGTAGCAGTTTTGGAAGTATGGCCATTTTCATTATATTGGTTCTTCCTATCCAGGAGAAAAGGATGTCTTTCCACTTTTTGATATCCTCTTTGATCAATTTTTTTAGAGTGGTATAGTTTTCAGAGTAGAGATCTTTGATTTCTTTTGTTAGGTTGATTACTAGGTATTTCATTTATTTGGATGCTATTTTGAAAGGAGTTGTTTGTTCAGTTCCTTTCTCAGTGAGTCTGTTGTTGGTATATAGCAAAGCTACTGATTTTTGTGTGTTTTCCTTGTAGCCAGATACTCTACTGAATTCCATTATGAAGTCTAGAAGACTTTTGGTGAAGTTCTTGAGGTCTTCTATACAGAGAACCATGTCACCTGCAAATAATGACAATTTAACGTCTTCATTTCCTATTTTTATTTCTTTTTCTTGTCTAATTACTGTGGCTAATGTTTCCAAAACTATATTGAATAGGAGTGGTGATAGTGGTGATCCTTGCATTGTTCCTGATTTTAGTGTGAAGGATTTCAGTTTTTCACTATTTAGTATGACTTTGGCTGTTGGTTTTTCATAAACAGCTTTTGTCAGGTTGAGATTCCAATTTTCTGTTGGGTTTTTTTTTATCATGAATGGGTGTTGGATTTTGTTAACACCTTTTCTTCAACTATTGAGATGATTATCTGTTTTTTTCTCCTTTGTTCTATTAGTACAGTGTAATACATTGATTGATTTGCTTATATTGAGCCATCCCTGTATCCCTGAGATGAATCCCACTTGGTCATGGTGTATGATCTTCTTGATGATATTCTGCCTTCTGTTTGTCAGTATCTTATTGAAGATTATTGCATCTATGTTCATTAGGGAGATTGGCCTATAGCTTCCTTTTTTTGGTTGGTCTTTCTCTGCCTTGGGGATCAAGGTGACATTTCCTTCCAAGAATGAATTTGGGAGTATCACTTCCCTTTCAATTTCATGGAAGAGTTTAAATAATAGTGGCAATAGTTCTTCTCTAAATGTGTTGTAGAATTCAGCACTGTAGCCATCAGGGTCTGGGCTTTTCTTAGCTGGTAAGTTTTTAATTACGTTTTCAATTTCATTGATTTATATTGGCTTGTTGAGAAAGTTTAGGTCTTCTTTGTTCAACTTTGGTAATTCATACATATCTAGAAATATGTCCATTTCTTCTGTGTTTTCCATCTTATTGGTGTATAGGTTCTCAAGGAAGGTATTGACAATCCTTTGCATTTTTGCTTGGTTGGTTGTAATTTCACCTTTTTCATTCCTAATTGTATGGATTTGGGCTTGCTCTTTCCTTTTTTTCATAAGGTTGGCTAAGTGTTTGTCAGAATTTTTATTCTTTTGAAGAACCAACTCCTTCATTGTTTTCTCTCTTTCTTTGTATCATTCTCATAGTCTTTGTTGTACTGATTTCTGCTCTGATCTTTGTAAGTTCCTGCCTTGTATGAACTTTGGGTTTGTCCTGCTCTTCTTTTTCTAGAAGCTTGAAATTCAGCATTAGGTTGTTTTATTTGTGTTTACTCTCTTTTCCTAATATGAGTATTTACTGCTATGAATTTTCCTGGTAAGACTGTTTTCTTTGTATTTCTTTGTCAATTTTGAAAGACAATTTCATAGGGTACAACAATCTGGGTTGGGTTTTTTTTTTTTTTAGCGCTTTAAATGCTTTACTCCAACCTTTTCTTGACTTAATAGTTTGTTTTGAGAAGTCTGCTGTGTGATTCTGATTGTTTTTTCTCTATAGGTGATCTGTTTCTTTTCTCTACAACTTTTAAGTATTCACTTTTTGTGTTGACTTTCTAGAATCTTAACTTTTATGTGCCTTGGTTTTTGTTTGTTCATTGGTTGGTTGGTTTTTCATGATCATGACTGACTTGGATTCTATATGTGTCATTTATCTGTATGTCAAATTATTTTCCTATAATTGGGAAGTTTTCTGCTATTCTATGAATATGTTTTTTATGTCACTTTTGTTGTGTTCTGATTTTTCCTTGATTAAAATTTATACTAATATATATTATGTCACCTAACCATTATTGGATTGATTTTTTGTGATCCCTTGTTATTTTTAAGAGTCTTTCATTTGATGATCACCAACCACAATGCTCTCTTCTAGATCTGATATTGTATACTCAGATTGGTTGATTCTGCTGCATTTGTTTTTATAGAACTTTTAATCTCTTGGATATTTGTATCTGTTTTACAACAACTAGTTAATCTTGTGTTGGGAATGTATAATTTCTCTAAGGTATTCTATTTTTTGTGCATGTGTGTCTAGAGTCATTGATTATTTCCATCATTAGGTTTATCATTTCTCTAGCTAACTGTGTGATTATTTCTGATTTGTTCTAGGATTTATTTATCTGCTTTTTCATCTCTCCTGCTACCATTAAATAAAATTCAGCCAGGAGGTTTCTGATTCCACCTCAATGTCTTCAGGGCTTGCTTTAAATGAATTGGCTGTTTTAGATTGCACCTTGCTTCCGTGTTTTCTCATTATTGTAATTTTTGTTTATTTGTTTTCTGTGTTGAGACTTTTAAGTTGGTTAAAGGAGGTAGTTTTATTACCAGTATCAAGACCTTTTTAGATAATGATTACTTTTCAGACCTGTCTTGTAGATGAAGCTGCCTTTTGGCCTTTCAGAATGTTCCAGCTCCTACCTCTTCTGTTTTTTGGGTATGTAAGTTTGCACTTTATTTGGCCTAGCACCGAGTTCTTCAGTACTGTGCTGTCATATTGTTTATTGCCCCCAGACAATCTATGTATTGGCATACAAGGAGGATTGATTATTAAAACAGGTATGTTACCTTGACAAACTTAGTACAATCCATACTAACTATAGTATCAAACACAAACTGGAAAATGACAAAGTGTAATGACTAATATTTTGGCACCTTTTATACTAGTTACAAGATTTATAGTTATATAACACAATCTAAGAAATGTATGTGTAGTAAATATCCACTTGCTAGAGCAGTTTAGACCTTTTTATGTAAAATAGTATTCAGCCATAGCAAAATGTATTTAGCTACCTACTGATTCACAAGGGTAATTGATATGGGTATGAAAGTTTGAAGGAAAAACAGCAAAAGAAATAGATTATAGGTAAAAACAACAGTGGTAAATGTGGACAATTATGTAGGAGGTCTTGTTAAAGAATAAAGGGAAATTAATGGTATTAGATAACAGCAACAGTAATGACCACCTAGAAGAAGGTTAAATAATAGGGGATAATGTTGAAACTAGTGCAAAAAATAAGAAATACTAAGGGCACTAGTTTAAAGAGAGAAAAATGAGAAAAGAAAGAGGATAGAGGGAGAAGTTTCTATGCATTTCCAGATGACCATTTCCTTCCTAGTTCAATAGTCTATAATCTTACAAATCACATCATCTTTTACCCTCTTTATAGTGTAAGTTTTTATGGAGGTTACTCAATTAAAAGCAGCTTCTCTCAGTAGTCCCATATTTGTAGCAGCTAGGTAACTGGACCAAGGAAGGTGTGTGGCCTTGTTTCTTAGGATTCTGTTGTGGATTCCTTCTTTTTGAGGATGAATGATGATTCCTCAATATATTTTAACAGTATTTTAGGGTAAGCCTCCTGGTATATGGAGGCTCCTGTGGCCTCTCACACCAACTCTCAGTCCTGTGGATGGTTGGAAAAGAAACAAATCTGCCTAGAAGTAACTTGAGTAGATTGATACAAGCCCATTGGGAGTGTAGAGTGCTGAGTGGTATCTCATAGGTGTCTTCAGTACTAGCAGAGTAGGTACCCATCAATCCTTGCTGCTTAACAAGGCAGAGGACTGTCCTATTGTATTAGGCAGGGACTGTGTCCAGAAATGTAACTGAAGGCAGATTGGAGACTGCTGTGTCCATGGTGCACAGAGATTGGTGTTGGGTGCCAAACACAAGAATCTGGTGGGTCTAGGATTGAAGCAGATCAGTGAGAGCTTGGTGTAGATCAAGCAAGTCTTGGGTGCTGAGTACAGAGTCAAATGACAAATGTTATGTACGTGTGCTGAATGAATGTCTCAGTTTGATTGGGATAAATTACATATTCTTAGCCATGACTCAGGGGTACTTGGGGTCCATATTGAAGACTCACAAGACAAACTGTTTGCTTGTTTATCTACTCAGTATCTGATTACAATTGGATGTGTCAGGGGACAGAGTAGCTCCCTGGTTACTCTCCCCTGGCATGTGATGGCAAAACATGGTACCAGCCTGTGATATTCCCTGATTAGAGAGGGAACAATGAGGTGAGGAGTCATATACCTCAAGTCTATCCCCTATAGCTTGACTCTACCATGCTACTTGGATCTCACCAGTAAGGGAACTTCTCAAAATGGCAGTTCTTATGTTGGGCCCTGGTTGAGACCCCAAGTGCAGCCCTGTCAAACTTTTTTTTCTTTTTATTGAACTATTGGCACATTTTAGGTATACAGTATAGTTACATTCATTATTGGGATCTTGTACCTTTACATGACAAGTCTTGGTTCTCATTTTTCCCCTTGTCCCTGCCCTCTCTTTGCCCCCTCCTCACCTCTCCATTTACAAACACTTTATTTCCATTTTTTCATTTTCTCATATTTTAAAACACATATGCCTATGTTTTGATTTATCTCCAAGTCTCTTCTTTCAAATTGATTGTCTGCATCAGATTGCATGTCTCTCTCTGTATTCCAATTACCTGTGCTTTTAGTTGATCTTCTCTTAGTCTCTGACATAATTCTTTCTCTGTTTAGCCATGTTGCTCCTGCTGCTTCTTACTGATTTTATGATACAACCCACAAAGTTTGGGGTCCAAAGCCAGGGAGAGTGGTGGGAGATAAAGAAAATTGAAGAATAACAATAAAGAAAGATACATATCAAGATTCAGCTTTATAGCTGGGACCAGGTGGGACTACAGCCTGATGAGCTAATGGCTTCCTGGCATCCAGTGTGCTTTTCATTTATAATGTAGGAAGGTTGGGTAACTAGTGCCACATATCTCACATGGCCTAGGCTAAATGTGATTAGGTCATGATCAGGGCATGCACAGACAAGGAACAAGGATACATAATGTAACTGTCTCCTGGGACTGTGCCATCCATGATCTATATTTTAAGTAATCTGTTTGACACTCTAATCTATGAAGGAGAAAGGGAGTGGGGATTAGGTGAAAGGCCAACTCTAGGCTTGGACCATGGCAATTTTAGCCAAGTTTATACAGAAAATCAGAAGCAAGAAGGCCATTTGAAAATTCATTTGTGTCCAGAAAAGAAAGGCCTATAAAATTTGGTCAGAGGAGAGGTTATTTGCTAAAAGACATTATTACAATAAAGAAGCCAAGTATTTTATAAAAGGACAATAGAAAAATGGCTTGGGAGCATCACAGGTACTAGCAAGACCACAATCTTCACAGGTTCAAACTTGCAAAAATGGGAGATTGCTTAGAGAAGACTCAGGGAATCCTTCTCTGGAAGGTCCTCCTAGGGAATTGGTTCCCCAGGATTTGGTTCACAGTGCTCATTCATTCAGGTATTCAGATGCCTCTACAGCTATTTGGGACCCTCATAGAGGATCCCAATCTCCTGCTTGGTGCTACAGTGCATGATGAGAAGAAAGACTTAGAGACAGAGTTAAAGATGGGGGAACTGGGATGGCCAGTACTTGAGCAAGCAAAGGCCCTGAAAGGCCAGAACCATTGATATTTATTAGTGTCACAATCACTGTTAGTTTGGGATAAAGGGGCTTTGTGAAGAGGCTATATGTTGTTGCTATAAATACACTGCTGACACAGGCAAAGCTTGTAAAAGAAGATACACAGCATTCCTCTGTTAGTCTAGGAATAGAATTTGGGTGAGAGTCACTCTGACCTTGGCTGTGTGTTGCCTCATGTGCTTCAGTTGGACTCACTTCTTGAAATAAGCCAATCATGGGGTTAACTTTTTACAACTTGCACTGTTTATGGCATACTTTGAACAACATCAGTGGGGCAGTCCCACAATTACAGCCCTAATTCAAGGGAGCCTGGTTACTGCTCAAGCTGGCAGCAGACCTTAGCATCATCCACTTGGTGCTGGTTTTACAGGCATAAAACATGCAAGAGTTGTGGTATTATAAAGGATTCTACCCAGATTTCAGAAGAAGGCCAGGGACAGTTCTGAAAAAAAGAGCACAGTGTTTGCATCAATTGACACTCCCACCAACAGTGGAAAAGTGTTTCTCTTTCCCCACAGCCCAGCCAGAATTTGTCACTGGTTGATTTCTTGATAACAGCCATTATTTCTGGTGTGAGGTGAAATCACAGCATTGTTTTCATTTGCATTTCTCAAATGACCAGTGATGCTGAACATTTTTTCATGTTTATTCCCTATTTCTAGTTATTTGTCTGAGAACTATCTGTTCAATTCAGATGCCCATTTTTGAGTTGGGTCTTTAAATTTGGGAGGTCTAATTTTTGGGGGGTTTAGCTCAGTGGTTCTGCCACCTGCCTCACATGAGCAAGGACCCAATCCACAGTACCACAAAAAAGAGGTCTTTATATATTCTAGATAGTAGACCTTTGAGGAAATGCTGGTGAAAACATTTTCCTCCATTGTGGGTTGCCTTTTCACACTGTTGGTCATTGCTCTTGCTCTGCAGAGGCTTTTTAATAAGAAGATATCCCACTTGTTGATCATTTGTGTTAGCTCAAGTGCAACTGAGGTTTTGTTCATAAATTCTTCCTACAACAATGTCTTCAAGAGTTCTACCTAAACACTCTTACATCTCTGTTACTATTTCTGCTTTAATATTTAGATCTTGAATCCATTTTTATTTTAGGTTAGTGCATGGTGAAGGATTTAGGTCTAGTTTTAATCTTTGGCAAGTTGAAACCCAGTTTTTCTAGAACAATTTATGAAAGAGGCTATCTTTCCTCCAGTGAGAATGGTTGGCTCCTTTATTAATGATGAGGTAGCTAGTGTGTCTGGAGTTTTTTCTGCATCTTCTAATCTGTTCCACTTGTCCTCAGGTCAGTTTCTTTGCCAGTACCATGCTGTTTTTATCACAGTAGCTTGTAGTATAGTTTCAAGTTGGAGATTGTGATACCACCTAATGTCTCTTTATTGCCTAAAATTGCTTTTGTTATTCTAGATGTCTTCTGCCTTCAAATGTATTTTTGGATTGTTTTCTCAAGATCTGTGAAGTATGTTTCTGGGATTTCAATTTAGATTGCATTGAGTCTATGTAGCAGTTTTGGAAATATGGAAGTTTTCACTATGTTGACTCTTCCTAATGAGGAAAAAGGGATGTCTTTCCAATTTCTGATATCATAAAAAATCTTTTTTTTTCAGAGTACTGTAGATTTCAGAAGAGAAATCTTTGATTTTTTTCTGTTACGTTGATTCCTGGGTATTTCAATTTTTGGATGCTATTGTGAAAAGTATTGATTGCTCCATTTCTCTCTCAGTGAGTCTGTTTTCCATGTACAGAAAAACCATTTTGTGTCTTAACCTTGCATCCAGCTACTTTATGAATTTTATTATTAAGTCTAGAAGACATTTTGTGGAGTTCTTGTGATCTTCTACATAGAGTATAATGTCATCTGGAAATACTGACGATTTGACTTCTTCCTTTCCTATCTTTATTCCTTTTATTTCTTTCTCTTGTCCAATTGCTGTGGCTAAGTTTCCAGAACTATACTGAACAGGAGTGGTTATAGTGGACATCCTTTTCTTGTTCCTGATTTTAGCGAGAAGGATTTCAGTTTTTGATCATTTAGTATGATATTGGCTTTTTTTTTATAGATGCCTTTTTATCAGATTAAAGTAGAGACTGTCTATTCCAGTTTTCTGTAGGGTTTTTGTCATGAATGTGTGTTGGATTTAATCAAATGCTTTTTCAACATCTATTGAGATTATCATAAGATTTTTATCATTGGCTCTATTAATAGAATGTATTACACTTATTGATATGCATATGTTGAACTATTCCTGCATCCCTGGGATGAATCTCAGGGTGTATGATCTTCTTGATGATCTTATGCATTCTATCACCCAGTATCATATTAAAGATTATTGCATCTATGTTCTTTAGGGAGATTGGCTTGTACTTCTGTTTTTTGAATGGGTCTTTCTCTGCTTTGGGAACCAAGGTGCTGCTTGCTTTGAGGAAGAAATTTGGGAGTATTGCACCCCTTTCAATTTCACTGAATAATTTGAACAGGAGTGCCTGTAGTTTCTCTAAATGTCTTGTAGAATTCAGCAGTGAAGCCATCAGGGCACAGGCTTTTCTTGATTGGTAAGTTATAAATTATATTTTCAATTTAATTGATTGAGATTGGGTCATTTATAATTTTTAGGTCATCTTCAACTTTAGTAATTTATATGAATATAGAAATCTGTCCATTTCTTCTTTATTTTCTGTCTTATTGGCATATAGGTTCTTGAAGTAGGTACTGAAGATCTTATGCATTTCTGCAGGGTCTGTTGTAATCTCACCCTTTTCATTCCTAATTGCATGGATTTGGGACTTTACTTTTTTTGATAAGGTTGACTAAGAATTTGTCAATTTTGTTTATTCTTTTGAAGAACAAACTCTTGGCTTCATTTATTTTTTGTATCATTATTTTAGTCTCCATTGCATTAATTTCTGCTCTGATCTTTACAATTTCCTCCCTTGATGAGCTTTGGGTTTGTCCTTTTCCACAAGCCTGAGTTTCAGCATCAGGTTCTTTCATTGCTCTCATTGTATTTTCCTAATATGTGTATTGGGTGCTATGAATTTCCTTTGTAAGACTCCTTTTATTGTGTCCCATAGATTCATATATGTTCTATTGTCATTGCCATTTAATTGTATGAAATGTCTGATTTCTTCTTTAATATCCTCTGCGACCATTGGTTATTTAGGAGTGTTTTTCAATTTCCATGTGTTTGTGAAATTCTTGTGGTTTCTTTTACTATTAATCTCCAATTTCATCACACTATGGTCTGATAATACACAAGGGATCACTTCAATTCCTTTGTACTTACTTAGATATTTCTATGAGTGAGTATGTGGTCTATTTTGGAGATTTCCCCATGTGCAGCTGAGAAAAAATGTGTACTCTGATTTTGCAGGGTGAGGCACTCTGAAGACATCTGTTAAGTCTATTTGTTCAAGAGTTTGATTGAGTTCTAGTATTTCATTGTACATTTTCTGCATATTTGATTTATCTATTTGTGACAGTGTGGTATTGTGATAACCCATTACTATTGTGTTAGTGATTACTTTATTTTTCATGTCCATTAGTATTTTTTGTATAGTTGGGCATACTAGTGTTTGGTGCATATATATTTACAACTGTCATCTCTTTCTCTTAAATTGTTCCCTTTACATGGATGTATGTAGCATCCTTCTTTGTCTTTCTTAATGAGTGTTCATTTGAAATCCAAGTGATCTGCAAAGAGTATAGTTACTCCTGCTTTTTGGGGTGTTCCTGTCTCATGGAGTATTGTTTTCCATCCTTTAACTTTGAGTCTATGAGTTTCTTTTTTAATTAAATGTGTTTCTGGTATGCAACATATTGTTGGATCTTGTTTCTTAACCCATTATACCAGTCTATTTCTTTTGATTGGAGAATTGAGAACATTAGCAGTGTGGATATAACTGATAAATGTTAACATCCTTCACATGACTTTTTCTTTTATTTGGATCCTCTGCTTTGCATTTAATTTCTTGTCATGCCTTATGGATTGCTTCTGCTGGGCTTCCTGGGGTTGTTATCCTCACTGGCATTTCCTAGGGTATTGTTTAAAATTTTTCAGAGTGCTGGTTTGGTATTCCTAAAGCTCCTACAGTGCTCTTTGACTTGAAAGCATCTTATTTCTCCATAACTTTAGAAATATAATTTTGCAGGGTACATCAGTCTGGGTTGGATGCTGTTTTCCTTTAGGGCTTCAAATACATCACTCAAAGCTCTTTTTGCCTTCAGGGTTTGTGTTGAGATATCTGCTCTGATTCTGAAAGGCTTTCCTTTGTATGCGATTTTTTCCCCCTCTGACTGTTTATAGAATTTTGTTCTCCTTTTGGGTTTCTGGAACCTTAATTATTATATACCTATGTGTAGATTTAGTTTTGATTATGGCTAGTTGGAGTCCTATATGCCTCATTTGTCTGTATGTCAAATTGTTTTCCCCTACTTGGGAAGTTTTCTGCCATTTCTTCTGTGAACAATTTTTTTTATATCATCTGCACTCTCTCCTGTTACATCATTGACTCCAATCAGTCTTACATTATTCTTCTTTGTATCATCTAGCAGCTGTTGGATTTATTTTTCATGGTCACTTACTATATTTAAGAATTTTTTTTCATGTTCACTTATTGCAATCCTATCTTTTATATCTGCAATTATATCTTCACATTTGCTCATTATGTTGTGTAAACTTTCAATGGAGTTTTTAATATTCTGGAAATATGTTTGCATCTGTTTTATGGATTCCATCTGTTTTCTATGTTGGAATTCCATCATGTTCCTCAGTTCCTCTATTTTTTAAAATCTGTGCCTGCTCTAGTTATATTAATCATATCTTGCACTATGGGCACAATTTCTGCTGTTATCTGAGAAATTATTTGTGACATCATATTTTCCAGGTCCTCTTTTTGTTGCCATTTTGTGGAGTCCAGGTGGTTGAGTATCAGACTGATCCATCTCATTTACCTATGGGGTTACCTTAGGTGATTTGGAAGTCTGGTGTTGTGACTTGTATCTGTTTCTACTCATTTCAACAGATGCAGCCTTCTGTGCCTTTATTGAGACAATTTTTTGCTCACCCAGTGATCTTCAATTTTCACCAAGCCATCAAGAGGAGTTTTCTCTGCTCCTCACCAGTACACCAATTCCTGGGTCCAAAACCACTGATTCTATGGGGCAGGACTCCAACTGAAGCTTGTGCACCTGTGCAGCTCTTTCTTAGGTGAGCCTAGGATTGGTGGGTTTTCCCCAGCCTCTGGGCTTGGGGCAAATCCCTGGCTGGTATCTGCCTGCAGCTACACTGGTCTGGAACACACCACTGCTCCCAGGGATCTGGAGGTCTGATTTTTAAAAGTTCTTCATATATTCTAGGTAGTAAACCTTTGTCTGAGGAATAGCGGGCATAATTTTTCCCCACATTGTAGATTGTTTCTTCACTGTGTTGGAGCTTTCTCTTGCTGTGCAGAAGTTTTTAATAAGATGAAATCCCATTTGTTGATTTGTTTTGTGCTAGTTCATGTGGGATTAGTGTATGATTCATGAAATATTTTCCTATACCAATATCTTCAAGAGTTCTACCTAACCTCTCTTGTAGCAGGTTAAGTGTTTCTGGTTTTATAGTTAGATTTTTTATCCATTTTGATTTTAGTTTAGTGCATGGTGAAAGATATAGGTCTAGTTTTAATCTTTGGCAAGTTGAAACCCAGCTTTAACATCATTATTCATTAAAGAGGCTACCATTCCTCCAATTAGGGTGTTTGGTTCTTTTGTCAAACATGAGGTAGCTGAGTATGTCTGGAGTTTTTTCTACCACTTGTGTGTTCTATTGATCCTCAGGTACCATACTTTTATATTTTTTTCACCCTAGCTTTGTAGTATAGTTTCAAGTTGAAGATCATGATATTCCTTTCCTTGTCTTTGATGCCTAGAATTGCTTTTGCTGTTCTAGATCTCTTCTGGTTCTAAATAAATGTTTGAATTCTTTTCTCTAGTTCTGTGAAATTTGCTTTTGGAATTTAAATTAGATTTGATTGAATATAGTAGTTTTGAAAGTATTTCCACTTTCACTATATTTATTCTTCCTACATCAAATCAAGGGATATTCATAAATTTTCTCATATCCTCTTTGATCTGCTTTTTTCAGAGTGCTATAGTTTTTAAAGTAGAGGTCTTTTAATTCCTTCATTAGATTGATTCACAGATATTTAATATTTTGCAAGCTATTGTGAAATTAATTTTTCCCCAATATCTGTCAGTGTCTGTTATGCATGTACAAGAAGACTATTGATTTTTGAGTGTTGATCTGGTATCCAGCTATACTACTGAGTTTGGTGATTAATTTTACTATTCTTTTGGTGGAATTTTTGGGGTCTTCTTTATAGAGTATCATGCCATACACAAATAATGACAGTTTAACTTCTTTGTCTCCTATCTTTATTCCTTTTATTTCTTCCTCTTGTCTAATTGTTGTTGCTAAAGTTTCCAGAAATATATTGAATAGGCATGGTTTTAGTGAATATCCTTGTCTTGTTCCTAATTTTAGAGTGAAAGCTTTCAGTTTTTTACCATTTATTATGATATTGGCTGTGGGCTTTTCACAAATGGCTTTTATCAGGTTGAGATAAGGACAATCTATTCTAATATTCTGTAGGGTTGTTATCATGAATCTGGGTTGCACTTTGTTAAATGCTTTTTCTGCATCTATGAGATGAGCATGTGATTTTTTTCATTGACTTTGTCAATATAGTGTATTAAATTTATTGATTTATGTATGTTGAATCATCCTGCATCTCTAGGATGAATCCCACTTGATCAGGGTGTATCATCTTGATGATCTTCTGCATTCTGTTTGACAGTATCTTATTAAGGAATTTTGCATCTATATTCATTAGCGAGATTGGCCTATCGTTCTCTTTTGTGGTTGGTCTTTTTCTAGATCTGGAATCAAGGTAATGTTTGCTTCCAGGACTGAATTTGGGAGTACTGCTTCCCTTTCAATTTTGTTAAAGAGTTTGAGCATAGTTTCATTAGCTCTTTCCTAAATTTTTTGTAGAATTCAGGTGAAACCATCAGGACCTGGGCTTTTCTGTTGGTAATTTTTTATTTATGTATTTTATTTCATTGATTGACATTTTTATTTAGAATTTTTATAAATTCTTGATTCAATTTTTGTAATTCATATGTATCTAGGAATCTGTCCCTTTCTTCTGTATTTTCCATCTTATTGGCGTATAGTTTTCAAAGTAGGTATTGATGATCCTCTGGATTCGTGCTAGATCTGTTGTAATTTCACCCTTATCATTTCTAATTGCATGGATTTGAGCCTTTTCTTTCCTTACATAAAATATATACTTTTTTCTAGTTGAGTTTATTGGTATGTTTTAGGTATACAATAAAGTTGCATTCATCATTAGGGATCTTGTGCCTTACATGATGTATCTTGGTTCTTATTTTTTCTCCCTACCCCTGCCCTCAATTCACCCCCTCCACCCTTTCCTATTTTGAATCATGATTTCTATATAGGAAATGGTCTAATAGCTACTAGTTTTAATTAATACTGACCCAATCTTTTCATTAAGTAAAAGGTCTGAGGATCTCAAGAGTGAATTTATTTTTTAGTTGTGGAAAGATCACATGTGCATGGCATAGTTAGTTGCTACAAAAAAAAATTCAAATATTCATTTTTCTGTTACAAATCACTTGGATTTGTTGTAAGAATAGACTCATGGTAGGTCTTGCTTCCCATACCTCATTTCATGCTCAGGTACATCTAAATTTGTGCAGACTCACAGTGTCTGTGCATCATGATGAACATCTCCCCCTTAAAAAAAAAGACAATCCAAGCAAATTTCATTGTAAAGTTAAATCCATAGTCTGAATGCCTTAGCTCCTGTTTTAGCAGCAAACAACAGCATAACTTATCTGTGATTTCTGGTGAATACAAATACAAAGTGTAAATTTCAAGGTGCTGTGGATTTCTACAGAGATTTAAATGCTTTGGGGTACTGGTAAAATTTCTAAAATTCCAACTTTCCTATAGATCATGATTGCAATGACAATAAATATTTGATTTTGCTAAGGATCAAATAATAAGTGAAGAGCTACATATTTTGGTATAAATATTAAATTAGTTAATCTAAAGGGAAGACACCTCTTTTGTGTTAATTAATAACAAATATAAATAATATTCACCTCCCTAGCCTGCACCACCATACACTCCAACAAGGAAGGTGAGACCTGGGATAGCTGCTCTGAGATCCCTTCTCTCTCGGGCCTGCTTGGGCCCAGTTGGAGGGTCTGTGTGCCACACCCTCCCCTGCCTGCACCATCATCAGCTCCAGCAAGGAAGGTAGCTGTCCAGGTGCCACTGAAAAACCCCCATCTTCCCTCCACCCCACTCTAAGACCTCCTGATTGTGCCAGTCCTTGGATCCACTCTGCAGAGGCATGCTTGGTCATAAAGGGTATATTTCTGAGCTCCCAACTTTGAAAATTTTTAAAGAAATGGCAGAGGGAACTGGTAGTAGAACTATATGCCATTTAGCCCTGCAGGAGGTCAGGGAACTCAATTTGGGCCTTGCAGTCCAAAATCAGTCTGAATCTCAGGGGTCTACCATGGGCTGGCTGAGATCAAAAGAGTTCATTCTGGACATGGCTGTGCACCTTGTATATTATGACAGCAGAGTTATAGTTATATATGAAAGAGGCCCTTCAAATTATTTTTTTCTTTCTTTTCTTCATTCCACTCTGCAAATTATTTCTTTTTTCTGTCCTCTTTTTCCAACAGCCTCTTGCTCCACCATATTATCCCTCATCTTCCTTTATGTTCCCACTCCTGCCCTAACTCATAGTCTTCCTTTATCATATTTTTTCTTTATGTTCTTTCCTTCTGTCATTTTACCTTACTCAACAGTCAGTAGTTTCAAAGGAAAGTGAGCCCCTATTACTGTTAAGTGGTTATACTCTTGACCTTATTCTTGCACCCTGCCTTTCCCTTTTGAAATTAACATTTTCCTAAAGATTATATCGTCATTCTATGTCCACTGGCTTCACTTGAAACCTTCTCCAATTCTTTTACTTATCTACTCCTCTCCTCCTAACTCTGTCTAAGCCCCCATCCTAAATGGTAAAGATGCTATATTAAAGAGTTTATTCACTGAAAACATATTTTGGGCTGCTTCTTCATTTTAATTTAATTGACAAGGTTTAAAGGTGATAGATTAATGACTACCACAAATGGTCAATTTGTACATTGTCCTTGATCCTATTGTTTTGCTGATTGTATCAACTGGGCTAAAGGATTGTGCTTGATTTCATGTGTTGTCTTCTCTGATATTAAGAAAATGATAATGTCTATGAGTCATTAGAGACTCAAAAGCTAAAGCACAACTATATCAGGAAGATTAAAGTAATAACCTAGAAATTAAACTAAGAACAACCCCAAAAAAATAAAAATAAGAAAACACTTAAACAAGACACAAAGAAGACTTCCAGTTGACCAATGGCAAACAGGGCAAATGAAGATGAAAAGTCTGATAGTGAACCACCAGGACACCCTGAACCCATAGTACTGGAAGTAACAAAACAGATCAAACAGGCTCTAGGAAAATTCAAAACAGAAATAATTTCCCAGATAGCCATAGAGATGGTGAGCAAAAGGAAGGCATGATTTGAGACTCTAGAACAGATTCTGACAAAAAAATAGATGAGTTCAAGACCATGATAGAAGCCCTGAAGGCCCAACATAAGAAGAAATGGAAACAATAAATGTCCACCACAGGAAAGAAATGGAACCCATAAAACATATTCAAACAGATATCCAGGAGATTAAAAACTCTATTGAGAGTGCTCAGAGCAGAACAAAAGAAAGCAAAGATTGTATCTCAGTTATAGAAGATAAGATTGCACTCAGTGACCAAAAAAAGAGAGGTCTCTTAAAATCAGTAAGGGATGATGAGTAATTGATCTAACAACTCTAAGATTATGCAAAGAAAAATAATATTAGACTGATTGGCATCCATGAAGTAGCAGGAGAAAGTACAAATGACTTAAAAAAGATGTTCACAGATTTAATGACGGAAAACTACTCAGAGGGGAAAAAATTGACATACAGATAAGTGAGTAATATAGGACTCCAACTAGCTATGATAAAAAAATTAACCTAGACATATAATAATCAAGATTCCAGAAACTGAACAGACAAACAAAATACTACAAGCAGTAAGAGAAATTAAACAAATCACATGCAAAGGAAAGCCCATCAGAATCACAGCAGAATTTACAACAAAAACCCTCAGGTCAAGCAGAGCCTGGAGTAAGATATTTCAAATCCTAAAAGAAAAAAACCCCCAACCTAGACTGATGTATCCTGAAAAACTTTCTTTCAAAATGGATGTGAAAATAAGATACTTATATGATGAAGAACAAATGAGAAACTTCATGAATACCAAACCAGCACTACAAGGAATTCTAAATAACATCCTAGAAAAAGACAATGGCCACAACACCATAAGGCACAACAGACCAAATCAAATAGGAAAGGCAAGAAACTAAAAGGAGGGGGAGAATAAGTAAAAATAGTCAACAAAAGGACAATAACATGACAATATTAAGTCAAAACATATCAGTATATTGACATTCATCAATGTCAATGGCCTCAATTCACCAATCAAAAGAAATAGACTGGCAGAATGGATTAAGAAGGAAAATCCAAAAATATGTTTTATACAAGAAACACACCTAGTGCAAAAAAGAAGCCCATAGACTGAAAGTGAAAGGATAGAAAATCTCCATGTGACAAAAGCCCAGAAAAAATCAGAGGTTGCAATCTTACTCAGACAAAGTAAATTTCAAACCCAAAGTGATTAAAAGAGACGAAGAAGGCCACTACATCCTTGTCAAAGGAACAATTCAAGTGGAAAAGATGACAAACATAAACATATATACACCAAATATTAATGCCTCCAAGTAACACGAAGAACCAAATAAGCCCTAATACAGTTGCAGTGGGGGATCTAAATACCCAACTATCACAAATAGACAGATCATCTAGGCAAAAAATCAACAATGAAATACTAGAACTGAACCAAGCTTTTGAACATATGGACTGAATAGACATCTATAGAGTGTTCCAACCTACAAAATAGGAATATACATTCTTTTTGGATGCACGTGGGTCATTCTCCAAGAAAGACCACATACTAGCTCATAGAACAGGTTTGAATAAATGCAAAGGAATTGAAGTTATCCCTGTACATTATCAGAACATAGTGCAATCAAGCTGCACAACAATAGCATAAGAAACCATCAGAACTTCACAAACACATGGAAATTGAACAACACTCACCTGTACAATCAATGGGTCACAGAGGAAATTAAAGAAGAAATTAGATATTTTTTACAAATAAATGATAATGCCAGTACAATATACAGGAATCTATGGAACATAATAAAAGCAGTTATAAGGGCCAGGGATTTGGTTCAGTGGTTCCACCGCCTGCCATGGAAGCGCAAAGTCCCGAGTTCAATCCCCGGTACCAAAAAAACAAACAAACAAAAAACAGTTATACATGGATAATTCATACCATTGAATGCCCATGTAGGAAAAACTAGAAAGCTCAAATAAACAAGGCAACAATGAATCTTAGACTCCTAGAAAAACAAGAGCAAGAAAAACCCAAAGCTTGTACTAGATTAGAAATTATGAAGATTAGAGCAGAAAGCAATGCAATGGAAACTAAGAAAACAATACAAAAAATGAATCAAAGAGTTGGTTTTTTGAAAGAATAAATAAAATTGATAAACCCTTAGCTAATCTTATCAAAAAGAGGAAAGTAAAGGCTAAGATCCATGCAATTAGGAATTGAAAAGTTGAAGTCACAACAGATTGAACAGAAATTCAGAGGATAGTCAATACCTACTTAGAGAACCTGTACTCTAATAAAATGGAAAACACAGAAGAAATGGACAGATTTCTAGATACTTATGAATTACCAATGTTGAATGAAGAAGATAAAAACATTTTAAATACCTCAATTACAACCAGTGGAATTGAAAATGTAACTAAAAGCTTATCAACCAAGAAAAGCCCAGGTCCTGATGGATTCACTGCTGAAATTTACAGGACCTATAGAGAAGAAGTACTGCCACTACCCTTAAAATTTTCAATGAAATTGAAAAGGAAGCAATACTTCCAAATTCATTCTTGGAAGCAAGTATCACTTTGATTCCCAATTCAGGGAAAGATGCAATTAAAAAAGAGAACTACAGGTCAATTTCCTTAATGAAAATAGATGCAAAAATCCTTAATGAGATACTAGCAAACAGAATAAAGGGGATCATCAAGAAGATCATACATCTTGACAAAGTCAAATTTATTCCAGGGATGCAAGGATGGTTCAGCATATGTAAGTGAATAAATGTAATACAGTATATTAACAGACTCAAGGACAAAAACCATATGATCCTCCCTATAGATGCATAAAAAACATTTGATAAAATTCAACAACCATACAGGAAAAAAACACTGCAAAAAATTGGAATAGATTGTCTATATCCCAACTTAATAAAGGCTATCTATTAAAAACCAACAGGCAACATAATAGTAAATGGCCAAAAACTGAAAACCTTCATGTTAAAATCAGGAACAAGACAAGGATGCCAACTATCACCACTCCTCTTCAGTACAGTTCTGCAAACAGTAGCCACAGCAATTAGAGAAGAGAAAGAAATTAAAGGAATAAAGATAGGAAAGGAAGAAGTTAAACTGTCATTATCTTCTGATGATATGATACTCTACATTGAAGACCCAAAAAACTCTACCAAAATGCTTCTAGACTTAATTGACACTTTCAACAGAGTAGCTGGATAAAAGGTCAACACCCAAAAATCAATGGCCTTCTTGTACAAAAATAACAGACTCACTGAGAGAAAAATTTAGGGAAACATTTCCTTTCAAAATAGCATCCAAAAAAAAAGAAGTGTCTAGGAATCAGTCTAATGAAAAAAGCAAAAGACCTCTAAACTGAAAACTAGAGCACTCTGAGAAAAGAGATCAAAGAGGATACAAGAAAATGGAAAGATATCCCCTGCTCCTAGGTAGGTCGAATGAACATAGTGAAAATGGCCATACTACCAAAACTGCTATACAGATTCAATGCAATGCCAGTTGAAATTCCAACACTATATTTCACAGAACTATAAAAAAGTATCCAAAAATTCATTTGGAACCAGAAGAGACCTAGAATAGCAAAAGCCAACCTATGCAACAGAGACTTGGCAGCGGCTATAACAATTCCCAATTTGAAACTATATTGCAAAGCCACTGAGATAGAAACATCATGCTACTGGCAAATAAACAGACCTGAGGATCAGTGGAACAGACTGGAAGACACAAAAACAACTCCAGATGCACTCAGGTACCTCATCTGTGACAAAGGAGCTGACCATCCTCACTGGAGGGAAGAAGTCTCTTTAATAAATGGTGTTGGAAAAACTGGATTTCAACCTGCGAATGATTACAGCTAGACCCTTATCTCTCACCATGCCCTAAACTAAAATCCAAGTGAATTAAAGATCTAAATATTAAAAAAGAAACACTAAACTTGCTGGAAGATATATTAGGAAGAACTATTGAAGACATTGGCATAGGAAAAGACTTTATGAACCAATCCTCAGTAGCATGGGAACTAGAAGTAAGCATCAACAACTGGGATCTCATCTTATTAAAAATCTTCTGCACTGCAAAAGAAACCATCAACAGAACAAAAAGACAACCTACAATGTGGGAAAAAATTTTACCAGGGGCTCCTCAGACAAAGGGCCCTTATCTAGAATGTATAAAGAACTCAAAACAATCAGCACCCCCAAATATAAAGACCCAATTCAAAAATGGGCATCTTAAATGAGTAGACATTTCTCAGACAAAGAAGTAAAATCATCAAATAAATATATAAAAACTGTTTCACTTCACTGGTCATTCAAGAGATTCAGTTGAATACAATACTGAAATTCCCCCTCACCCCACGAAGAATGTCTGCTATCAAGAAATCAACCAATAACAAATTTTGGCTGAGTTATGGGAAGAAAGGAACCCTTCTCCATTGTTTGTGGGAGTTTAGACTGGTGTAACCACTGTGGAAATCAATATGGAGATACCTCAAAGAACTAAGACTAGAGGTTGCATTTTACCCAACTATCCCTCTGCTGGGTATCTTTCCAAAAGAATTTTAAAAATCATACCACAGTGATATATGTGCACCCATTTATATAGGCACAGTTTGTAATAGATAAAATTTGGAAACAGCCTAATTGCCCATCAGTTCTAGACTGGATAAAGAAGATGTGATTTTTCTATAAAAAGGAGTACTACTCTGCCATAAAGAATGAGAAACTAAAGTCATTCATAGGAAAGTGGATGCATATTAAGGACATAGTTTTAAGTGAAATAAATAAGACACATATGTATAGATACCAAATAGTTTCTCTGGTGTGAAAAAATAAAAGTGTAGATAATATCCAAATGCTATAACTGACAATGTGAAATATGAAGAAATTTGCTAAAGATTTAGGGGAAGTGGGACAGGTAGGGGAAAGGAAATAAAGGGAAAGAAAAAATATGAGAAAATAAAAATATGGAAACAAAGTTTTTCTAAATAGGGAAGGTTACAGGGTGTGGAGGGAGGGCAGAGGTATGGGAAAAAATGAGAACCAAGGTCTGTCATGTATAGTTACAAGTTCTGAGTGAGAAATGTAACTGTACTGTATACTTCAAATGTACCAATAAATTAAATGAAATAAAATAAATTAAAATAAATATAATTTACCAAAAACAACAAAAAATATCCAGGTCCTGATGGCTTCACTGCTGAATTCTAAAAGATATTTAGAGAGGGACAATTGCCACTAATCTTTAAAGTTTTCAATGAAATTGAGAGATAAGCAATATTTCTAATTTTTTTTTCCTTGGGAGCAACTGTTACTTTTATTCCAAAACCAGGGAAAGTCCCAATCAAAAAAGGGAACTACAGGCCAGACTACCTAATCTACATAGAGGCTAAAATCCTAAATAAGGTACTGTCAAACAGAGCATGGAGGGTCATCAAGAAGATCATACACTCTGACCTATTTGGATTTATCCCAGGAATCCAAGCATGGCTCAACATATGTAAATGAACAAATTTAATACACTATATTAACAAACTCAAGAACAAAAACCACATGATCATCTAAATAGATGCAGAAAAAGCACTTGACAAAACTTAGTATCCATTCATGATTAAAAACTAACCTTGCACAATATTGGAATTGATGTTCTTTATCTCAACTTGATAAAGGCTATCCATAGAAAATCAATAGCCAACATCATAATAAATGGTAAAAACTGAAAAGCTTCATTCTAAAATCAGGAACAAGACCAAGATATCCACTTTCACCACTACTGTTCAATATAGTTTTGGAAACATTAGCCAATGCAAGTAGACAACAGAAAGAGGAGAGGAAGAATTTAAATGGTCATTATTTGCTAATGATATGATACTCTACATGGAAGACACAAAAAACTCTGCCAAAAGACTTCTGGACTTAATTGACACTTTTAGCAGAGTAGCTGGATACAAGGTCAACACTCAAAAAATCAATAGCTTCTTGTACACAAATAACAGACTCACTGAGAGTGAAATTAGTGAAACAATCCCTTTCACAGTAACATCCAAAAAATGAAATATCTATGAATCAATTTATCAAAGGAAGCAAAATACCTCTATATTGAAAACTACACTTTGAACAAAGAGATCGAAAAGGATATAAGAAAATGGAAAGGCATCCCTTCTTCCTGGATAGGAAGACCCAATATAATGAAAATGGCCATATATTCAAAACTGCTATTCAGATTCAATGCAATCCCCATTGAAATTCCAATGGTATATTTCACAGAACTAGACAAAACAATCCAAGAATTCATTTGGAATCAGAAGAGTCCTAGAATAGCAAAAGCAATTCTAGGCAACAGAAACATGGCAGGGGTGTATCACTATTCCCAATTTGAAACTATACTATGAAGCCACTGTGATAAAAACAGGATCAGTGGAATAAATTAGAAGATGCTGTAACAACTCCTGACATACACAGCTACCTCATCTTTGACAAAGGAACCAAACATTCTCACTAGAGGAAAGATAGCCTCTTTAATGAGTGGTATTGAAAAAACAGGATTTCAACTTGTCAAGGATTAAAACTAGACCCATATCTTTCAAAATGCACTAAATTAAAATCCAAAAGGATTAAATATCTAGATATTAAAACAGAAACACTAAATTTGCTGGAAGATAAGTTAGGAAGAACTCTTGAAGATATTGGCAAAGGAAAAGACTTTATGAATAAATGCTCAGTAGCATGGAAACTAGCACAAAGACTCAACAATTGGGATCTCATCTTTTTAAGAAGCTTCTAAACTCCCAGAGAAAACACAAGCAAAGCTAAGTAACAACCCACAATGTGGGAAAAAATTTTTACCAGCTGTTCCTCAGACAAAGGTCTACTATTTAGAATATATAAAGAAAAAGTCAGACCCACAAATATAAAGACCAATTTGAAAAATAGGCATTTGAATAAGAGAGAAAAAATATGAGAAAATGGAAAAATGGAAATCAAGTGTTTGTAAATGGGGAGGGGAGGAGGGGGTGAAGGGAGGACAGGGACAAGGGGAAAAAATGAGAACCAAGACATGTCACATAAAGGTACAAGATCCCAATAATGAATGTAACTGTACTGAATACTTAAAATGTACCAATAAACTCAATTAAAAAGAAAAAACTAAATAAAAAATAGGCATCCAAAATGAACAGACACTTCTCAGACAAAGTAAAAGCAGCAAATAACATATGAAAAAAATTTGAACATCACCAGTCATTTGAGAGATGCAGGTAAAAACAATGCTGAGATTTCACCTCACCCCAGAAAGAATGGCGACTATCAAGAAATCAACCAATAACAAATGTTGGGGGGGTTGTGGAGAAAAAGAAGCCATCTTCATTTTTGGTGGGAGTGCAGAGTGGTGCAACCACTGTGTAAATCAATATGGAAATACCTCTGATAACTAGGATTAGAGGTTCCATTTGACCCAGCTATTCATGTGCTGGGTATATTCCTGAAATATTAAAAGAATCATACCACAGTGATATATGTGCACACATGTTTATAGCAACACAATTTGTAATGGCTAAAACTTGGAAACAGCCAAATTGCTCACCAGCTGGAGAATGGATAAAGAAGAGGTATTTTTAAAAAATAAAATGGAGTACTACTTTGCCACAAAGAGTAAGAAACTTGAGACATTGATAGCTAAGTGTGTGGTCATTGAGACCATAATGTTAAGTGAAATTAATAGGACACACATATGTGAATAATGAATAGCTTCACTGTAGTGAAAATCTATAAGTATAAACAAGGATCAAAATATATAGTTAACATTGTGTAAGAGGAAGGAAAGGTCTAAAGAATTAGGGGAAGTACAAGAAGTAGGGGAAATGTAAAAAGGGATAAGAAAAAAATGAGAAAAAGCAAAACTCGTAAACAAAGTCTTTGTAAATAGGTAGGGTGGAGGGGTGAAGAGAGTGCAGGGAGAATGGGGAAAAATAAGAACCAAGGTACATTATGTAAAGGTACAAGATCCCAGTGATTAATGTAACTGTTTTGCATACCTAAATTGTACCAATAAACTAAAACTTCTAAATTAAAAAAAGAATGTCATTCTGGGGGAGATGTGACAAAGGGAAATTAGTCCTCTTTGAACCACTTTTGCAAATACTAAAGCACTAATTATTTTCCAGTTAAAATTCTCTCAAATAAAAAGAAAAAGGATCAAGAGATAGGAATAAGGGGAAGGGAGGGAAGGGAAAATGGGATGTAAAAAGGAATTAAATTGTTATGCACATTTTCTGTCTTCTCATAAGGATATAAATAGTATGAACTGCACACTTGTACTAATAAAATTTTTAAATGTTTCAGATTATAGATGCAAGAATTTTTTAAAAAATCCACCAAACTATTTGGTTAAAAAAGTAGGGGTTTCCCCCATTATTTAGCATAGTACCTAGAAACTGGTAGTAACTGATGACCTTAGTTAAATTAATCAGGAAGCTTTATTTTTGTGTATTTTTCATTAAAATACAAAAATAGCAATTATTAATAAATTCTATTTGATGAAAAAATTTGTTCAACATATGAGGAACACGGAAACATTTTAACGATTAAAAAAACTGTGTTGCAAAAACCTAAGGAACCAATATAATAAATTGACAGCTTTACTATTCACTTCTACCATTATACACACACACACACACACAAAATCTTAACACTTGACAATAAGAGGATATTGGAGAAGCTTGAAAGGAGATAAAATTTGAAAAAGCTACCATAGCTAGACCAAGCGTGATGTGAAAGTAACATAATAATGGGAAGTAGACACCTATCCAGGGCTAGAATAGAATCTTAGGGCTAGAATAACTGAAAGAAAAAAATAAATCTTGTCACTGAGAAACTTGAGTATGGAGTAAAGTGTCTGTCATGAAAAATACAAAATAAAAATCTCACTAATATTAGAAACTGAGTGAAAAAAAAGTCAATTCTGTTCAAAAGAACAAATAGAATGTTATCTTATTGAATTCAGGCACAAGACCAGAACATGTTGAAGTCATTTGACCTTTGAACCTCTACAGCAAACTGGAAAAAAGTAAGCAATAATTAAAACTTCATGAAGTTCCATATATAAAGACTGTCACAGTAACTGGCACAGTGCTTTATGAACACCAGTAGTTATTTTTGTTATTACAGACTATCAATAATTGCAAACCTTTTAGAGATGAGTGCCCAAATTGAAACCCAAAACCCAATTATTTATCACAAAGTGCCAACACTACAGTTAAACCTGAAAACTAAGGTTTTAGTTTAGAAAAATCAATTCATATTTACATCTTTTGTCTTAAAAGAGAAGCAACTAACACACATAATATAGGTTCACCACACTTGGTAGAGAACACTGAGTTATGAAGTGGCATCTTTTAATGCTTTAAACTAAAGGCTTGTGGGCCAGGGATATAGCTCAGTGGTGCAGGGCCTGCCCAGCAATTGCAAGGCCCTGGGTTCAATTCCCAGTACCAAAAGAGAAAAGTTAAAATAAATAAATAAGTAAGTAAATAAATAAATAAACAAACTAATGACTTCCATGTTTTAAGAAAATAGATTACCATGAATTCTTAAGTGAACATCAAGAAGTTTTAGTGATATGGATTGATGGAACTAAGGGACAGGAAAGGAATCACTTCTACTGTCTGGGCTGCATTGGAAACAAAGGTAGAACAGGTGTTAGCAATCACCGAACCAGAGATTTGTACTGGTCTGTGTTGTTGGGAAGCAGTTGGTATATCAAGAGTTGAGTTATGGCTAAGCAAGTGATGCTTCATCTGCATTTACTACCACTCCTCCTCATAACCTGAACTTCATCTCTTGTCAGATCATCCATCAGTGGCATTAGATTCTCTTAGGAGCATGAACGCTACTGTAAACAGTGAATGCAAGAGATCTAGGTTGTGTGGCTGTGATATGACAGTCTAACACCTGATGATCTGAGGTGGAGCTGAGACAGTGATTCTGGCACTGGGAGTAATTATAAATATAGCTTAACAGGAGCGGAGAGGTTTGAGTGCACAGAGACCACAATAAATCAATTACAGACATATCAAAATCCTATTTGTGAAAGGCAAGTGACAATTCAGCTGTATCTGGTAGCAGAATTTATAGTGGCAATTGAATTGATATACTTCAATTGTACAATTGTACAATTGATGTGTTTAATTGAACCTGCTGTCAGGCTTAAATCAGAATCTAAAAAAATTTTTTTGGTACTGGGGATTAAACTGAGGATCTTGTAGGATCTAACACTTATTGGAATCTATGTATGGCCTGCTCATATTTTATTTGCCACTTCAATCAGTTCCTCTTTCTTGCACTTCACATTAGTCTATTCTGGTGCATAGAAGATAGCTGCATCATCCTAAAGATGTTGGTAAAAGTCTTGTTGCAGGAAAATGAGCTTGGGGTTCATACTGCTTCTGCATTATGGTGAGATATATAACTAATTATGTGTAAGAATGTAATAATAAATGACATAAAGTGTACAATTAATGTAATGTGCTTGAATCATTCTGAAACCATCTTCCCTATCTTTGGAAAAAGTATCTTCTATGAAACTGGTCCTCAGAGCCAAAAAGAATTGGACAGCACTGGTTTAGAACAATGAGGTACAAATAAGAGTTTTTTAGACTGGAGCAATGGAATATGAACAGTCCTTTTTTTCCATATTCCTATGATTTGAGTAAAACATATGAGAAATGTATATTTTTAATGGAAATTATTAGAATGTAAAAAGGGAGAAGCAATGTATATTTGCATAAACTAAAATGTTCTTTTAAAAAACAGTTCAATATATTCAGCAAAATTTCTTTCATTCATGTGCTAAGAATTCCAAATGAGAACACTGAATTTGTATTTCAGTCTGTAAACAAGGCAGACTTAACCTATTCTGTCTTTCCTATTAAAATGATGTGGCCCACACACAATTTCCTTAATACTTCCCCCTAACTTGAGCCAGAGCTATCTGTTTATAACAAATACCATAATAACATTTAGTCACTAAAGTAAGAAGCTGAATATAGTTGCTGAAAGAGTCCTTTTCTGTCAGAGAATGAAGAGGTTGAAGCAATAATCTGGTTGCTTAGCAAACTAGAATGAAAATCTAGGTCAATAACTTTCTAACCCAAGCTTGATGTTTGGAGAAAGAGTAAACTTCGAAATAAGAACTTGACTGAATTTTATCACCTAATTCTGTCAAAGCAATAGAATACCATCATTGTTATGTAACTGCTATGAGTTTATAGATAATGTATATTAAGACCATATGTAAATATGAGGCACTGAACATATGATAGTATTTTTACCACCCAATTCATCTTTATAATTGGCCATCTCCATTAAAATGCTTTAATAATAGATGCTAATTACATTGTCATGGTATCTGATACACAATAAGTCTTCAGTAAATATCTGTTGATTTAATCCCTGATGCCAGATCATGGACACATTAAAGGAATTTCCTCTAAGTCAAAATTTGCCCCTTACAAGTTTCTGAAATTAAGACTGCAGATTATCTATGTATTCATGGGCATTGTGCTACTCACTAATATTCCACATTTTAAGACTTATTTGTTGATACATAATCCCTATCAGGTTACTGATGATGATGGTCACTGCACCTCTTCTTTTTTCTTTTTTAAAACTGAATTTAAATTCTCACAGAAATATTGGAAGGAGGCTTTGTCCATATTAATTGGTACCACACTAGAGGGCCCTGTTCCCTCAGCAAAAGAAGAAACAAAGAGACTCTAGCATTAGAGAAATGTCAACCACTTATTACATTTACAGTATTTACTTTGTCTACTAGTTTGGGTTGCATAAAAGCCATAACATTTGTAACTTTAGGTCAGTGATGGTGAAACTTTTAGGGACCAAGTGCCCAAACTGCAACCCAAAACCCACTTGTTTATCAAAAGTGCCAACATTGCAATTAAAACTGACTACTGAGGTTTTAGTTAAGTAAAAACAATATATGCATAACATCTTTTGACTTAAGAGAAAAACACTATAACAAAGCTTTCAATGATACAAAAAGCTTTTTATCAAAAGGTATACATTTGCATTTTGTATGCTTTTGCCCAGTTATTGTATCTTTGATGTTGCATACATGTTGATAATTTGTCAAACCTTGGCTGGGGCAACTTGGCTCCAGAGAGCTTTGTGTGCCTTCTGTGGTACATGTGCCACAGGCTTACCAGCCCTGCCTTATTTAATGCCAAATTACTAGCCTTGCAATCTTGGGAAAATTACTGCATTTTGTTTTCTGAGTCTGTGAGTTCTCATCCTTAAAATTAAAATATTGCCTTGATGCAGGACTGCTATAAGGATTTTAACAAGCAAGGAAACTTCAGTACATAGTACAATAATGCAATGACTACTCCAGAGCAGTTATTCTGGAAATGACATGAATATTTGTAACCTTTACATCTCAATTTGTCACACTATGACAATATTTTACTTTGGATTTTCATTGCTGATGCTAAGGTACAGAAATGACTCATACTTGGGCTATTATGACAACTTAATTGCAACTGAGAAGAATCTGTTTGTATTTTGGGTAGTGATTATGGAGGCAATTGCATGATGTTAATTCATAAACTCTGCTTGTTAATGTTTTGCACAGTGGTCTCCAAAGTAGGATGAGTGACTCGCAGTAGAAGTGTCAGATGATTTTCAGTATTGTGTGAGGAATATATTAAAACTTCTATTTTTACACAGAGTGAGATACTGATCTGGTTTCAATCTTCTACCTGTGGATATCCACTTTGCCAAGCACCATTTACTGAAGAGGCCACCTTTTCTCCAATGTATCTCTTTGGCCCCTTTCTCAAGAATCAGATGACTTTAGCTGTATGAGTATGCTTCTGTGTATATTTTATTGTAGTGGTCTCTATGTTTTTAGGCCATTACTATCCTGATTTTGTTACTATGATTTTGTATTATATTTGTTGTGATACCTAAAGCATCATTCGTTTTTGTAGGGATTATAGTAATTATTCTGGGTTATATTATTTACATATGAATTTTAGGATTTTTTCTAGATTTTTCATAAATTAATTGACATTTTGATGAAGATTGGATGGAATCTGTATATCACTTTTATTAATATGGCCACTTAACAGTAAAAATTCTACTTATTCATAAGCATGGGAGGTCTTTTCCTCTTCTAGTTTCTTCTATAATTTCTTATTCCAGTGTTCAGTAATGTTCAAAGTAGAGGTCTTCACTGCTTCAGTTAGTTTTATTTCATGGTATTTGATGTTTTAAAAAGGTATTGTGAATGAAATTGTTTTCCTGATCCCTATCTCTCACCCTGTACAAAAATCAATTCAAGATGGATCAAATAACTAAATGTAGGACCTGAAACCTTCAAAGCAGTAAAAGAAAATATGGAGAAGCACTTCAAGACAGAACAAGCAAGGACTTCCAGATCAGGATGCCAATAGCTTAGGAAAGAATACCAAAAATTAACAAATGGGATTACATCACATTTTAAAGGATTATTCATAGCACAGAAAGCAATTAACAAAGTAAAGAGACAACTTACACAATGGGGGAAAATTTTGTGAGCCACTCTTCTGATTAGAAAATTAATATCAACAATACATAAAGAACTCTAAAAACCAAACCCAAATGAATAACTCAATCAATAAGTGGGAAAATGAAGTAAAAAGGCACTTCTCCAAAGATGAGTACACATCTCAAATCTAAACCCAGTTGGAATGACTAGCATGAAGAGAAGTAAGAGATCCAGCAGAAGGAAGGTGGAAGGCTGAGGTCTGGGACAGCCACTCCGAGATCCATTCACCTTCCAGCCTGCCTGCCCCAAATGGTGAGGACTAGCTTGCCATGCAGGTGTCCCTGCAAATCCCCCATCCTTGCTCCCCCTGCTCTCAGGCTTCCTGATTGTGCCAGTCCTTGGATCCACTCTGCAGAGGCATAGGTGGTCATGAAGGACATTTTTCTGAGCTCCCAACTTTGAACATGTTTAAAGAAAGGGCAGAGGAAACCTGTAATAGAACTTTGTGGAGTTCAACCCTATAGGAGGTCAGGAAACTCAATTTGGGCCTTGCAGCCTGAAATCAGTCAGAATCTCAGGAGTCTGTCATAGGCTAGCTGAGATCAAAGGGCTTAGTTCTGCACGTGGCTGCACACATGGTATATTATGACAGCAGAGATATACTCTGAAAGAGGACCTTTAAACTCTTTTTCTTCTTTCTTTTCCTCATTCCACTCTGCAAATTCTTTCTTTTTTCTGTCCTCTTTTTCCAACTCAGTCTCTTGCTCCCCCATATTATTCCCCATATCTCTTTCTGTTTCTGTTCCTGCCCTAACTCAGATTTCTTCTTTTATCATTTTTTCTTTTTTCTTCATGTTCTTTTCTTCTCTCATTTTCCTTCACTGAAGGGTCAATAGTTTCAAAGGAAAGGGACCCCCTATTACTGATAAGTTGTTATATTATTTTCTTTATTCTTGCACTCTGTCTTTCCCTTTTGACTTTAACAGTTTCCTAAAGATGCTATGGTCATACAGTGTCTTCTGGCTTCACTTGAAACCTTCTCAAATTCTTTTACTTATCTGCACCTCTCATCCTAACTCTATCTAAGCCCCAATCCTAAATGGTAAAGATGCTATATTGAAGAGTTTATTCACTGAAAACATAGTTTGGGCTACTTCTTGATTTTAATTTAATTCATATGGTTGAAATGTGATAGATTAATGACTACCACAAGTGGTCAATTTGTAAGTTCTGCTTGATCCAATTGTGTTGCTGATTGTATCAACTGGGCTAGTACACAAATAACAGACTCACTGAGAGAGAAATTAGGGAAAAAATTCCATTCACAATAGCATTTTAAAAATTGAAGTATCTAGGAATCAATCTACTGAAAGAAGCAAAAGATTTCTACACTGAAAACTACAGAAATCTGAAAAAAGAAATCAAAGAGGATATAAGAAAATGGAAAGTTATCCCCTGCCTCTTGGTAGGAGGAATCAACATAGTGAAAATGGCCATACTACCAAAACTGCTATACAGATTCAAAGCAATGCTGATTGAAATTAAAACAATTTCACTGAGCTAGAAAAAATAATCCAAAAATTCATTTGGAACCATAAGAGACCTAGAATAGCAAAAGCCATCCTAGGCAACAGAGACATGGCAGCGAGTATAACAATTCCTGATTTAAAACTATACTATGAAGCCACTGTGATAAAAACAGCATGGTACTGGCAAAGAAATAGACCTGAGGATCAGTGGAATAGATTGGAAGATACAAAAACAACTCCATATATACTCAGCTACCTCATCTTTGACAAAGGAGCCAGCCATCCTCAGTGGAGGCAAGATAGCCTCTTTAATAAATTGTGCTGCACAAACTCGATTTCAACCTGCAAAGATTACAGCTAGACCCGTATCTTTCAACATGCACTAAATTAAACTCCAAGTGGATAAAAGATCTAAATATTAAAAAAGAAACACCAAATTTACTGGAAGATAAGTTAGGCAGAACTCTTGAAGACATTGGGATAGGAAAATACTTTATGAACAAATCCTCAGTAGCATGGGAACTTGCAGAAAGAATCAACAACTGGGATCTCATCTTATGAAAAAGCTTCTGCACTTTAAAAGAAACCATCAACAGAACTAAAAGACAATCTACAATGTGGAAAAAAATTTTACCAGCTGTTCCTCAGACAAAAGAATCTTATCTAGAATATATAAAGAACTCAATAAAATCAGCCCCCCAATATAAAGACCCAATTCAAAAATGGGCATCTCAAATGAACAGACACTTCTCAGACAAAGAAGTGAAAGCATCAAGTAAATATATGAAAAAATGTTCCACATCACTGGTCATTTGAGAAATGTAGATGAAATCAACGTTGAGATTTCACCTCACTCCACAAAGAATGGCTGCTATCAAGAAATCAACCAATAACTAATTTTGGCAGGGTTGTGGAAGACTGGAATCCTCCATTTTTTGTGGGAGTTCAGACGGTGCAACCACTGTTTAAATCAATATGGAGATACCTCAATGAGCTGGGATTAGATGTTCCATTTGACCCAGCCCTTCCTCTGCTGGGTTCTTTCCAAAAGAATTAAAAGAATCATATTACAGCAATATATGCACACATATGTTTATAGCAGCACAGTTTGTAATAACTAAAACTTGGAAACAGTCCATTTGCCCATCAGTTGGAGACTGGATAAAGAAGATGTGGTTTTTCTATAAAATGGAATACTACTCAGCCATAAAGAATGAGAAATTAGACTCATTCATAGGAAAATGGTTACACATTGAGGATATACTCCTAAGTCAAATAAATATGTCACACATATATAAATACTGCATAGTTTCTCTGGTGTGAAAAACTATAATGGTACATAATATCCTAATGATATAATTGACAATGTGAAAGAGGAAGACAAGGGCCAAAGGTGTAGGGGAAGTGAGCAGGGTAGGGGAAAGGAAATAAGGGAAAATAAAAAATATGACAAAATGAAAATATTGAAACAAAGTTTTTGTAAACAGGGAAGGGTGGAGGGGGTGAAGAGAGGGCTGGGTTATGGGGAATAAATGAGAACTAAGACAGTCAGTTAAAATTACAAGACCCCAATGATGAATGTAACAGTACTGTATACCTAAAATGTATCAGTAAACTCAATGAGAGAAAAAAAAAGAATAGAAAATGATGGTAAGAATCTGGGATAAAGGAGCCCTTTCTCCTTTACATTTTAGGTAGGAATATAAATTAGTACAACCACTATTTAAGTCAGTATGGAGGTTCCTCATAAACTAGAACTAGTACTATAATTTGATACAATTATACTACCTTTTGTATATACTTGAAAAAATTAAAGCCAGCTATGCAAGTATCTGCATATTTGTGTTTATTTTGGTGCAATTCACAATACCTAAACTATAAAAACATACTAGGTGTCCATTTACTGATAAAATGACACAGAAAATATGATATATAAATATAATGAAATATTATTGAGCCACACAGAAAAGTGGGATCAGGTCATTTGTAGAAAAATATATGGAATTGGAAATTACCATGTCAAGTGAATTAAGGTAGACACAGAAATGCAAGCATTGCTTGTTTTTTTTTTTAATATGTCAAATCTAGGGGAAAATTATCAAATGAAAGTAGGAAGATGATTAGAGAAAGAAATCAAGACAAGGAGTGGAATAGCAATGGGTTGTCATGAAAAGCTAAATCATCAAAATATATGCATGTACAAATATGATGAAAAATATTCTGTATTACTAATATAAACTAAAACAAATGTATATTTATGTTACAATATTTTGACTTTTTAAGTTTTCTAAACAGCACTTGTAAACGTTTTGAAATACACTATGTATATTACCACAGTGCTTATACATAATTTATACATAAATAAACATATATAAAAAATATTTTCAGCATATCACTCTGTTTCAACCACTCAGCTACAGGCATACCAGATTTTCAAACACAATAAACACAATTCTGTCTGAAAACTGTTGCAATTCACGTTTTTTCTGTTTGAAATTGTCATACCTCAGATCTTCTCAAAGCTCATTGATCTCCTTTTCAGCCTATGCTCAGTTTGCACATGCCCATAAATGTCTTCTTTAACATTTCATTTATATCAATTACATTTTTAGGACCATACTAACTGTTTTGCCTATTAAATTAGCAGATATATTGAGGCAAAGCCATTTCCCCCAATATTAAATGTTCAGTTTTATACTGGGCTCTCAGGAAATAATTGTTGAATTAGTACTCAATATTTTGAGTGAATGTGGTGCATACCTTAAAAATTGTGACTTCAGGCTGGGGATTCCCTCAGTAATTTTGTCCCCTGCCTTGAAAGTGCAAGGTCCCAAACTCAATCCCTGGTACCAAAATAAAAAATTGTGACCACTACTTTTGATCTAAGAGAGGGATATTTTGACAGATAGTTGAATACATTTAAAACAGAAATTTTGAGAACTTCCTAGGTCACAATGAAAGCTGAACATTCCAGCTCCATAAAGCTTCAAATTTGCATATTTTGTAAAAAATAGGGTGGGAGTAGGAAAAAAAATTTACAGACTTTCAATATTTTATTTAACTAGTGTGATCTTAGAAAATTACTTGCGATCTATGATTCTCAGTTTTTTCATCTATAAAATGTCAATAATAATAGTCCACACATCACTTTGATATGCAAAGAAAATAACAGAGGCAAATATTTAACACTAAACTTTACACATAGTTTGATACCAGGAAATAACAGATAATATTGTAATACCTTAAAATGGCAACCCCTGGAACCAATTCTTTCAATAATTTTAGGAGTTATATTTTCTACCAAATTGATATCTCTTACTCTAATTAAATCCAAGCTGCTGCAGAATGTTGTTTCAAAGAAAAAATTACACACAAACAATTATTAGTTCCATTACTTTGATATTGCTATTTAAAGCTTTATAAGACACATCTTTTAATATTTTAACATATCAAATTATATGTATGTTTTGTGTTGGGCTGCATGCTTTGAAGTATATATACACTATAAAATGGTTAAATTTCACTAATCTATGGTTTACTTCATAGAATTATTTTGTGATGAGAATACATCCACTTTCAGAATCGTTCAAAAATAGAATATATTAACTATAGTCACCATAATGTTAATGAATCTGTTGAACTTATTCCTCCTACCTAACTGAAATTTTATATTTTTGCCCAAAACTCCCCAAACACTGCCACCACTCCAGTCACTAGTGTCCCATAATAATCTCTACTTCTTTGAATTTATTTTTTAAGGCCTTACATAGGTGATATCATCCAGGATCTGTCTTTCAATACATGGTTTATATCACTTAACATAATTTTCTCCAAGTTCATAAATGTTAAAAAGAACAAAATTTCCTTCTTTTTTATGACAAATATACTTCTTTGCTTATATATGCCCATTTTCTTTATTCATTCATCTGTTAATAAACCCTTAGGTTGATTCTATATCTTGGATATTGTAAATAATGGGACAATGAACAGTGAAGTATGACTATAAATTTGATATAATTATTTCTTTTATTTGAATTATATTAAAAATTTTTAATAGTACAACAGATATATACAGCATCTTTACTTGAATATGTGGTCTTTTTAGTATCTTCTCATGTTATTTTTTGCACATACTCCTACCCATCATTCTCTTTGATTTTAAAACACAAACAGAATGATAGTTATTTTACTTTTTATCAAACTCTCTTATGATTCACTTCTGAATCTCCCCTACTCACTGGGTAACAATAGTAGGCTTCTCCTCACTTAATGAAATCACAAAAGAAAAAGATAAGAAATTGGCTAAACTCAGAAAGTAAAGGAACAAGACAGAAAACCAGTCCAGGAAAATGTTCAATGAATGGAGGAGTGCTTTTGATTTATAAGAACCAAGAATTTATTGTATATTTTACACAGTCCTTTTATTAGGTCAAAGAGACAGATGTCACTGTATGGCTTGCATAAGCATGAGTTTTAGATTTGATTTAATTTAATTGCAAACATAAATTAAAGAGTACCTAGGTTAGCCAATATACAAATATTTTCTTTTTTTGAGACAGGGTCTCACTATGTAGTTGAGACTGACCTGGAACTCACTATGTAGCCCAGGCTAGTCTCAAACTCATCGTGATCCTCCTGCTTCAGCCTCCTGAGTGCTGGGATTACAGGTGTGTGCCACCATGCCCGGCTCAGATATTTTAAACAAATATAAATAATGTCATCTAAAATTTTATTTGTACTGCTCACTATAATTGTAAAAAGGAAAGCATCCTTCTGGGGTGCTAAGACACTTTTTAAAAATTACTCTTATTTCCTAATCATGTGACTGACTGAAAAGTGAATTAGTATTTATTAGCTCACCTAGTAACATGCATCTTGATGAGCAGACTTTTCACATCTCTTTCTAAACTTCGCTTCATGGAATGAGTCCTAAGGACTAAAGTTAATTACAATTAATAGAGGTATTGGTGCTTTTAAAAGCAATTTGAGCAATTATTTCACTTTTGTCAACATTCTTTCAACGTTACATTCACATTTTAATATAAAAGATGAGGACATACTGGATAATACTTATAAAAATTATTTCATGGTTGCAAGAGAAAGTGCTGGAGCAGCATTAACAGTGGATACTCTTGCAAATCGAAACAGGGTTTTGATTACTTGAGTCAACTCCACTAATTTGAATAAAGGTTAAAAAAGCAATTTGAAAGAAAAAGGGCCAATCTGATATTTTAGAACTACTACGGTCTTTCAAGGAAATAAAATAAATCAGATTAAAAGCATTGGCTAGCTAGATTTAGAAAAGAATTTTGTATCATCTCTGCCTAAATATCCAGCGTATTGTAGCAAAGATCCATCTTGGCCGCTGAGCTAATTGAGTTCAGACTGCATTAGTGATAGGATTAGAAATGCCCATATAAACCCATCTGTGGAACTCCAAAGACACTCCATGGCTTTGATTTTGGGGGTAGATGACTTACAAACTGAACTTGACATAGCAGAAACATTGTGTCAGGTATGTTGGGCTTCGTGGAATGTGGATGGGAGTTATGATACAGAAAAGAATGTGGTGTGCCATTCTCAAGAACCAGATCAGGGCACATGGCCTTTGAAACTGAGACCAAGGGCCTGCTCAGTCACACAAGGACTTGTTTCAGTCAAAGAACTATCAGAAGACATTCAAATGGTTCCTGCTGACTTCTTCTGATGGGTATTATACTTAGAGACCTGTAACCAACAGGGAAGGGAGGGAGCACTGAGGTTACTGTTGTTGTATCACCTAATAATGATGTCCTAGGGTGCCTCTGAGGAACTTCATCACTCTGTCTTTCATCCTAGAGCTAATGTCACTGTTGAATTAATCAGAACTCAGGGAGCAAAGCTTCAGCTACAACTGTTGTCCTGCAGCAAACAGTGCAAGGTCAAAGAGATATAATATGTGCCATCTTCAATAGTGCCCCTGTGTCATGTTGCCATCAGCAATATGGTACACTACAGGTTCCTGTTATCACCTACCTACTGTGGTAAATGAAAATATTGCAGTTTAAAGTGAAAAATTAGCTCAAGTAGGATAAAGAATACCTGACCTTGGACACAAGTCTTAAAATATCTCTGTAAGATGAAAAAAGAAAAAAAAATGAGTGAAAAGAGCACTAAGAGATCTGGGACATTGTTAATCAAATAAATCTTCATATTTTCAGAATACCTGAAAGCATGGAAAAAATTAATGTCATAAAAAAGTTATTCAGTTAAATAAGAGCAGAAAACCTTCTCAATCTTGGTACATACGTAGAGATCTATGTATAGGAGATTTATAGAATCCCACAAAAGAACATGGCTATAGCATATTATATTCAAATTGTCAAAAGTGCAAGACAAAGAAAGAATTCTAAAATCTGCAAGAGAAAACACCTGGTCACATTCAAAGATATTCTCATTAGATACAAAGCGGATTTTAAAAAGTGTGCCTGTAATAATTGCACAGCTCAATGAATTTTTACAAATTAAGTACATTTATGCCATCAGAGCTCAGATGAAAAGAGAATATGACCAGAATCCCACAACATCTGCTGCTTACATCCCATCACAGATCTAGGAAAGCTCCCAGGGCAATAATTATCTTACTGCTTAACATGTGGAATAGTTTTTCCTATTTTGTTACTTATGTTTATGGGCCAATCAGTTTGTACTTTGTGGTGTGTGATCCTCCAATTGCATCTATTGTTGCATAAAATTATCGCTCATTCTCAGGAAAAAGGTAAATTTCTTAGCAGAACTCCTATAGGCCAAGAAGAAATTAAAAGACCTGTTCCAAGCTGAGAAATGAAATAATTGATAATTTAGAACAATATCCCAGGAAAGTTGTTTTTCATGAATGAAGAAAAACTAAAAGCCTTCCATGACAAGCACAACTGCTGGAATTCATGAACACCAAACCAGTTTTAGAAAATATGCTGAAAGTGGTCCTACATTTAGAAAAGGAAGAGAGATAACAGGCAAAGGTATAAATAAAACTGGAAAACAGAAGATAAAAAGAAAAGAATCAAACATAAATAATAGAGTAAGCCACCAAAACACAAAGATTAAAAATAAAAAAGAACAATATGCAAAACAATCAGGAGAAAATTAACGCAATGGTGAGAATGTGCCCTTGCCTATCAATAATAAATTTGAATCTAAGTGAACAAATTCTACAATTAAAAGATACATCCTGGATACATGTATAAAAAAATGAACTATATTTTATTCTGGTTGTAAGAGATTCATCCTACCAGTAAAGACATAAAGAAAGGATACAAAATGATAGTTCATGCAAACAGAAATCTAAAGTAAGCATAAGTAGCTATGCTTATATCTGAAAAAATACAGTTAAAGATATAAAAAGAGAGAAATAAACTCACAGTATAATGATTAAGGAATCAATTCACAAGGGAAAGTGGATCAAGAGATGGAGGGAGGGTGGGGGAGGGAGGTAAAAGGGATGAAAAAATGAATTAAGATGTGTAATGTACATGTACTACACAAAGAATGTACACTATGTATTGTAATCATCCACAAAAACAATAAAGGAAGAGGATAAAGAGATGGATGGGAACAGGAAGGAAAGAAGTGAAAGGGTATAAAAAATGAATTAAGATCTATTGTGTACCTTTACCAACTACCCAAAAGGAATGTAAACATGTACTGTAACCATGTACTATAAACATGCACTAACACAAAAAAATAATACAATTGTAAATCAATGTGAACCTAATGTCAGAGCACCTGATTTTCTAAGCCAAATATAATTAGATTTAAATTGGTTCTACTACAATAATCTTGGGAGACTTTAACACCTCACTTTTCATTCATCACATATCCAGACAAAAAAAAATCAACAGAATTTTAAAGTTAAACTATACTTTAGAACAAGTGGACTTGAAGACATTTACAGAGCCACACAGAGAACCAGTCCTCACTCCAGCCTGCATCCAGTGGACTGACGAGGACCAGTTATCCATGCAGTGGGCCTACCCTCATGCAGGCCTACATCTAGCCGACCAGTGAGGACCTGGGCAGCTAAGAAGAGATCCTTCCCTCAGCCTAGCCTGCATTCAGTGGACCGATGAGGATGGATTAGCCATGCAGTGAGCCCACCCTAGCCCTGGCCTGGATCCAGTGGACCAGTGAGGACCAACCAGGCATGTGGGCGCCTCTGCAACAAAACCACCCCCCCATGCCTTTCATCCTCCTGACTGTGCCAGTTCCTAGATCCACCATGTAGAGGCACAAGTGGTCATTTTACTGAGCTCCAGAAGATAGAATGGAAGTGAACAACTCAATAAAGGCACAACAGACCTCCATAGTTGGTAAGTTAGAGGGATCAAAACTTTCCCTCAGGACTTTGACTATCTTCAGAGAAAGGGCAGAGGGAACCTGTAGTAGAAACTTGCAGAGTTCAACCCTGGAGGAGGTCAGGGAGCTAAATTTTGGCCTAGCAGCCTGAATTTAGCCTGAATCCCATGGGTCTGCCATCAGCTACCTGAGACTAAATGACTTAGCTCTGCACATTGTTGTGCACATTGTCTATTGTGACAGCAGGTACATACCCTGAAAAAAGCTTTTCAATTTTTTTCTTCTTTGTTTTCCTCATCCCTGCTGCAAATTCTTTTTTCTGTCTTTTTCCCCACTCTTTCTCTTGCTCCCCCATATTATTATTTCATCCACCTTTCTGTTCCTGTTCCTGCCCTAATTCAGATTTCTTCTTTTTTGATTTTTCTTCATTCTTTCTTTTCTTTTTGCCTTTCTTTTTTTCTTCACTTGAGAGTCACGAGTTTCAAAGGAAAGTGAGTCCCTATTACTGTTAAGTTGTTCTATTCTTATACTTGTTCATGCACTCTGTCTTTCCCTCTTGTCTTCAACAGTTTGCTAAAGTTTGTGTGATCATCGTGTGTCCTCTGGCTTCACTTAAAACCTTCTCCTATTCTTCTATCTATCTATTCCTCTGTTCTTAACTTCATCTAAGTCCCCATCCTAAACAGTAAATTTGCTATATTGAGGAGTTTATTCACTATAAACATATTTTGGGCTTCTCCTCAATTTGGATTTAATTCACATGGTTTAAAGGGGATAGCTTAATAACTACCACAAATGGTCAATTTCTAAGCTCTGCTTGATGCTATTGCGTTGCTGATTGTATAAATTGTGCTAAAGGGTTGTGGTTGATGTAATGAGTTGTCCTTGCTGATATAATGAAAATGAGACTGTCTATGATTTATTAGAGACTCAAAAGTTAAAGAGCAAGTATATCAGGAAGATTAAAGTAATAACCTGGGAATTAAACCAAGGAAAAACCAACAACAAAAATAAGAATGAGAAAAAACTTAAGCAAACCCAATGATAGAATTCCAGTTCACCAATGGCAAACTCTAGGGGAAATGAGGTGGAAAGTCTGGAAATCAACCACTAGGGCATCCTGAACTCTTAGCACAGGAAGTAACAAAACAGATCAATCAGGTTCTAGAAAAATTCAAAGCAAAAGTAATGATTATAAGAGTTGGTTATTTGAAAGATTAAATAAAACCAAAAAGCCCTTTGCCAACCTTGTCTAAAAAAGGAAAGAAAAGACTCAAATCCATGCAAGTAGGAATGAAAAAAGTGAAGTCACGACAGATCCACCAGAAATCCAGAAGATCATCAATACCTACTTTGAGTACCTGTACTCTAATAAAATGGAAAAAACAGAAGAAATGGACAGATTTCTAGATACTTATGAATTACTAAAGTTGAAAGAAGAAGATAAAAAATCCTAAACACACCAATTACCGTCAATATAATTGAAAATGTAATTAAAAGTTTACCAACAAAGGAAAGCCCAATCCTAATGGATTCACTAATGAATTTTACAAGACATTTAAAGAACTACTGCCACTCCTCTTAAACTTTATAATAAAATTGAAAGGGAAGCAATACTTCCAAATTCATTTCTGGAAGCAAGTGCTACTTTGATTACCAAACCAGGGAAAAACCCACCCAAAAAAGAGAATTACAGGCCTTTCTCCTTAATGAACATAGATGTAAAAATCCATAATAAGATACAAGTAAACTGAATACAGAGGGTCATCAAGAAGATCATACTACCTGACAAAGTTGGATTTATTCCAGGGATGTAAAAATGGTTCAACATATGTAAATCAATAAATGTAATACACTATATTAAAAGATTCAAGGACAAAAACCATATGATCATCTCACTAGAAACATAAAAAGCATTTGATGCAGATGTACTCAGCTACCTTATCTTTGACAAAGGAGCTGACTATCCTCAGTGGAGGAAAGGTAGCCTCTTTAATAAATGGTGTTGGAAAAACTGGATGTCAACCTGCCACAGATTAAAATTAGACCCTTATCTTTCGCCATGCACTAAATTAAAATCCAAATGGATTAAAGATCTAAATATTAAAACAGAAACATTAAACTTGCTGGAAGGTAAGTTAGGCAGAACTCTGGAAGACATTGGTATAGGAAAAGACTTTATGAACAAATCCTCAGTAGCACCAGAACTAGCAGATAGAATCAACAACTTGGATCTCATCTTACTAAAAAGCTTCTGTGCTTCAAAAGAAAGCATCAGCAGAAATGAGAGACAATCCACAATTTGAAAAAAATTTTTTACCAGCTGTTCCTCAGACAAAGG
>NW_022900951.1:48455441-48479188 GCF_012274545.1 Fukomys damarensis | reverse complement strand
TTCCACATCACTGGTCATTTGAGAGATGCAGATGAAAACAACACTGAGATTCCACCTCACCCCACAAAGAATGGCTGCTATCAAGAAGTCACACAATAACAAATGTTGGCGGGGTTGTGGGGAGAAAGGAACCCTTCTCCATTGTTGGTGAGAGTGCAGACTAGTGCAACCACTATGGAAATCAATATGGAGATACCTCAAAGAGCTTGGACTGGAGGTTCCATTTGACCCAGCCATCCCTCTGCTGGGTATCTTTCCAAGAGAACTAAAAGAATCATATCACAGAGAAGTACGTACACCCATGTTTATAGCGGCACAGTTTGTAATAGCTAAATCTTGGAAACAGCCCATTTGCCCATCCGTTGGAAACTGGATAAAGAAGATGTGATTTTTCTATAAAATGGTATATTACTCAGCCATAAAGAACGAGAAAATAGATTCATTCATAGGAAAATGGATACATATTGAAGATATACTCCTAAGTGAAATAAATAAGTCACACATGTGTAAATACCGAATAGTTTCCCTGGTGTGAATAATCTGCAATAATACATAAGATCACAATAAGATTACTGCCATTTAAAAATGTGAATAAAGGAGCTAAAGGTGTAGGGAAGGTGGGATGGGTAGGGGAAGAGTAAAAAGGGAAAAGAAAAAAATGTGAGAGAATGAAAAGATGAAAATAAAGTGTTTGTAGATGGAGAGGGGAGGAGGGGGTGAAGGGAGGGCAGAGGTAAGGGGAAAAAATGAGAATCAAGACCTGTCATGTAGAGGTACAAGATCCCAACAATGAATGTAACTGTACTGTATCCCTAAAATGTACCAATAAACTCAATTAAAGCTGAAAAAAATAAAAAATAAAAAATAAGCATTTGACAAAATTCACCACCCACTCATGATAAAATCCCTACAGAAAATTGGAATAGATGATCTTTATCTCAACTTGATAAAGGCTATCTATGAAAAACCAGCAGCCAAACAACATAGTAAATGGCCAAAAACTGAAAACCTACAAATTAAAGTCAGGAACAAGACAAGGATGCCCACTATCACACTCCAGTTCAATATAGTTTTAGAAATATTAGCCGCCACAATTAGACCAGAAAGAAATTAAAGCAATAGACATAGGAAAGGAAGATGTTAAACTGTCATCATTTGTGGACAATATTATTCTATACCTAGAAGTTCCCAAAACTCTGCCAAACACTTCTATACTTAAGTGACACTGTCAACAGAGTAGCTGGATACAAGGTCAATACTCATAAATCAGTAGCCTTCTTGTACACAAGTAACAGACTACTGAGAGAGAAATTAGGGAAACAATTCCTTTCTCTATAGCATTCCCCAAAAATGAAGTATCTAGGAATAAATATAAGAAAAGAAGCAAAAGACCTGTACACTGAAACCTAGAGCAATCTGACAAGAGAGATTAAAGAGGATTTTAAAAAATGGAAAGATAATCTCCTGCTCCTGGGTTTGAAGAATCAAATAGTGAAAATGGCCATACTCCCAAAATTGCTATACAGATTCTATGCCATTCCAATTGAAATTCAAACAGTATCTTTCACAGAACTAGAGAAAATAATCCAAAATTTCACTTGGAACCAGAAGAGACCTAAAATAGCAAAAGCCATTATAGGCAATAGAGACATGCCAGGGGGTATCACAATCCCCAACTTCAATCTATACTGCAAAACCACTGTGATAAAAGCAGCATATTACAGCAAAGAAAAAGGCCTGGGGATCAGTGGAATAGATTAGAAGATACAGAAATAACTCCAGATGAACTCAGCTACCTCACCACTGACAAAGGAGCCAACCATCTTCAGTGGAGGAAAGATAGCCTCTTTAATAAATGGTGCTGGCAGGCCAGGGATTTAGCTCAGTGGTTCAGTAACCTGCCTCGCAAGTGCAAGGACCCGAGTTGGATCTCCGGTACCAAAAAATAAATAAATAAATAATAAATAATAAATAAATGGTGTTGGAAAAACTGAATTTCAACCTGCCAAAGATTACAACTAGATCTTTATATTTCACCACATACTAAACTAAAATCCAAGTGGATTAAAGATATAAATATTAAAAAGAAATGCTAAACATGCTGGAAGCTATGTTAGGCAGAACTCTCAAAGATATTGGCATGGGAAAAGACTTTATGAACGAATCCTCAGTAGCATGGGAACTAGCACAAAGGATCAATAGCTGGGATCTCATCTTGTTAAAAAGTTTTTGCACTTGTCATGTAGAGGTACAAGATCCCAACAATGAATGTAACTGTACTGTATCCCTAAAATGTACCAATAAACTCAATTAAAGCTGAAAAAAAAAGTTTTTGCACTGTAAGAGAAACCATCAACAGAACTAAGAGACAATCTACAATATGGGAAAAATTTTTTACCAACTGTTCTTCAGACAAAAGACTATTATCTAGAATATATAAAGAAATAAAAAAATCATTCTCCCCAAATATAAAGACCTGATTCAAAACTGGGCATCTGAAATAAACAGATATTTCTCAAAGATGTAAAATCAGCAAATCAATATCTGAAAAAATGTTCCACATCACTAGTTATTCAAGAAATTCAGATGAAAATAACACTGAGATTCCACCTCACCCCACACAAAATGGCTACTATCAAGAAATCAACCAATAACAAATTTTGGCCAGATTATGGGATGAAAGGAACCCTTCTGCATTGTTGGTGGGTGTGCAGACTGGTACAATCACTGTGGAAATCTATATGGGGATACCTCAAAGAAATAGAACTAGAGTTTCCATTTGACCCAGCCATCCCTCTGTTGGGTATCTTTCCAAAATCACACCACAGTGATACATGTGTCCCATATTTATAGCGGCATAGTCTGCAATAGCTAAAACTTGGAAGCAGACCAATTTCCCATCAGTTGTAGACTGGATAAAGATGTGGTTTTCCTATAAAATGGAATACTACTCAGCCATAAAGAATGAGAAACTAGAATCATTCAGAGGAAAATGGATGCATATTTAGGCCATCATCTTAAATGAAATAAATAAGATACATGTGTAAATACTGAATAGTTTCTCTGGTGTGAAAAACTAAAAGTGTAAATAGATCCAAATGGTATAATTGGCAATGTGAAATAGAAAGAAAAGGGCTATAAAGGTGTAGGGGAATTGGGAAGGGTACGGAAAAGGAAATAAGGGAAAAGAAAAAAATGAGAAAAATAAAAAATTGAAACAAGGTTTTTGTAAATAGGAAAGGGTGGAGGGGGATAAGGGAGGGCAGGGATATGGGGAATAAATGAGAACCAAGACTGGTCAGGTAAAGGTACAAGATCCCAAAGATGAATGTAACTGTACTGTATATCTAAAAAGTACCAATAAACTCAATGGAAAAAGAGACATTTACCAAACATTCCATCCAAAAGCTGTGAAATACATAATTTGTCAGCACATGGAACTCCATAATAGATCACACATTAGGTTGCAAAGAAGTCTCAAATATTCAAAAAACTGAAATCTTATCCAGTATTATTTCTGATTATATGGAAGAAAGTTATAAATCAACAACCAAAAAGTAATTTTAAAGATTATGAAAATATGTAATCTGAACAATACAGGTTAGAATAAATAATGCATTAATTGAAGGAAAATAAATATTTTTTCTCTAAAAAATGAAAACTGCAACATAACATACCAATTACAGCACATACAATAAAAATAGTACTAAGAGGGAAGTTTCTAGTAATAAGTGTTTACATCAAAAAATTTTTTTAAGCACACATCCAATTGCATCTTAAGGATTCAAAACTTTGAGAACACTCCAAAACTAAAATTAGTAGAAGGAAATTGCAAGTATCGAAATAGAAAAAAACAAAAAAAAGACTATAAACTAATACAGAAGATCACTGTAACAAAGTTGTTTTTAAAATGATAAACAAAAATCAACAAAATATTACATAAATTAACCAAGAAAAAGAACCTAATAAACAAAAGAGTAACATTTTTTATCATATCTTAGAAATACAAAGAATATTTAGGAATTATTGTGAGAGAAAATTACATGCTAAAAATTGGAAAGCCTCAATGAAATAGACAAATTTCCAGATAGATATAAGTTCAAAATTTGCATTATGTGAGCTGGGGATTTAGCTCAGTGGTGTTGCCACCTGTCTTGCCTGTGCAAAGTCCTGAGTCCAATCTCCAAGCCCCCCCTCCAAAATTGCATCATGTGGATATTAAAAACCTGAATAAAATATTAATCAGTAATGTGTTTGAATCAGTAATATAAAATCTACCATTAAATAAGACACCAGAATTGGAGGATATCACTGCTAAACTTTACTAAGCTTTATTTCTTCTCAAACTTTTCCAAAGAACTGAAAGGAAAGAAAAGGTCTAAATTCAATCTGAGGCCAGCATTAGCATCTTACCAAAGCCAGAGAAGGAAACAATGAAAAGTGCAATTGTAATTAAAGAACCACAATGAATATAAAAGCAGAACTTTTTTGAACAAACCAGAGGAAGATGGCAGATTAGAGCTAGTAGCACTTAAGAAATGCTGAGGACTCCCTTGCTATTGTCTGCAAGTACTCAGAAATGGATGTGAAAGAACAACCTAGGTAGAGGAAGGAGCCAATCAGAAAATATTGATTTTGGGTTATCTTGAGACAAAAAGAGGGGGTCTTTCTTTAGTCTCAGCATTACTTACAACTCAGCTTTTGTGAATATGCCATTTTTGGAAAATATCTAACCATTTGAGGGAAGAAGCTATGAAAAGAGAGAAGAGGCCATGTAAAAGAGCTTTGAAATGAAATGAAACCAAATAAAACTGCCTTGGCTAGAAGCTGCAATCTGTGCCCACCTGGTGACAACTCATGGGCGGGTGGTGGCAATCCAAACTCAGGTGACACCCCATATTCAAGCAGCAGTGAGATGAAAACAAATGGCAGTGACCCAGATGCAAGCAATGGTAACCTGCACCCCAATGGCTGTGACCTGGCCTTTCATGGCCAGCTTTGGACTCACTGGCTAGTACACACCTGTCCCAGGTTGCTTCCCCCTAGGAGATGAGGCATAGTGACTGAGATTTTTGCAGAAGTACCTCTCAGATTAGGGCATTAGGGCAAAGCAGGGTAGTAAAATTAAAGGTTGGCAATTAAATTGAGTCTGATGTCCTTGAGACAATGAAACAAGCAGGAGCGTGCAGAGGTTTTTACTGGAGTGATCCAGGTGTGGTATACACACACACACACACACACACACACACACACAGACTAGAGTGATGTCAGAGTGGACACATTCTAATCCCAAGTGTCAGACAGTTTTATGCCCTTCTGCCTACTACCCTGCTTCCCAAATGTCAGAACTTGGTGCTTATGTGGGATCCATCCTACCATCCACTTAAATCGGTCTAGCTAGTAGTCCACATGAACACCCTCCCACTGGCTCTTAAAATTTGCTGAGTTCCATGTAGATGAGTACATCCCCCACAACTCTCCAAATACCACTGACCTCTTGGGCTGCAGGAAGAATCTATGAACGCTCTGGAAAGGCAGCTAGGGGAGGGTATAAAGGCAGTGAGATCAGAAGGAGTGGCACAAGTCGATGACCCAGATTGGTGAAGAGAGAGCAGATTTAAAGAGTGACTGGTATTCCCAAAGAGGGTTGGAATTGAAGTAGCTCCTGCAGAAATTGGTGGTTTAGAAATCACTTGACCCCAGCTGGGGATGTAGTGGTACAGGGCATGCCTGGCAAGCACAAGGCCCTGAGTTTGATTCCTGGTGCCAGAAAAAATGAGGAAGAAATCACTTGACTATTACTTCTCTACTATATCCTCCCCTCTAAAATAGTTGAAGATGTGTCATCACAGGACAGAGACAAACATCTGACTAGTCACGTCCACAAGATGAAGGTAATGCAGTGAAATCTTGATAAGGGTGGAATCTAACAAAGCTCTATCTGCCCAGAGAGGACCTTTGCTTTTGCTCCTTAGTGTGATTTTATTTAAAGTACTTTATTGGGTTTTTTTTCTTTTTTCCCCTTCATTTATGTCTTTCTTATCTTTCTTATTTTCTTTTCCTGGTCTACTTCCATCTGTAATATACATACGAGGTGTTTTTATATGAGAAATAGAAAATAAGAATAATTAATGCTTTAATTCAAAAGTGCGTTTCATGGTCATACTACAGTAATTCCCATCAGAATTTGTGTGTGGAGAATTCAAACACAAGGTTTTAAAATCAGTTAATTAATGAGTTCCAACCCTCTTACAGCTTCTCCCAATCTCCAATTTTAATTCTCTCCCATTTCTTCCTTTTCTCTGTTCCAATAAATAACCTCACAAATGTCATCTTACTCACTCATTCCAGATAGAACAAAAACATCAGCATCTCATTCTTTCATTATCTCTTATTGCTGATTTATTTCTAAATGATGTCCTTTGATTCTTTGTCACTCATTCCCTCATCCATTACCCTCCAACCTACTTACATAAGCCCCAATTCATTGTTTTCTTTAATTATTGAAATTAAAAACGTGTGCAGTTGCAAAGAAGTTTTTAATTATGTTATTAGTTCTGCAAATATTAGTATGTCTAATCATTGCAGCATCTGAAATAGACTTTATTATGTTAAGTGGGTTAAAAAGAAGTATAAACACCAAAATATAATCAAAACCAAAGATACACTACAAGGAAACATGGTATAAACACATCTCCACACCAAGAAACATTTTTTTCTATACTGACTGAAATGAAACCCTCAGAACAAAACACTAGAAACATAAGAAAGCAAGGCAAAAGATGCCTGCAGAAACCTTTAACTCTCTAAAAACTAATTACATGGGCATTAACTTTAAAAAGATAATAGGCAAAAAAGAAAAAAAATCATCAAAATATTTGAAGAAAAAATAAAGGCAAGTTTGCAAGATGTTTAGTGAGTTTAAAGTTGATTTAAATAAATAGATCAATGATTTGATTAATAAAATGTTTAGGGAGTTATAGAAAACAACATAAATTGATAGAGTTAAGTAAAGCCAAGTATATAAAAAATTAGGTAGCATGAATAATTACCAGGTTTGGCTAGAGTATGTGCAGAATATCAGAACTTGAAGACAAATTCATGTACTCAGTGGCATAGTAAAGCTTTTTGCACCTTAAGAAAAGCCACGGAAGCTGGACCCAACAGCTTGTAGATGACTTAAAAAAATAGAATTATAAAAAATAAAGAAAAATAGAAAATGTCTCAAAAGGCCTAAAATTATTTCAGGGAAACTCATACCAAAAAAAAAATCTAGGGGCAAAATTGAATATTCAAGTATAAGAAGCACATAAAATCTCAAATAGCCACACCAGAAAAGAATCTCACTATGATACATTACAGCCAAAAATTCAGAAAATCAATACAAAAAAATCAATGTTTACAAAAATCATCAAGTAAACATTAAGATTTATCAGTACAATGTACAAAGGAAGGAGAACTGGGAGTGAAGTTTTTAAGCCATAAAGGAAACAACTGTCAACCGAAATTTCTGTCCTCTGCGAAATACGTCATCAAGATTGATAGCAAAATAGATTTTCTACTACAAAGCAATACTAAGGAAATACACAACCCCCAAAAGCATGGTAGAAAGTACTTAAGAGATCTTAGACAGAGACATGGAGGCCATCAGTGTCAAAGAGCTCAAAGTAAATATACATCTAAGTAGAAGAGCAGCTAAACAAATGGGAAAATAAAGGAATCCATAGTGGAAAAGCAATGCAATGACAGAATGTAGTAAATACACTAGTAAATATGGTAATAAATTCCAACATTAATGGTCTTAATTCCACAACAAAAAGACACAGGTGGGTAGAAAGGATCAAAATAGAAAATCCAGTCAAAATTTGTCTTCAAAAGACACACCTCATCCAAAATGAAGTAGATACACTACAATTAAAAGAATGGAATATGATACTCCATATAACCACAGGTGAAAAGTAAGTATGAATAGCTAACTTATTTTCAGACACAACAGACTTTAAGGCAAAACTAATCAGAAGAAACAAAGATAAGTATTATATCTTAGTAAAAGGAAAAATTCAAAATGAACAGATAGCAATTGTAAATAAATGTGCACAAATGTTGCTGTGTTCATCTTTATAAAACAAAAACTACTGGACATTAAAAGGGCAGACACCAATAAAATCATAGTATAAAACTTCCATATCTCATTTTCACAAAGGGACAAGTCAAATACAAAAAATTAACAAAGAATATGAGTTCAATAACACTATTAAACAAAGGAATTTAACATATATCTACAGTGTTTCCTCCAACAACAGAATACAGGATTTTCTCAGTAGCAAAAGAAACTATTTCTGAAATAGACAATATCTTAGTCCATAACATATATTAAATACATACAAACATTAAAATTATCTTCCACATACTATCATATCATAATGCAATAAAAGCAGAAATCAAAAGCACGAGAAATCACAGGGACTATGCAAAAATGTTATTATATAACATAATATTGAAGGATCATAGAAATCAGGGAAGTAATTAAAGTTTCTACAATAAAATGACAATGAAAGAACATACTAAAATCCATAGGACACAATAAAAGCAGTTTTAATGGGGATGTCTGTAATTCTCAATGCACACATTTTAAAAAGAGTAATCCCAAACAAATAAGCTAATGATGCATCTCTATGTCTTAGAAAAACAAACAAAATACAAATACAAAACTAAGAGAAGAAAATAAACTATAAGGAAGACAGTAGAAATTAATTGAAATGAAGCTAAAAAATAAAAGAATTAGGGCTGCAGATTTAGTTCAGTGGTTCTGCCTCCTGCCTCACAAGTGTAAGATCCCAAGTTAGATCCCTGGCATCAATCAATCATTAACACTACTTCACAAACCTGTTTACCAAAAAATTGGAGAATTAAGCAGTGGATAACTTCCTAGAAACAGATGAGTTGTTGAAACTGAACCAAAAATAATTAAAATCCCTGAATAATCCCATAGCATAAAATGAAATGGAGACTGAAATTTAAAAGAAAAACCTATCAATGTGAAAAAGCTAATGTCCTGATGAATTAATGGCTGAATTCAGTAAAAACTTCAGGAAAATTCTAACACCAATACTCCTCAAGATTTTAATGTAATTGAAAGGAAAGGGTACTCCCACTGTTATTCCTAGAAGCAAAATCTGATAAGAATACAATAAAAAAGAACTACAGATCAATTTCTTCAATGAAAAATAGTTGCACAAATTCTCAACAATACACTGGCAAGCAGAATGCAATGAATCATGAAAATGATCATACATCATGACCAAGTAGGCTTAAATGGAGAGATACAAAGATGGTTTAACCTGTACAAATCAAAATATCATACAACACGTAAGCAGAAGCAAGACCAAAAAAAATCACATGATTATCTCAATAAATGCAGTGAAACCCTCAGACAAAATCCAACATTATTTCATGACAAAAACTCTGAAGAAGCCAGGCATGGTGGCACATGACTGTAATCCGAGCAATTGGGAGGCTGAGTCAGGAGGATAGCTGTGAGTTCAAGACCATCCTGAGCTACATAGTGAGTTCTAGGTCAGTCTCAACTACATAGTGTGGCCCTGTCTAAAAAAGAAAAAAAGAAAAAAAAACTATGAAGAAAATAGGTAGAGTAGGACCTTGATGGAATCTGATAAAATCCACTTATGACAAATCTGCCAATATCATATTAAAACTAAAAGCTTTCCCTCTAAAATCAGGAGCCAGATAAGAGTTTCCACTATCAGCACTCCTGTTCAATACATTACTTAAAGCATTAGTCAGAAAAATTAAGCAAGCAAAAGAAAGAAAAGAACATGTATAGGAAAGGAAGAAGCCAACTTATCATTATTTGGAGATGACCTAATCCCACCAAAAAAATTATCAAAACACTCTTGGAATTAACCAGATTTAGAAATGTAGCAGAACACAAATTCAATACACAAAAATCAACAGCATACCTGAGCACTAGTAATAAATACACTGAGAAAGATATTAAGATAAAAATATCATTTACAATAGCATCAAGAAAGGTTAAATCCTTAAGAATTAATCTTCAAAATGAAAAATCTCTACAAAGAAAACTATAGTAATCTGAAAAAAACATAGAACAACAGAAAATGGATAGGTAGAACCAATATTATCAAAATGGTCATACTTTTAAAATTGATATGCAGATTGAACACAACCCCATTCAAATTACCATTCTACACATAATTTGACTAAACAATTCTGAAATTCATTAGAATGAGAAGATACTCTGAATAGCAAAGGAGGTAACAAGAACAAAGCAAGAGCCATCACAGTCCTGGAATTGAAGTTACCTTGCAAAACTACAGTCATAAAAACAGCATGATATTAATAAAGCAAAGACATGAGGATCAATGGAACAGAATCAGAATGCAAAAACAATCCCCACCACATTCAACTATTTGATCTATGAGAAAAGGGCTAAAGGTGTAGGGAAAATGGGAAGGGTAGGGGAAAGGTAATAAGGGAAAAGAAAAAAATAGGGCAAAATGAAAAGATGGAAATAAAGTGTTTATAATTGGGGAGGGGGTGAAGGGAGGGCAGGGACAAGGGGAAAAATGAGAACCAAGACCAGCCATGTAAAGGTACAAGATCCCAATAATGAATGTAACTGTACTGTACACCTAAAATGTACCAATAAACTCAATGAAAAAAAAAGATTCCAAAAATATACACTGAGGAAAGAATAGAATTTTTGACAAATGGTGTGGGGAAAACTGACTATGAACATGCAGCAGATTGAATCGAGATCCATATCTCTCACTGTGTACTAAACTAAAATCAAAATGTATCAAAGAATAAAATGTTAGAACAGAAAAACTTGCTGGAAGATAAATTAAGTAAAACTCTTGAAGTCATATATGTAGGCATGTACTTTCTGAACAGAACCATAGTTGTACAGAAAATAGTACTGAGAATCACAAATGGAATCATATCAAACTAAAAACCTTTTGCACAGCAAAAGAAAATATCAGCAGCTATAAAGAAAATCTACAGAAAGGAAAATTTTTACCAGTTATTCTTTAAAGAAGTAATATTTAAAATATACAAAAACACAAAGAATAGATCCCCAAAATAAAAGACCCAAACAAAAAAATGGGAAAGTGAAATGAATAGACACTTCACAAAAGAAATACAAATGTCCAATGAATACATGAAGAAACGCTCAACATTGCTGGCCATTAGAGAAATGCAAATTAAAGCAACACTGAGATTCCATCTTACAAAGAAAGAGTGACCATCATCAAATAATAACAAATATTGGTGAGGCTATGGGAGAAAAAGAACACTTCTGGACTATTAGGAGAAACATAAATTAGTACAACCACTGTGGAAATTCATCTGTAGCTTTTTCAAAAGTCAAAAAATAGAAATTGCACTTGACTCAGGTTTTGCCATTCTAGGAATCTTCCCAAAAGAATTAAAGGCATTTAACCACAATGATGTATACATACCTATGTTCATAGCTGCACAATTCACAACAGCTTGAATTCACAATTCACAAATCTTGGAAGAAGCTTATAGATCCATCAGTAGATGCATGGATAAATAAAATGTGATATTTACACACAATGGTGTACTAATGTGACATAAAGAAAGATAAGCTTCTGTCATTTGTATAGAAAATCTATACACCTTGAGATCATAATGTTGAATGAAATTAATCAGACATACAGACTTAAGTTTCTTTATATGATAAACCCAATACATAAATAAAAACAAAATATAAGATAAATAGAAGGGAGGGAGATAAATTTTTCTCAAGGAATCGAGAGAAGGAGAGAGAGGGGGAACAAGAGGAGAGAAAGAGATGCAAAAGGAATGAAGAAGTATTATGTACATAGAGCAACTCCCAAGATATGTATGCATTATGTACTGCAAATATGTACTGTGAAAGATAAAAAGGACCAATGAATTGAAGTTGATTCTTTGAAAGGACAAAAAAATTAATAAACCTAGCTAAACTTAACAAGACAAGGGAAGACAAGACCATAATTAAAGCAATTAGAATTTAAAAAATGAAACCTCAATGAATACTACTGAAATATAGATGATTAAAAATTATTTCAAAATGTATATCCAAAAATCTAGACAGCATAGAGGAAATAGACAATTTGTATACATATTTGAATTACAAAAATCGAACTGATACATTATAAAAACTTTGACTAGACCAATAAAACAGATGCAGAATTGCATGCCTTCTCAATGAAGTAAATTCCAGGATCCACTATATTCTCTGAAGAATTTTAACAAAACTTGTGGAAGATATAATACAATTGTGATGCTTTCATGATATTGAAAGAGAAGGAACACTGAAAAATACATTCCTAAAAGATTACACTATACTAATATAAAGCTTAGACAAAGACTTAACTAAAAGTAAAAATTACAGGCCAATCTCCTTAATGAACATTGATACAAAATTCATCAACAATATTCTTAGAAACAGTTACACAAACTATTGAAAGGATCATATATCATGACCAATTTCACTTCATTTCAGAAATGCAAGGATGGTTCCACATCCATAAATCATTAAATGTAATACATCACATAAATAAAACAAAATCAAATGATCATCTGAATATACACAGATAAAGCCTTTGAGAAACTCCAACATACATTCACAATAAAAGGGGTTTTTTGTTGTTTTTTGTGGGTTTTTTGTTTTTGTTTTGTGGTTTTTTTGTTTTTGTTTTTGGTACTGGGGATTGAACTTGGGTCCTTGTTCTTGCAAGGCAGGCAGCAGGACTACTGAGCTAAATCCCTGGCCCCACAATAAAAGTTTTTATATGTATAAAAAGACTTTATCACAAACTGATAAAAGCCATTTATGATAAACCTACTGCCAATTTCATTCAAATTGGAAAACTTGATATATCTCTTTCAAAATCAGAAACAAAACAAAAGTATCCATTCTCACAATTCCTTTTCAATATAGCACTTGAAACTTTAGCCAGAGAAATCAAGAGGAGCCCATAGATATTATAAACTTTAATAGTAGTACAATCTCTTCTTCCAGGAGGCAACAGCCAGAGGGGGCCCCAGTATGGTAGTGCTAGCCTATAATCTCAGCACTTGGGAGCCTGAGGTAGGAGGATTCCTGGGCTACACAGTGAGCAAAATACCAGCCCGGACTGCATAATGAGAGCCTCTCTCAAAAACGTCAAGGCCCACCTTAAATGGGGCTGCACAGGTTCACAAGCAAGAGTCAGAGGCCCTGACAGATACCACCTCAAGTGTGCACAGGCCCCATCCAGAACTCAGCCTGGAAAACAGAGCAGAGCAGGGATACAGAAGCCCACCAATTCTGAACCCAGGAATTGGTGCAGGGGTGAGCAACACAGAGAAGGCCTCTCAGTGGCTTGCTGGAATTGAAGACAACTGGGTGAGCAAAAAGTCACCCCAACAAAGGCTCATCAGGCTGAATCTGTTGAAATGCGAAGACACATAAAAGAGTCTCAAACCCAGACTTCAAGATCACCAAAGGGAAACAAGATGAAACATTCTGATAGTCAACCTACTGGACTCTCTAATCTGGCAACAAAAGAATATCTCAAAACAATGAAATAAGAAATAATTTCTCAGATAACAACAGAGATTGTGTCCACAGTGCAAACATCATTAATAAATCTACAGCAGACATAAAAAAATAGAGGAGCTGAGGAACATGATGGAACCCCAGCATAGGAAACAAATGAAATTCATAGAACAGATTCAAACAGATTTCCAGGAGATTAAAAACTCCACTGAGAATTTAAATAGCAGAATGCACCAGTGTGAGTACAGAATATCAAATATAGAAGACAAGATGGCAATTAGTGAACAGGAAAAGAAATATTTCTTAAGGGTAAGAGGAAATAAGAGGGGTAGGAAAAAAGAAAGATGGGAATGGATTTAACATGAGAAAAAGAAAAAATGGAAATAGAGTATTTGTAGATAGGAAGGGGTGGAAGGGTTGAAGGGAGGTCAGGGGAGTGGGGAAAACATAAGAACCAAGATGGACTATGTAAAGGTGCAAATTTCCAATGATGGATGTCATTACATTGTATACCTTAAATGTAACAATAAAATTAATTAATTAAAAAGAAACATTTCTTAAAAACAACAAGGGACCAAGTGAAATCAATCTACCAGCTGCTGGATGATGAAAAGAAGAAGAACAGAACTGACCAGAATCAATGAAGGAACAGGAGAGAATGCAAATAACATAAAAAAAATTCTCATGAAGTAATGGTAGAAAACTTTCAAAGCAGGTGAAAAGAACTTGACAAACAGATAATGTAGGCTAGTTGAGACTCCAACTAGCCATGATAAAAATAATCTACTCCTATGCATATTATTACTAAGATTCCAGAAACGCAAGGGAAGAATAAAACTTTACAAGGAGTTAGAGAAAAGAAACAAATCACAAAGGAAAACCCATCAGAATCACAGCAGACTTCTCAACACAAACCCTCAAGGGAAGAAGAGCCTGGAGTCAAGTATTTCAAGACCTTAAAAGAAAACAACTTCCAACCTAGACTGATGTACCCTGCAAAACAATCTTTCAAAATTGATGGAGAAATAAGATACTTTCATAACAAGGAGCACACAATGAACTTCATGCATACCAAACTAGTGCTATAAAAAGTTTTAAGCAATATCCTAGAAAAGACAATAAGGATCACAACCCCAGGAAGCCCAGCCAAATGACTCAATTAGGCAAAATAAATTAAATGCAAGAGGGGATAATCCAACAAAAAGATAATGACATGGCAAGAATAAATCAATACATATCCATTATAATGATCAATGTTAATGGTCTCAATGCATCAATTAAAATAAATTAAGTAACACAATGGATTAAGAAACAAGATACAACAATATGTTCCATACCTAAAAAACACTTAATTCAAAAAGAAACAGATATTCTAAAAGTTAAAGGATGTAACAGGAACCCCAAAAGACTTAGGAGTAGCCATCCAATTCAAAGATCAAATGGATCTCAAAACAACTCTGATTAAGACAAATGAAGAAGGACACTACATCCTTATAAAGGGAAAAATTCAAGAGGAAGAGATAACAATGATAAATATATATGCATCAAATACTAGTGCACATAACTATATAAAATAATTACTAATGGACATGAAAAATCAAATAAGCAGTAATGCAACACTATCAGGAGAACTCAACACGCCTCTTTCACAAATATAAATTGACTAGAAAAAAATTTTAAATGGAATATTAGAACTCAATCAAACTCTTGAACAAATTGACTTAAAAGATGTTTCAAGAGTGTTCCACCCCACAAAATAAGAATACACATTCTTTGCAGCCACACATGTGCCATTCTCCAAAATAGACCACATACTTGCTCATAGAACATGTCTAAGTAAGTGCAAAGAAAATGAAGTTATGCCCTATACATTATGAGACCACATGGTGATGAAATTGGAGGTCAATAACAAAAGAAACCATAAGAATTTCATAAACACGTGGAAATGGAGCAATACACTTCTGAATAACCAATGGCTCACAGAGAAAATTAAAGAAATAAGACAGTTACTACAATTAAATGACAGTGTCAATATAACATATCACAGTAAATGGGACATAATGGAGAGCAGTCTCATGAGTGAAATCCATAGTAGTGAATGTTCATATTGGGAAAATAGAGAGAACTCAAGTAAACAACTTGATGCTGAACCTCAAACTTCTAAAAATAGAGGAGCAGGACAAACTCTAAGTTCATACAAGGCATCATCAACACCTGTGTTGAAAACCTATATGCCATTAAGGTGGAAAACACATAAGTAATGGACAGATTCCTTGATACATATGAATTTTCAAAGTTGAATGAAGAAGACCTAAAAATTCTAAGCAGCTCAATATCAACCAAATAAATTGAAAATGTAATTAAAATCTTACCAACGAAGAAAAGCCCAGGCCCCAATGGCTTCACTGATAAATTCCACAGGACATTTAGAGAAGAACTATTACCACTACTAAACTCTTCAATGAAATATAAAGGGAAGCAACATTCTAAAAATCATTCCTGGAAGCAATGATCACCTTGATCCTAAAAGCAAAGAAAGTTCTCACCAAAAAAAACAACTGCACACCAATCTCACCAATGAATATAGATGCAAAAGTCCTCAATGAGATACTGGCAAAGAGAATGGAGGAGATCAGCAAGAAGATCATACAACATCACCAGATGGGGTTTACTACAGGGATGCAGGGATGGTTTCTCATATGCAAATCAATAAATATCATACACTATATTAAAAGAGAGAAGAAAAAAATGTACTCATCTCAATAGATTCAGAAAAAGCATTTGACAAAACCAAACATACATTCATGATAAAAATATCTACAGAAAGTTAGAAAGGACAGACTCTACCTCAATCTGACAAAAGCCACTTATGAAAAATCAACAGCCAACATCACATACTAAATGTTCAAACACTGAAATCCTCCACATATAAAATCAGTAACAAGACAAGGATGTACATTATCACTACTCCTGTTTAGTATAGATGTGCAAACATTAACCACAAGTAGACAAAAGAAATAAAAGGAATAAAGATAGGAAATGAAGAAGTTAAATTGTCATTATTTGCAGGTGACATGATACTCTATTGAAAACCCCAAGAACTTCACCAAAAGTCTCCTAGACTTAATAACCAAAATCAGTAGAGTAGCTGCACACAAGGTCAACATAAAAAAGTGAATAGCTTTCCTTTACATGAACAACAGACTCAGAAAAGAACTAGAGAAAAATCTCTCTTCACAATAGCATCCAAAAAAATGAAATACCTAGGAATCCACTTAATGAAAGGACTGAAGACCTCTATTCTGAAAACTACAGCTCTGTGAAAAAAGAGATCAAGGAGGGTATCAGAAAATGGAAAGACATTCCTTTCTCCTAGATAGGAAGAACCAATATAATGAAAATAGCCATAATTCCAAAACTGCTTGCCATTCCAATTGAAATTCCAACAGCATACTTCACAGAACTTTAGAAAACAATAAAAAAATTCATTTGGAACAAGAAGAGACCTGGAAGAGCAAAACTAATTATAGATAACAATGACAGGTAAGGGGGTATTACAATCTCCAACCTGAAACTATACTACAAAGCTACTGTGCTAAAAATAAACAGCATGTTATTGGCAAAGAAACACACCCAAGGAACAGATCAGAAAATGCAGAAACAACTCCAGACACACTCAGCAACCTCATGTTGGACAAAGGAGCAAAATACCCTCACTAGCAGAAAAAATAGCCTCTTTAATACGTAGCGCTGTGGAAATTGGGTTTCAATTTGCCAATGATTAAAACTAGACCATTATCTCTAAGCATGCACTAAACTAAAACCAAAATGGATTAAAAATCTAAGTATTAAAACAGAGACACTAAATTTTCTGGAAGACTGTTATGGTAGAAACCTTTCACATACTGGTGTAGGTAAAGATTTCATGAGCAAAACCTCAGACACATGTGAACTAGCACAAATAACCAAGTGGGATATTTTCTTACTAAAAAGATTCTGCACAGCAAGAGAAACCACCAAAAGCCTGAAAAGACATCCAACAATGTGAGAGAAAGTTTTTACCAGCTGTTCTTCAGACAAATGTGTACTATCTAGAATATAGAAAGAATTTTTAAAAAACAGATCTCCCATATTTAATGAACCAATCCAAAAATGGGCATCTGAAGTAAAAAGACCTTTATCAGGCAAAGAAATGGACATAGCAAATAAGCTTATGAAAAAAATGTTCAATATCACTGGTCATTTGAGAGATGCAAATAAAAAAAAAAAACACTGAGATTCCACCTTGCCCCAGAAAGAATGGCTGCTGTCAGAAAATCAACCAATAACAAATGCTGGTGGGGCTGTGGGAAAGATGAACACTTCTCCAATGTTGGTGAGATTGTTGACTGGTGTAACCACTGTAGAAATCAGCATGGAGATACCTCAAAAACTAACATTAGAGGTCTCATTTCACACAGCTATTCTCCTGCTGGGTGTTTCCCCAAAACAATTAAAATAATCATAACAAAATGATATAAGTGCACCCATGTGCATAGAGCCACCTTTTGTAATAGCTGAAACTTGGAAAAAGCCCAAATGACTATTACCTGGAGACCACATAAAGAAAACTATACTAGTATATAAGATCCTAATGAGATAATAGACAATGTGAAATAGGAAGGAAAGGGCTAAAGGTGTAGGGAAAGTGGGAAGGGTAGGGGAAAGGTAATAAGGGAAAGGAGAAAATGAAAAAATGGAAATAAAATGTTTGTAAATGGGGAAGGGAGGAGGGGTTGAATGGAGGGCAGGAAGAAGGGGAAAAATGAGAACCAAGATCTGGCATGTAAAGTTACAAGATCTCAATAATGAATGTTACTGTACTGTATACCTAAAATGTACCAATAAACTCAATGAAGAATTTTAAAAAAGAAAAGAAAATGTGCTTTTCTTTTTATGAAACAGTGTAATTCTCAGCCATAAAGAATGAGAAATAAGAGACATTTATAGCCTAAAGGATGCACATAAAGGTGATACTCTTAAATGAAATAAATAGGACAGAGATATGTAAATACCAAATTGTTTCTCTGGTATGAGAAAGGGAAAGTGAAAATAAGGATCAAAAATCAGAATTGTTATTGTGAAAAAGGGAGAAAAATTCCAAAGGGGAAGGGAAATTGGGAGGGTTTGGAGAAAGGAAAGAAGGGAATGAAATTAATATGAAAAAAAGTGGAAACAGAGTCTTTCTAGATATGGAGGGCTGGAGGTGATGAAGGGAGGACAGGGGAGTGGGGAAAAACAAGAACCAAGATAGATTATATAAAGGTACAAATTTCCAGTAATGAATGCCCTCATATTGTATAAATAAAATGTATTAATAAAATTAATTAAAACTACAAAGAATCAATGAAAGAAATACCTTGTTGTTTTCCTCAATGGGTTTATTGGTACATTTTAGGTATACAGTACAGTTACATTCATTATTGGGATCTTGTAACTTTACGTGACAGGTCTTGGTTCTCATTTTTTCCCCTTGTGCCTGCCCTCCGTTCACTCCCTCTCCTCCCCATTTAAAAACACTTTATTTCCATTTTTTTCATTTTCTCACATTTTTTCTTTTCCCTTATTACCCTTCCCCGACCCTTCCCAATTTCCCTACACCTTTACCTCTTTTCTTCCTATTTCATATTGTCAATTAGCTCATTAGGATGTTATGTACTGTTATAGTTTTTCACACCAGAGAAATTATTCAGTATTTTTTTCAGCTTTAATTGAGTTTATTGGTACATTTTAGGGATACAGTACAGTTACATTCATTGTTGGGTTCTTGTACCTCTACATGAAAAGTCTTGATTCTCATTTTTTCCCCTTACCTCTGCCCTCCCTTCACCCCCTCCTCCCCTCCCCATCTACAAACACTTTATTTTCATCTTTTCATTATCTTACATTTTTTCTTTTCCCTTTTTACCCTCCCCCTACCCACCCCACCTTCCCCACACCTTTACCTCCTTTCTTCCCATTTCTAAATGTCAGTAATCTTATTGTGATCTTATGTATTATTGCAGATTATTCACACCAGGGAAACTATTCGGTATTTACACATGTATTACTTATTGATTTCACTTAGGAGTATATCCTCAATATGTGTCCATTTTCCTATGAATGAATCTACTTTCTCATTCTTTATGGCTGAGTAGTATTCCATTTTATAGAAACCACATCTTTTATCTAGTCTCCAACTGATAGACAAATGGGCTGTTTCCCAATTTTAGCTATTACAAACTGTGCCGCTATAAACATAGGTGTGCATATATCTCTGTGATATGATACTTTTAATTCTTTTGGAAAGATACACAGCAGAGGGATGGCTGGGTCAAATGGAACCTCTAGTCCCAGGTCTTTGAGGTATCTCCATATTGATTTCCATAGTGGTTGAACCAGTCTGCATTCCCCCCAACAAAGGAGAAGGGTTCCTTTCTCCCCATACCCCTGCCAACATTTGTTATTGGTTGATTTCTTGATAGCAGTCATTCTTTTTGGGGTGAGGTGGAATCTCAGTGTTGTTTCCATCTGCATCTCTTGAATGACCAGTGATGTGGAACATTTTTTCATACATTTACTTGCTGCTTTTACTTCTTTGCCTGGGAAATGTCTGTTCATTTCAGATGTCCACTTTTTAATCAGGTCTTTATATTTTGGGGGACTGGTTGTTTTGAGTTCTTTATATATTCTAGAAAAGAGCTCTTTGTCTAAGAAGTAGCTGGTAAAATTTTTTCCCACATTGTAGGTTGTCTTTTAGTTCTGTTTATGGTTTCTTTTGGAGTGAAGGAAGCTTTTTATTTTTTATTTTATTTATTTATTTATTTATTTATTTATTTGTTTGTTTGTTTGTTTGTTTGTTTGTTTTTGGTACCGGGGATTAACCTCGGGTCCTTGCGCTTGCAAGGCAGGCCACCGAACCACTGAGCTAAATCCCCGGCCCTTAGGAAGATTTCAATAAGATGAGATTCCAGTTCATTCTTTCTGCTAGTTCCCATGCTACTGAGGATTTGTTCATAAACTCTTTTCTTATGCCAATGTCTTCAAGATTTCTGCTTGACTTATCTTCAAATTTAGTGTTTCTTTTTTAATATTTAGATCTTTAATCTACTTGGATTGTAGTTTAGTGAATGGTGAAAGCTAAGAGTCTAATTATAATCTTTGGCAGGTTGTAATACACTTTTTCTAATACCATTTATTACAGAGACTATCTTGCCTCCAGTGAGGATGGTTGGCTCCTTATCAAAGATGAGGGAGCTGAGTACTTCTGGAGTTGTTTTTGTATCTTCCAATCTGTTCCACTGATCCTTGGGTCTTTTTCTTTGCCATTTCCATGCTGTTTTAATCACAGTGGCTTTGCAGTATAGTTTCAAGTAGGGGAATGTCTGTGTTGCCTATAATGGCTTTTAGTATTCTAGGTCTCTTCTGGTTCCCAATGAATTTTTGGATTATTTCTTCTAGTTCTGTGAGATATACCATTGGAATTTCTATTGGAATGGCAATGAATCTGTGTAGAAGTTTTGGCAGGATGGCCATTTTCACTATGTTGATTCTTCCTACCCAGGAGCAGGAGGAGGGGATGTCTTACCATTTTCTTATATCCTCTTTGATCTCTTTTTTCACAGTGTTGTAGTTTTCAGTGTAGAGGTCTTTTGTTTCTTTTGTTAGACTGATTCCTAGATACATCATTTTTCTGGATGCTATAGTGAAAGGAATTGTTTCTATAATTTTCCTCTCAGTGAGTCTGTTATTTGTGTACAAGAAGCTACTCTGATGAAAGTGTCAATTAAGTATAGAAGGGTTTTGACAGAGTTTTGGGGTATTCTATGTAGAGTATCATATTATTAACAGATACTGAAAACTTCTTCCTTTCCTATCTTTATTGCTTTAATTTCTTTCTCTTGTCTAATTGTTGTGGCTAGTATTTCCAGAAATATATTGAACATGAGTGGTGATAGTGGGAATCCTTGTCTTGTTCCTGATTTTAACATGTAGGCTTTCAGTTTTTGGCCATTTAATATGATGTTCACTTTGGTTTCTCATAGATAGCCTTTATCAAGTTGAGATAAAGACCATGTATTCCAATTTTCTGCAGGGTTTTTATCATGAATGGGTGCTGAATTATGTCAAATGTTTTTCTGCATCTATTGAGATGATCATATGGTTTTTGTCCTTCACTCTGTTAATATAGTGTATTACATTTATTGATTTACATATGTTGAACCATCTTTGCATCCCTGGAACAAATCCAACTTGGTCAGGTAGCATGATCTTCTTGAAGACCCTCTGTATTCAGTTTACTGGTATCTTATTATGGATTTTTGCATCTGTGTTCATTAAGGAGATTGTCCTGTAGTTCTCTTTTTTAGTTGGGTCTTTCCCTGGTTTTGAAATCAAAATAACGCTTGCCTCTAGGAATGAATTTGGAAGTATTGCTTCCCTTTCAAACTCATTGAATAGTTTAAAGAGTAGTAGCAGTAGTTCCATAATGTTTTTTTTAGAATTCAGCAGTGAAGCCATCAGGACCTGGGCTTTTCTTATTTAGTAAATTTTAATTATGTTCTCAATTTCATTGATTGTAGTTGGGATAACTTCGATTCCTTTGAATTTATTTAAACTTATCCTATGAGCTAGTATGTGGTCTATTTTGAAAAATGACCCATGTGCAGCTGAAACTAAAGTATATTCTGATTCTGTGAGGTGGAAAACTGTGTAGACATCTATTGAGCCCATTTGTTCAAAACTTTGGTTCAGTTCTACTATTTCATTGTTTATTTTTTTTCTATATGATCTGTCTATTTGTGACAGTGCAGTATTTAGGTCACCCATTACAATTGTATTAGTGCTGATATGGTTTTTCATGTTCATTAATATTTATTTTATATATTTGGGGCATTGATATTTGGTGCATATATGTTTATTATTGTCATCTCTTCCTCTTGCATTGTTCCCTTTAGAAGGATATAGTGGCCTTCTTTGTCTCTCTTAATCAGTTTTGGTTTGAAATTCACTTTATTTGGAAATAAGCTACTCCTGCTTTTTTCTGGCCCCTGTCACATGGAGAACTATTTTTAAATACTTCCACTTTCAGTGTAGGAGTTTCTTTCTGAACTAGGTGCCTTTCTTGTACACAACACGATTGTTGGATTTTTCTTCTTAATCCATTTTGCCAGTCTATTTCTTTTGATTGGTAAACTGAAGCCATTGACATGGACCGATATATCTGATACTTACTGACTTATCATTGTCATGTCATTGTCCTGTTGTTGGCTCTTTATAACTTTTCCTCCCTTTCCCTTTAGTTTCTTGCCTTCTCTAATTGATTTGCTCTGTTGGGACTCATGGTGTTTTGAAATTCATTGTCTGTTTCTCAGATATTGTTTAGAATTGTTTGTAGTTCTGGTTTGGTTGTCATGAAGTTTCTCAGGTATTCTTTGCCATAAAAGTATCTCATTTCCCCATCCATTTTTTTTTTAGCTTTAATTGAGTTTATTGATACATTTTAGGGATACAGTAGAGTTACATTCATTGTTGGGATCTTGTACCTCTACATGACAGGTCTTGATTCTCATTTTTACCCCTTACCCCTGCCGTCCCTTCATCCCCTCCTCCCCTCCCCATCTACAAACACTTTATTTTCATCTTTTCATTCTCTCACATTTTTTTCTTTTCCCTTATTACCCTTCCCCTACCCATCCCACCTTCCCTACACCTTTAGCTCCTTTCTTCCCATTTCTAAATGTCAGTAATCTTATTAGGATCTTATGTTTTATTGCAGATTATTCACACCAGGGAAACTATTCGGTATTTACACATGTGTGACTTATTTATTTCACTTAGGAGTATATCTTCAATATGTATCCATTTTCCTATGAATTAATCTATTTTCTCGTTCTTTATGGCTGAGTAATATTCCATTTTATAGAAAAACCACATCTTCTTTATCCAGTTTCCAACGGATGGGCAAATAGGCTGTTTCCAAGATTTAGCTATTACAAACTGTGCCGCTATAAACATGGGTGCACATACTTCTCTGTGATATGATTCTTTTAATTCTCTTGGAAAGATACCCAGCAGAGGGATGGCTGGGTCAAATGGAACCTGCAGTCCAAGCTCTTTGAGGTATCTCCATATT
>NW_022900951.1:48428248-48454722 GCF_012274545.1 Fukomys damarensis | reverse complement strand
CCAGTACCATGCTGTTTTTATCACAGTGGCTTTGTAGTATAGTTTCAAATTGGGAATTGTTATACCTGGTGCCATGTGTCTGTTGCCTAAAATGGCTTTTGCTATTCTAGGTCTCTTATGGTTCCAAATGAATTTTTGGATTCTTTTTTCTAGTTCTGTGAAATATAGTGCTGGAATTTCAATTAGCATTGCATTGAATGTATATAGCAGTTTTGGTAGTATGGCCATTTTCACTATATTGATTCTTCCTACCCAGGAGCAGGGGATATCTTTCCATTTTTTATATATCCTCTTCAATTTCTTTTTTCAGAGTGCTGTAGTTTTCAGTGTAGAGATCTTTTGCTTCTTTTGATAGATTGATTCCTAGATACTTCATTTTTTTGGATGCTATTGTAAAAGGAATTTTTCCCTTATTTCTCTCTCCGTGAGTCTGTTATTTGTGTATAAGAAGGCTATTGATTTTTGGGTTCCCCATCCATTTTAAAAGAGAGTTTTGCCTGATTTATCAGTCTAGGTTGGAGATTGTTTTCTTTTAAGGTTTGAAATCCCTCACTCCAGGCTTTCCTTTGTATGTAATTTGTTTCTTTTCTCTTACTGCTTGTAGCATTTTGTTCTTCTTTTGTCTTCCTGGAAATTTGGCTATTATATGTCTATGTGAAGAATTTTTTTGATCATGGCTAATTGGAGTCCTATATGCCTTACTATTTGTATGTCAAATTCTTCTCCTACATTTGGGAAGTTTTCTGTCATTAGTTCCGTGGCCAGATTTTTTTGTTTTTGTAGTTTCTCCTGCTACTTCATGGATTCCTATTAGTCTTATTTTATTCTTATTTGTATTATCTAGAGTTGTTGAATCAATTTCTCATGATCCCTGAATGTTTTAAGAGATCTCTCTTTTCACTGTTAGTGACTGCAATCCTATCTTCTATATTTGAAATTCTATCTTCACATTCATTCATTTTATTGGGAATGCTTTTAATAGAGTTTTTAATCTCCTGCATATCTGTTTGAATCTGTTTCCTGGATTCCATTTCTTTCCAATCTTGGACTTTCAAGGTTTACATTTCTTTCCTATGCTGGGCCTTCATCACTTCTATCATGGTCCTGAGCTCATATATTTTTTGTCTATTTCTGTTGTAGCTTCTCTAATCATGTCTTTCATTGTGCTCACCATCTTTGTAATTGCCTGGGAAATTATTTCCATTTTGAATTTTTATAGAACCTCATTGATCTGTTTTGTTACTTCCTGTGCTTTGAGTTTATTAAATCAATCACAACCTTTTAGCCCAATTGATACAGTCAGTAACACAATAGCATCAAGCAGAGCTTAGTTCTTATGGTTCCAAATGAATTTTTGGATTCTTTTTTCTAGTTCTGTGAAATATAGTGCTGGAATTTCAATTAGCATTGCATTGAATGTATATAGCAGTTTTGGTAGTATGGCCATTTTCACTATATTGATTCTTCCTACCCAGGAGCAGGGGATATCTTTCCATTTTTTATATATCCTCTTCAATTTCTTTTTTCAGAGTGCTGTAGTTTTCAGTGTAGAGATCTTTTGCTTCTTTTGATAGATTGATTCCTAGATACTTCATTTTTTTGGATGCTATTGTAAAAGGAATTTTTCCCTTATTTCTCTCTCCGTGAGTCTGTTATTTGTGTATAAGAAGGCTATTGATTTTTGGGTTCCCCATCCATTTTAAAAGAGAGTTTTGCCTGATTTATCAGTCTAGGTTGGAGATTGTTTTCTTTTAAGGTTTGAAATCCCTCACTCCAGGCTTTCCTTTGTATGTAATTTGTTTCTTTTCTCTTACTGCTTGTAGCATTTTGTTCTTCTTTTGTCTTCCTGGAAATTTGGCTATTATATGTCTATGTGAAGAATTTTTTTGATCATGGCTAATTGGAGTCCTATATGCCTTACTATTTGTATGTCAAATTCTTCTCCTACATTTGGGAAGTTTTCTGTCATTAGTTCCGTGGCCAGATTTTTTTGTTTTTGTAGTTTCTCCTGCTACTTCATGGATTCCTATTAGTCTTATTTTATTCTTATTTGTATTATCTAGAGTTGTTGAATCAATTTCTCATGATCCCTGAATGTTTTAAGAGATCTCTCTTTTCACTGTTAGTGACTGCAATCCTATCTTCTATATTTGAAATTCTATCTTCACATTCATTCATTTTATTGGGAATGCTTTTAATAGAGTTTTTAATCTCCTGCATATCTGTTTGAATCTGTTTCCTGGATTCCATTTCTTTCCAATCTTGGACTTTCAAGGTTTACATTTCTTTCCTATGCTGGGCCTTCATCACTTCTATCATGGTCCTGAGCTCATATATTTTTTGTCTATTTCTGTTGTAGCTTCTCTAATCATGTCTTTCATTGTGCTCACCATCTTTGTAATTGCCTGGGAAATTATTTCCATTTTGAATTTTTATAGAACCTCATTGATCTGTTTTGTTACTTCCTGTGCTTTGAGTTTATTAAATCAATCACAACCTTTTAGCCCAATTGATACAGTCAGTAACACAATAGCATCAAGCAGAGCTTAGAAATTGACCATTTGTGGTAGTTATTAAGCTATCACCTTTAAACCATGTGAATTAAATCAAAATTGAGGACCAGCCCAAAATATGTTTATAGCAAATAAACTCTTCAATAGAGCATTTTGCCTTTCAGGATGCTGATTTAGAAGGAGTTGGGAGGAGAGGAATAGATAGGTAAAAGAATAGGAGAAGGTTTCAATTGAAGCCAGAGGACACAGGATGATCTTGCAAACTCTAGGAAAGTGTTGAAGACAAGAGGGAAAGACAGAACAAAGACACAAATATAACAACTTAACCAAAATAGGGAAGCTATAAATTTTACTGATTTTCCTTTGAAATTAATGACCATCGAGTGAAGAAAATAGGGAGAAGAGAAGAAAAAGAAAGAAGAAACCTGAATTAGAGCAGGAACAGGAACAAAAAGAGAGATGAAGAATAACTTGGGGGAGCAAGAGACTGAGTGGGAAAAAGAAGAAAGAAAAAATGAACAATTTGCAGAATGAAAAGAAATATATTTTTAAAAATAAATATTAAAAATAAGAGGAAAAGAAAGAAAAATATGTGAAAAGCCTCTTTCAAGGTATATCTCTGCTGTCACAATAGCCAATATGGATAGCATTGTGCAGGACTAAGGCAATTAGTCTCAGCTAGCCATTGGCAGACCTTTGAGATTCAGGCTGAATTCTGATTGCAAGGCCCAATGGGGGCTTCCTGACCTCCTGCAGTGTTGAACTATGAAAGGTTCTACTGCAGGTTCCAGCTGCCCTTCCCTTGAGGATAGTCCATGTACTGCTAGAAGGTGGTGATCCTCCCAACTTGCCAACTACGTAGGTCTAATGTGCCTTTATTTTTGTTGTTCAATTCCGTGTATCTTCTGAAGCTGATTAATATGTCCTTTATGACCAAATGTGTCTCTGAAGTGCAGATCCAGGTACTGGCACAGCCAGGATGCCTGAAAGCATGGGGAAGGTGTATTGCAAAGGAGCCCGCATGGCCAAGTGGTGGGGCAGCTCTCACCAGTCTGCTCAGATGGAGGCCCTGGGCACAAGAATTGGAGGAGAAAGAGCCCTAGCTACTTTTAAATGTATATCATTTATTGGCACAAAATATTATAAATGGTGTGTGGGGGAAAGGGAAAAAAGAATTGAGATTTGTCATGCACATATAGTAATTGCCCACAATGAATGTAACCATTAGATAATACAAACATGTACAATAGAATTTAAAACTTTAAGAAAATAAAAATAACAAATGTCAGTGTTATGGATATAAATCTACCCTCTCATTTTTCATACCAATGTAAATTTGAGTAGCCAATATTTTTTTAAAAAACAATATGAATATTCTCCAAAAAATATTCTAAAAATAGAATGCATGCTGAAGATATCTCTCTTCTGGGTATATATGCAAGAAATAAAGTCAGACTTCTAATAAAATACCTCAATGCTCATGTGTATTTTGACAGTATTTATAATAGGTAATACACAGAATTATTGTAGATGCTCCTCAATGCATGAATAAATAAAATATGGTATATATGCACAATGGAGTATTAATCAGCCATAAAAAAGGAATTACTATCATTTGCCACAAAAGTAATATACCTGGAGGCCAGTATGTTATTTATACCACACACGTGAAGATTACTCCTTCATATACTCCATCAAATCTAGAAGTTAAAAAAGATCTGAAAGTAGTATTGTGATTACTACAGGTTGAAAAATAGAGAAGGAGGTTGTACTTGATCAGTGCATCCTACATATGTGTGTAGAAATACACAGTGAACTCCATTAAAATATAAGATAAATATGTACTAATAAACATTTAAATATATGTTATAGATAAACATATTGCTGTGTCTCTTTATGCTACTGTTTCCTCCTTTGGAAACATCTTCAGTGCCTAAAGATAGTTTCATATAAGATGGCTATTAAAAATTGTGCTTCACAAAAAGTATGCTACTATAAACATGGGTATGCATATATTGCTGTGGTTAGATGCTTTTAACACTTTGGAAAAGATACATAGAAAGGGGAATAACTGGCTCAAATGGATCCTCTGGTTTTTGTTTTCTGAGAAATCCCCATACTGATTTCTATATTAGTTTTACTGAATTACACTTTCAGCAACATTAGAGAAGGGTTCCTTTTTCCCCACAGCCTCTCCAGCATTTACTGTTGCTCGATTTCTCAATGATAACTATTTTTTTCCTTCAATGCGATGGAATTTCTGTGTTGCTTTAATTTCTATTTGTGAAGTGACCAGTGATATTGAACATTTTAGTTTTTGACCATGTAGTATGATGTTGCCTCCATGTTTGTCACAGATGGCTTTTAATCAGATTAAGATAAAACCTTCTAATCCAACTTTCTGTAGGGTTTTAATCATGAATATGTGTTGTACTTTATCAAATGTTTTTTCTGCATCTATATAGTTTTTGTCCTTGGTTCTGTTAATGTGATATATTGTTTTTATTAACTTGTGTGTGTTGAACCATTTCTGCTATCCTGAAATGAGTCCTGCTTCTGTTTGCCAGTAACTTGTTAAGCATATTTGTATCTAAGTTCATTAAAAGGTTTGGCCTATAGTTCTCTTTTTTTGTTGAGTCCCTGTTTAGTTTTGATGTTAAAGTAATTATTGCTTCTAGGAGTGACTTTGGGAACATTGCTTCCCTTTTGATCTCATTAAAGAGCATAAAAAATACTAACATTATATCTTCCCTAAAGTTGTTGTACAATTCAGCCATGAATACATTAGGAATTGGTCTTTTCTTTGTTGGTAGATCTTTTTATTACTTTGTCAATTTCATTGACTAATAATGAATTGTTTAGAACATTTATATCTTCTTGATTCAGGTTTGGTAATCCATATGTATTTCGGAATCTATTCATGTTTTCTGAATTTTCCACCTTATATGAATATAGGTTTATATGTTTTTAAAGTAGGTACTGATGAGCTTCTGGATTCCTAATAGGATCTGTTGTGATTTCTCCCCTTTTACTCCTAATTTCACGGATTTGGGTATTTTCTTTCTTACTTTTGATAAGGTTGACTAAGGGTTTTTCTATTTTATTTAATCTTTCCATGAATCAACTCTTCAATCAATTGATTTTTATATTGTTTTCTTAATATCAATTGCATTCATTTATGCTCTGATCTTTAATTTCTACTTTCCCATATGAGCTTTGGGCTTACCTTGTTCTTTTTTTTTAGAAGTTTAAGGGTCAGCATTAGGTTACTAATTTGAGCTTGCTCTGTTGTTATGATGTGTGAATTCATCACTATAAACTTCCCTAATAAGACTACTTTCATTGTGTCTCATAAGTTCTGGAATGTCATGCTGTGGTTATCATTCAATTGTAGAAACTCTCTAAATTCTTCTTTAATTTTGTTTGTGATGAATTAGTTCCACAAGAGGGTACTGTTTACTTTCCATGTGTTTATATAGTTTAGGTGATTTATTTTGCTATTTATTTCCAATTTCATTACACTATGATCTTATAATATGCATGGGACAATTCCAATTCCTTTGCATTTATTTAAGCATGCTCTATGAGCTGGTATGTGGTCTATTTGGAGAGAGTCCCATGTGCTGCTGAGCACAATATGTATTCTCTGGTTGTTGGGTGGAACAAACTGCAGATATCTACTGAGTCCATTTGTTCAAAGCTTTGGTTAAGCTCCGACATTTCTTTGATTTTTTTTGTATAGTTGATCTATCTCTTTGTGTAAAGTTCCCCCATTACAATTGTTTTAGTGTTTATCTGGTTTTTCATGTCCATAAGTGTTGGTTTTGCATAACTGGGTTACCCATTATTTGGTGCATTTATATTTATAATTATCATCTCTTCTTCTTGAATTGTTCCCCTAGCAAGTATATAAGGACCTTCTTTGATTTTTCTGATTAGTATTGGCTTGAAATCCAATTTATCTGCAAATAGAATAGCTACTCCTGCATTTCTCTTTGTTTCTATTGTATAGAGCATTGTTTATGTTCCTTTGACTTTTAGTCTATGAATTATTTTTGGAATCAAATATCTTTCTTTTATGCAGTATATTGCTGGATCATGTCTCTTGCCACATTGTGTCAATCTATTTATTTTATTTGGTGAGTTGAAACCATTCACATTGATGGGTATAAATGATAGATATTGACCTATTCTTGTCATTGTATTCTATTCTTATTTTTATTTCATTTTTTCCTGTTCTATTTACATGCCTTGCCTGATAGATTTCTTCTTTGGGATTATTTGAATTGGAGCTTTCATTGTCTCTTTCTAGACTATACTTCAAAAATTTTTGGAGTTCTATTTTGGTGATCATGAACTTTTTCAAGTATTCTTTATCATGAAAGTGCCTTATTTCTTCATAAATTTTGAGTGATAATTTTGCAGGGTACAATGATCTAGGTTGGATGTTGTGTTCTTTAATTGCTTAAAATAATTCATTCTAAGCTCTCCTAATTTAAGAGTTATGTTGAGAAGTCTGATACAATTTAGATGAGTTTTCCTTTATACATAATTTGTTTCTTTTCCCTAACACCTTCGACTATGCTATTCTTGTTTTGAATTCTCTACTCTTGACTATTTTGTGCCTTGGTGTGGATTTTTGCTGATTACGGCTTATTTGGATTTAATATGTGTCATTTTTCTGTATGTCAAATGTTTTCCAATGCCTAGGAAGTTTTCTGCTATTACTTCGGTAAATAGGTGTTTTATGTCTTTTGTGTTCTCTTCTGATTTTTCATTATGGTCTATCATATATATTCTTTGCATTCATCGAATTTTAGATAGATTTTTCATGGTACCTTACTATTTTAAGAAATCTTTCTCTTGATGATCACCAACAACAACCTTATTAGATCTGATATTCTATCTTCGCATTGCTTGATTCTTTTGAATTTGCTTTCAATAAAATTTTAATCTCCTGAATATCTACTTGAATTTGTTTCATGGTATCCAGTTCTTTTCTATGTTGGGTATTCATAGTTTCCCTAAGATCCTCTATTGTTTATCTGTATCTGGTCTAGATCAACTAACAATTTCCTTCATTATGTCATCATGTCTTTAGTTACCTGTGGTTATTTCTGTTTTGTTTTCATCTAAGGATTTATTCATCTGCTTTGTTACTTGTACTGCTACCATTTCATAACATTCAACATGTTTTTAATTTCTTCCACAACAATGGTCTCTGAATTTGCTTTGGGTGAACTGGGTGTGTTGATTTTCTTCTTGCTTCTGTGTTTTCTCCTCTTCTATTTTATATTTTTTTATTTTCTTCATTGAGGCTTGTATGTTGCTTATTGTAGGTTGTTTTATTACTAGTATTAAAACCTCTTTAAGTAATAACCTGTGCTCTAAGTGTAGCTGGATTTTTGCCTTTGAGTCTATCCCTGGATTGTATCTCTTTTATTTATTAGGGATGAAATGTTGCAGGCAATTTGGTCTAGTACCCAGTTGTTTGGTACTGGGCTGTAGTTTTATGTTATCTAGTGTGTTTATGTTATCTCTTCAATAAAGCAATTTACTCCCTTTCACCATAAAGCAGTATTTGGCCATAGGAAGATACAGTTAGCTATCTATAGAATCATAAGACTGGGTAGTATGGTTTTGTTGATATAAAGAAAAAAGATGAAAAGTAATAGATTATGAAAATTAATGATAGATATGGAGAATGTGGTAAGAGTGACACAGGTCCTGTTAAGGCATAAAAGGAAATTGGTGGTATTAGATAAGAATAATGACAATCTAGGTGCAGAATAAAAAATAGGGATTTCAGATTACAGGGAAAAATAAAAAACACTAAGCCAAGTAGTGGAAAGAGAAAAAAATATCCAAATAGTAGATCTAACTAGATTTTCAATATGATTTTGTTTTCAGAGGACTTTTGATAAACGTAGTTGGAAAGTGAAAATTAACAGTGAATCAGGTCATAAATTTTTTTCTCAATAAAATGGAAAGAGGACCTATGAAGTTTATGGCTAAGATGTAGAGGACAACAATTTGTTACTGTTGCAGTCTGTGTATTGTTTTATAATTAGTCTGTAGAGTATAACACAGGAGAAGCAAAAGTAATTGTATAAAAATTGAATTTGAGACAAAAATGAGGTAATACCTTACTTCAGCTAGCTTCACATTGTTAAAGAATGGTTTTCTTAGAAGGAATCAGCACTCATTTCCATCCATACTGTCTGTTCTCTTTTCTATAAGATAGCCATGTTCATATTTTTCAGTTACCACAGTTTAAGAACTTTGACTAAACTTTAATTTTTTCCCTTTTCATTCACCATGGTTAAATCATTTCACATACAGACTGAATTAATATATCAATCTACAGATATGTAAGCAGACACTGTCTCTTTCTTCCCAGTTCTGTGGAAGAAAAAATATTAGGTTATGCATTTACTCTCCAATGAGCTCACAGTCTAACTGGAAAGATAAAACTAAGATAAAACTTCCTTTTTTGCCAAAGTTCACTAAGGATATATTGGTTTTATTTATTCTTTTGAAAAACCAACTTTGATTCTTTGATTTTTTTTGTATCATTCTCTTAATCTCCATTGCATTGATTTGTGTTTTGATCATTATAATTTTTTCCATTGTATGAGCCTTGGCTTTGTCTTTCTCTTCATTTTCTAGGAGATTAAGATTCATGATTAGGTTGTTTATTTCATCTCACTATGTTTTTCTAGTGTGAGCATTCACTGCTCTGAATTTACCATGAAGAACTGCTTTCACTGTGTTCCATAGATTCCTGTATGTTGTATTGGCATAATCATTTACTCATAAAAGCTAACTACTACTTTAACTTCCTTTGTGACCCATTGATTGTTCAGGAGAGTGTTGTTCAATTTCCATGTGTTTGTGATGTTCTTGCAGTTTCTTAGGATACTGTTCTCCAGTTTAATTGAACTATGGTCTGAAAATATACATGGGATAACTTCATTCCTTTGCATTTATTTACATATGTACTATGAGCTAGAATGTGATCTGTTCTATAGAATGACCCATATGCAGGTGAAGAGAATGCATATTCTGATTTTGTGGTGTGGAACACTCTGTAGATATCTATTATGTCCATAAAGTTCAAAAGATTGTTCAGTTCTACTATTTGGTTGTAGATTTTTTGTCTAGATGATCTGCCTATTTGTGAGAGTATGTTATTTAGATCCCCACTACAATTGTATTAGTGCTTATTTAGTTTTTTATGTCCCTATATATATGATTTGTATAGTTGGGGACATTAATATTTGGAGAATATATATTTATGATTGTCATCGCTTCCTCTTGGATTGTCCCCTTTACAAGGATGTAGTGGCCTTCATCATTTCTCTTCATTAATTTTAGCTTAAAATTTACCTTTTCTGTGAATGAGATAGCTACCTCTGCTTTTTTCTGGGTTCCCTTCACATGGAGAACTGTTTTCCATCCTTTTACTTTCAGTCTATGAGTTTCTTTTTGAACTAGGTGTGTTTCTTGTATACAACATATTGTTGGATTTTGCTTCTTAATCCATTTTGCCAGTCTGTTTCTTTTGATTGATGAATCGAGGCCTTTAACATTGATTATTATAACTGATATGTATTGACTTATCATTGTCATGGCATTGTCCTGTTGTTTACTACTTTTTATTTTTCATCTCCCCTCTCTTTAATTTCTTGCCTTGCCTATTGGATTTTGTCTCTTGGGCATCATAGATTTGTGACCTTCATTGTCTCTTTCTAGGGTATTGTTTAGTATTATTTGGAGTGCCAGTTTGGCATTCATCAAATTTCTCAGGTGTTCTCTTTAGCGGAAATATCTTATTCCCCCATCTATTTTGAAACATAATTTTGCAGTATACATCAGTGTAGGTTGGAGTTTTTCTTTTAGGACTTGAAATACCTCAGTTCAGTCTCTCCTTGACTTGAGGGTTTGTTTTGATAAGTCAGCTGTGATGTTGATGGGCTTCCTTTTGCATGTGCTTTATTTCTTTTCTCTAACTGCATGTAATAGTGTCTTCTTCTGTTGGGTTACCAGAATCTTGATTATTATATGTCTAGGTATAGATTTTTTTTTTCATACCTAGTTGGAACCTTATTTGCCTCACTTATCGGTATGTCAAATTCTTCCCTTTGTTTGTAATGCTTTCTGTTATTAGTTCTACAAAACTTTTTATGTCATTTGTAATTTCTCCTGCTTTTTAATGGATTTCTGTCAGTCTTGTATTATTCTTCTTGGCATCATCTGGGAACTGTTAGATTGATTTCCTGTGGTCCTTTTCTATTTTTAAGATATCCCTCTTTTCTTGGTCACTGACCACAATCCTATCTTTTATATCTGACATTCTATCTTCACATTCACTCATTCTTCTGAGCATCCATTTAATAGTTTCTTTATCTCCTGAATATCTGAATCTGTTTCATGTGTTCCATTTCTTTTCTATGTTGCATTTTCATGGTTTCCATTTCTTTTCTATGCTGGGCATTCATTGCTTCCATCATGATCCTGAGCTCATCTATTTTTTATCTACTTCTGTTCTATAGTCTCCAGTCATGTTTTCATCTTGCTCACCATCTCTGTCATTATCTCAGAAGTTATTGCTGTTTTGAATTTTTCTTGTGCCTCATTTATCTGTTTTGTTACTTCCTCTGCTATCAGTTCAGGCTGTCCAAGTAGTTGACTATCAGACTTTTTCACCACATTTCCCTCAAGAATGTGCCTTTGATGAGCTGGAAGTGTGTGTTTGTGCCTTGCTTAAATGTCTTCTCATTTCTATTTTTGTTGCTTTTACTTTCCAAGGATAAGTTCTTGTGTTAATGCTTTGATCTTCCAGTTAAAGCTGGTCTTTACTTTTTGGGTTTCTAATTACTCTGAGACACTCTTATTTTCACTATACCAAGAAGGACAAATGATTAGATCAATAACATCACCTTAGCCCAAGTGATACCATCATCAACAATAGTAACATCTAGCACATTTTAGAAAATGACAATTTCTGGATGTTATTAGGCTATCGTTTTTTTAAATCTTTATTAAATTCATTGGTACATATTAGATGTACCCCACAGTTACATTCATCATAGGGATCTTTTACCTATACATGACTTGTCAGGTTCTTATTTTTCCAATTCCCCAATCCTACTCTCAGCCCCTCCTCCTTTCCCTGTTTACAAAGATATTCTTTTCATGTTTTTCCTTTTCACAAATTTTTTCTTTTCCCTTTTGACCTTTCCCCTGCTCCTCCCACTTCCTCTACTCTTTTTGATTTTTCTTCCTGTTATACAATATCTATTATGCATTTTAATCCTTATTCACACTTTTACTTTTTCACACTAAGAAACTATTCCATATTTACACATGGGTAACATTAATTTCTCTTAAGGGTATGGGCTAAATGTGCTTCCACTTAGCATTAAATCTCTCTAGTTTCTCATTTTTTATGGCTGAGTAGTATTCCATTTTATAAAGAAAAATATATCTTCTTTATCCAATCTCTAGTTGATAGGCAATTGGGTGGTTTCCAAATTCTAGCTATTAAATCTACCACTTTTACCTGTGTGAATTAAATCAGCACAAAATATGTTTATAGTGAATATACTCTTCAATATAGCAACTTTACCCTCTCTGATGGGTACTTGGAAGGAGTTGTGGAGGGAGGGATATATAGGAAGGAGAAATGTTAGTAAGGCCTGGGGGCACAGGAAGATCACAAACTGTCTTAAACTGTTGAAAAGTGGAGGAAAAGACAGAACAAAAAACATATACAATAATAGAGCAACCTAAATGCAATAGGGAGTCTAGAAATTGCATTGACTTTCTTTTAAAACTAGTGAAATTTGAGAGAACAAAAAAAGAGAACAGAAAGAAATTTGAATTAGGACAGGAACAGGAACAAAAAGGGATAGTAATGAAGAACAAGGTGGGAGAGAGAGAGTGATAGGGAGAGAGACAGAAAGAAAAGAAAAAAGAAAATATTGAGAAGAGACAAAGATGGGTAAATTGTTTTTAATTATTAAAAGTAAGAGAATGAAGTTACTTTGAAAAGGAAAAAGAAAAATAAAGGGTCTCCTTATGGATATGTCTCTGCTGATGCAACAGACAGTGTGGGTAGGAATGTGAAGGTCTAACTCAATTAGTCTCAGTAAGCCAGCACTGACTCCTGTGGTTCTGGCTGATTTCCGGCTGAAAGACACAAATTGGGATTTCTGACTTCCTTCTAGGTTGAACTCTGCAAGCTTCTACTGCAGGTTTCAGCTACCTTTCCTCTGAAAAAAGTCTAGGGTCTGATGGGAAGTGGTGATCCCTCTGACTTACCAACCATGGTGGTCTGGTATGCCTTTTTTCAGAGTTTTTCTTCACTTTTCCACTGAGCTTCAATTTTCATCTAAGAGCTTAAGAGAGGCCCTCTTGTCTTGTTTACTTCTGCTCTATCATCTGGAATTCAGATCAATGTCCCTTCTGCCCCTCTGCACTCTGTGGTGTGGATCCACGTGTTTTTATGGCCCAGCAGCCAGAGATTCACATGTGGGGTGGTGACTGTATAGGCACCAGTGAGCTGGGTTCCTCAACTCCTCTGCATGGAAGTGGATGGGCTCAGCATAGGGTCCCACACTCTGCTGAACTACAAGTCTCCTCCAGATTTTGCTTCTTGAACATTTCTGCCAGTCTATTTCTTTTGATTGGTGAATCAAGATCATTAACATTAATGACTATAATTGATATGTATTGACGTATGCTTGTCATGATATTTTCCTGTTGTTGGATTCCTTTTTTTCCCTTATTTAATTTCTTGACTTGTGTGATGGATTCATTCTGTTGGGGTTCTTTGAGTTGTAATCCTAATTTTATCTTTCTAGAATATCTTTGAGAGTATTTTAGGGTGCTGATTTAAATTTCATAAAATTCCATTTTTGTTGGGAGTGTAGACTGGTGCAACCACTATGGAAATCAATATGGAGATACCTCAAAGAGCTGTGACTAGAGGTTCCATTTGACCCAGCCATCCCTCTGCTGGGTATCTTTCAAAAAGAATTAAAAGTATCATATCACAGTGATATATGAGCACCTATGTTTATAGTGGCACAGTTTGTAATAGCTCAAACTTGGAAACAGTCCATTTGTCCATAAGTTGGAAACTGGATAAAGAAGATGGGTTTTTCTATAAAGCGGAATGCTACTCAGCCACAGATAATGAGAAAGTAGAGTCATTCATAAGAAAATGGATACATATTGAGGATATACTCCTAAGTGAAATAAATAAGCCACACGTGTAAATACTGAATAGTTTCTCTCATGTTAAAAACTATAATAGTACATAAAATCCTAAGGAGATAATTGATAGTGTGAAATAGGAAGAAAAGGGCTAAAGGTGTAGGCAAAGTGGGAAGGGTAGGGGAAAGGTAATAACGGAAAAGAAAAAAATACGACAAAATGCAAAAAATGGAAATAAAGTGTTTGTAAATGGGGATGGGGGGAATGAAGGAAGGGCAGGGACAAGGGGAAAATATGAGAACCAAGACTTATCATATAAAGGTACAAGATTCCAATAATGAATGTAACTATACTGTATACCTAAAATATATCAATAAACTCAAAAAATAAAAATAAGTAAAGAAAGAAAGGAGTCTCCATTAAGTACTATCATGATTCTTCAGGATAGCCCACCTTATACAATAGGGTATATTTTCATTTTTATTTTTCTTCCTTTTTTATTCAGCCCAAACTTACTTTATAGGGTATTTTTTGCCCTTGCCCATCTGTTTTCTTTTGCTATCTTTGATAAATGTGAACTCTTATCTCTGTTTAGGCTTGTTTCATTCAATTCTATGTCCAAACAAGAAAGAAACTTGAAATCACTTTTAAAAATAGAATCCAGCACCCCCAGATTTTAGTAGCAATACCACTATCATTCAGATTATACAGATGATGAAACTAAGGCTTAGAGAAATTCAACAAATTACAGTACAAAAATAAGTGGAGTTCAAAATTCAAACCTAGAAATTTATTTATTTATTATTTATTTATTTATTTTCATTGAGTTTATTGATACATTTTATGTAAACAGTACAGTTACATTCATCATTGGGATCTTGTACCTTTACATGAAAGGTCTCGGTTCTTTTTTTTTTTCCCCTTATCCCTGCCCTCCCTTCACCTCCTCCCTTTCCCATTTACAAATACTTTATTCCCATTTTTTCATTTTCTCACTTTTTCTTTTCCCTTATTTCCTTTCTCCCATCCTTCCCACTTCCCCTACACCTTTAGCCCTTTTCTTCCTATTTCACCTTGAGAGTTATATCATTAGGATCTTATGTACCATTATAGTTTTTCAGACCAGAGAAACAATTCAGTATTTAAACCCAGAAAATTAATTCTGGCCAGAATTTGTCTCAAAAGAGTCTCACAACATTTTGTAAATAATATAAATAATTTATAATGCTCTTGGCTGATAGTCATGATAATGGATTTTTACCTTGAAATACAATTCAGTAGTCTACAAGTATTTTTTTTGTTTTATGATAAAATATTTTCTTTCTGCTCTTTTGGGGATGTTGAGGAGAAAACATAGGTAATAAAATACCTGACTTAAGCACAATGTCTTCTAGATAGAGAAATTCTTGTATTTCAAAATTTGTACACTATTATAGGGCACATTATGTGAATTTAATAGATGCATACATTTAAGCAAATCACATTAGAGTAAGAATAATTCCCATTTCCAAAAATTAATAATTTTTATGCATTGGGAATTTGATACTCTTTTTCAGCCATACACTATACAATGATTCCTCAAAAATAAGACCTAGCAACAAAATAATCACCTTTGGAACAGGAGATCAAAAATGCCAGCCAAAATCAGCATATCCTTGCCTTACCTGTTATCCCTTTTTGCTTGCTTTTTATGTACTCTGTAAGGTAGGTGAAGTGAGGATATGCTGATTGGGTATGACATATTTTAATATTACATATATTGGTACATTTTAGAAATATAATGTAATGGCATTCATCATTGGAAATGTGTAACTTTATAAAATTTGTCTTTGTTCTTATATTTCCCTTGCACTCCTTTCAACCCCTCCATGCATCTCTATTTATGAAGAATTTGTTTCCACTTTTTCATTTTACCATATTGATTGCATCACCTTCTTTCCTTTTCTTGACCACTGCCAGTTATCCTTCCACTCTGCACCAATTCTTCCTACTTCACGTTATCATACCTTCTGATCCTTATACTTTCTGCTCCTCACTCCGGAGAAACTATTCAGAATTTACATAATGTGTGTCATATTTATTTCACTTAAGAGTATGGCCTCAATGTGCATCCATTTAGCTATAGATGCCCCTAATTTCTCACTCTTTATCACTGAGTAGTATTTCATTTTATGAAAAACTTTTTTTTCTTTATCCTGTTTCCTGTTGATGGGCAATTGAGTGATTTCCATGTTTTACCTTTCAAAAAATGCTGCCATGAAAATGGGTGCACATATATTGCTATGACATGATTCTTTGAATTATTTTGGGAAGATGCCCAGCAGGGGAATAGTGGGGTAAATGGGACCTCTAAACCTAGATCTTCAAGTTATCTCCATCCTGATTTCCACAATGGTTGCACCAGTCTACCCTCCCACCAAGAATGGAAAAGTGCTCCTTTTCCCCATAATCACTGCCAGCATCTGTCATTGGTTGATTTTTATGATAGCAGCCATTCTTTGTGGGTTCAGTGAGAAGTTCAGTGTTGTTTTCATTTGCATCTCACAAATGACCAGTGATACTGAAAATTTTTTCATGTGTTTATTTGTTGTTTCTACTTCTTTGTCTGACAAATGTCCATTCACTTCAGCTGCCCATTTTTTTATTGGATTTTTAAATTTGGGAGCTCTGATTTTTTAAAGATCTTTGTATGTTCTAGATAGTAGACTTTGTTTGAGGAACACCTGGTAAAAATCATATCAGACAATGTGGGTTTTCTCTTCATGCTGTTGGAAGTTTCTCTTGCCATACAAAAGCTTTTTAATGGAAGAGATACCATTTGTTAATTCCACATTCTACTTGATGTGCAACTGAGGTTTTTGTTCATGAACTATTTACCTTAACCAAAGTTTTCAACAATTCTACTTATCCACTCTTCAAGAAGATTTAGTGTTTCTGTTTTAAAATTTAGATCTTGGGATGGTGAGGACCAGGGAAGCCACACAGAGAACCTGCCCTCACTCAAGCCTGCATCCAACAGATAGTGAGGACTGGAGAAGCTGCAGGGAGATTCAGACCTTTCTTGCCTGCATTAAGTTGACAGTGAAGATCAGGGAGGCTGCACAGAGATTCCTCTCTTGCTCCAGCCTGTATCCAGTGGACAGTGAGGATGGGTGAGCCATGCAAGTGCCTCTGCAACATACTCCCCATGCTTGCAGGCCTCCTGATTGTAGCAGTTCCTGGATCCAATCTGCAGAGACACAGGTGGTCATAAAAGTAATTTTACTGAGCTCCAGAAGGTAGAATGGAAGAGAAAAACTGCAATAAAGGCACATCAGACTTACGTAGTTGGTAAGTTGGAGAGATCAAAACTTTCCATCAGAACTTTGACCATATTCAGAGAAAGGGCAGAGGGAACCTGTAGAAGAAACTTGCAGAGTTCAACCCTGCAAATGGCAGGGAGCTCAATTTGGGCCTTGTAGCCCAAATTCAGCCTGAATCTCATGGGTCTGCCATCAACTAGCTGAGACTAAATAACTTAGTTCTGCACATTGCTGTGCACATTGTCTATTGTGAGCAGCAGAGATATACCCTGAATGAGGCTCTCCAAATTATTTTCTTCATTTTATGATGCAAATTCTTGCTTTTTTCTGTCATCTTTTTCCCACTCACTCTGTTGCTCCCTCATATTATTCTTCATCTCCCTTTCTGTTCCTCTTCCTGTCCAAATTTGCATTTCTTCTTTTTTTATTTCTTTCTTCATTCATTCTTTTCTTTTTGTCTTTCTTTTTTCTTCACTCGAGAGTCACCACTTTAAAAGGAAAGCGAGTCCCTAATATAGTTAAATTGTTCTATTCTTATCCATCTTCTTGCACTTTGCCTTTCCCTTTTGTCTTCAACAGTTTCCTAAAGTCTGCATGGTCATCCTATGTCTTCTGGCTTCAAACCTTCTCCAATTCTTCTACCAACCTATTCCTCTCTTCCTAACTCCACCTAAGTCAGCATCCAAAAGGGTAAATTTGCTATACTGAAGAGTTTATTCACTATAAACATATTTTGGGCTGCTCCTCAATTTTGATTTAATTTACATGGCTTAAAGGTGGTACCTGCATAACTACCACAACTGGTCAATTTTTAAGCTGTGTTTGATGCTATTGTGAGTAGCTATATCAGGAAGATCAGAGTCCTAAACTAGGAATAAAGCAGGACAGCCTAACAGCAAAGCTAAAAATGAGAAAACACTTAAGCAAGACCCAAAGACAAAATTCCAGTTCACCAATGGCAAACTCAAGGGAAATGAGGTGGAAAAGTATGACACTCAACCACCAGGACACCCTAAACTCATAGCACAGGAAGTAAAAAAACAGGTAAATCAGGCTCTAGAAAAATTCAAAACACAAATAATTTCCCATATAACTACAGAGATGATGAGCACAATGAAAGACATGATTAGAGACTGTAGAACAAAAACTGACACTAAAATAGATGTGCTCAGGACCATTATAGAAGCCACATAGGTCCAGCATAAGAAAGAAATTGAAACCACAAATGCCCAAAATAGAGAAGAAATGGAATCCATTAAACAGATTCAAACAGATATCCGGGAGACCAAAAACTCTATTGAATTTTCACAACAGGATAAATGAATGTGAAGGTAAAATTTCAGATATAGAAGATAGGATTGCAGTCAATGACCATGAAAAGAGAAGTCTCTTAAAAACATTAGGGGATCATGAACAATAGATCCAGCAACTCCTAGATGATGCAAAGAATAACATGAGACTGAAATGAATCCATGAAGTAGCAGGAGAAAATGCAAATGACTTTAAAAAGCTGTTCAAGAATTAATGACAGAAAACTTCTCAAACAGAGGAAGAAAGTGACATACAGAAAATTGAGGCATATAGGATTCCAACTAGCCATGATAAAAAAAATATCTAGACCTAGACATATAATAGTCAAGATCTCAGAAACCCAACAGAAGAACAAAATACTACAAGCATCAAGAGAAAAGAAATAGATCACATGCAAAGGAAAAAGACATCAGAATCACAGCAGACTTTTCAACTCAAACACTCAGGTCAAGGAGAGCCTGGATTGAGGTATTTCAAATCATAAAAGAAAACAACTTCCAACCTAGACTGATACATCCTACAAAACTCTCTTTCAAAATGGATGGAGAAATAAGACACTTCCACGACAAAGAACACCTGAGAAACTTCATGAATACCAAACCAGTACTACAAACAATTCTAAACAATATCCTAGAAAAAGACAATGAAGGTCACAACATCATGAGGCTCAACAGAGCAAATCAGTAAGGTAAGCCAAGAAAGTAAAGGGAGAGGGGGGAAAATGAGAAACAGCCAACAACAGGACAATAACATGACAATGATAAGGCAGTACATATCAGTGATAACCATCAATGTCAATGGCCTCAATTCACCAATCAAAAGAAATAGATTGGTAGAATGGAGTAAGAAGCAAAATCCAACACTATGTTGTATACAAGAAACACACTTAGTGCAAAAAGAAATGCAAAGTCCAACAGGAGCCCAGAAAAAAAGCAGGGGTTACTATCTTATTCACAGACAAAGCAAATTTCAAACCAAAACTGATTAAGAGAGATAAAGAAGTCCACTACGTCCTTGTAAAGGGAACAATTCAAGAGGAAGAGATGACAATCATAAATATATATGAACCAAATATTAATGCCCCCATCTATATAAAATAAATATTAAGGAACAAGAAAAACAAAATAAGCATTAATACAATTATAGCAGGAGACCTAAACACCCCATTGTCACAAATAGACAGATGATCTAGACAAAAAAATCAACAACAAAATACTAGAACTGAATCAGGGTTTGAACACATGGACTTAATAGATGTCTATAGAGTGTTCCACCCCACAAAATCAGAATATACTTTATTTTCAGGTACACATGGATCATTCTCCACAAAAGACCACACACTAGTTCATAGAAGAGGTTTAAATAAATGCATTATCCCATGCATATTATAAACTCTTAGAGCAATTAAGCTGGAGATCAATGGCATAAGAAAACATAAGAACTTCACAAACACATGGAAATTGAACAACACTCTCCTGAACAATCAATAGGTTACAGCAGAAATTAAAGAAGAAATTAGACAGTTCTTACAAATAAATGATAATGCCAATACAACATACAGCAATCTATGGGGCACAATGAAAACAGTTCTAGGTGGAAAATTCAGAGCAGTGAATGCCCACCCTACAATAACAGAGCAAGCTCAAACAAAAAAAAACCTAATGATGAATCTTAAACTCCTAGAAAAAGAAGAGCAAGCAAAACCCAAAGCTTGTACAAGGGTGAAAATTATAAAGATTAAAGCAGAAATCAATGCAATGGAAACAAAGAGAATGATACAAAAAAAATCAATGAATTGAAGAGTTAGTTTTTTTAAAGAATAAATAAAGTCAATAAACCACCAGCCAACCTTGTCAAAAAAGGAAAGAAAATCTCATATACATGCAATTAGTAATGAAAAATGTGAAGTCACAACAGATCCAGAAGAAATCTAGAAGGTCATCAATACCAACTTTGAGAACCTCTACTCTAATAAAATGGAAATCACAGAAAAAATGGACAGATTTCAAGATACTTATGAATTATCAAAGTTGAATGAAGATAAAAATATTAAAACCTTCCAAATACAATTACTGAAATTGAAAATCTAAATAAAAGTTTACCAATCAATAAAAGCCTAGGTCCTGATAGATTCAATGCTGAATTTTACAAGATATTTAGAGAAGAACTATGGCCACTACTCTTTAAACATTTCAATGAAATTGAAAGGGAAGCAATGCTTCCAAATTCATTCCTGGAAGCAAGTGTAACTTTGATTCCCAAATCAGGGAAAGATCCAACCAAAAAAGAGAACTATAGGTCAATCTCCCTAATGAACATAGATGCAAAAATTCTTAACATGATACTAGCAAACAGAAAACAGAGGGTCATCAAGATGATGATACACTCTGACCAAATCATATTTCTTCCAGGGAAACAAGGATGGTTCAACATACATAAATAAATAAATGTAATACACTATATTAACAGAGTGAAGGACAAAAACCATATGATCATCTCAATAGATGCAGAAAAAGCATTTGACAAATTCAACACCCATTCATGATAAAAAAAACCTTGTAAAAAATTGTTATATATGGTCTTTATTTCAACTTGATAAGACTATCTATGAAAACCCAACAGCCAACATCATATTAAATGGCCAAAAATTGAAAACCTTCATGTTAAAATCAGAAACAACACAAGGATTCCCACTATCACCACTCCTCTTCAATATAATTCTGAAAACATTAGCCACAGCAATTAGAAAAGAGAAAGAAATTAAAGCAATAGAGATAGGAAAGGAAGAAATTAATCTATCATTATTTGTTGATGATATGAATCTCTACATAGAAGACATAAAAGACTCTGCCAAAAGACTTCTAGACTTAACTGACAATTTCATCAGTGTAGCTGGATACAAAGGTAGACACTCAAAAATCAGTAGCCTTCCTGTACTTGAATAACAGACTCACTGAGAGAGTAATTATGGAAACAATTCCTTTCACAATAGCATCCAAAAAAAATGATGTATCTAGGAATCAATCTAACACAAGAAGCAAAAGACCTCTACACTGAAAACTACAGCACTATCAAAAAAGAGATCAAAGAGAATATAAGAAAATGGAAAGATATACCCTGCTCCTGGGTAGGCAGAACCAACATAGTGTAAATGGCCAAACTACAGAAACTGCTGTACAAATTCACTGCTATTCTGACTGAAAATTCCAACAATATATTTCACAGAACTACAGAAAATAATCCAAAAATTAATTTGGAACCAGAAGAGGCCTAAAATAGCAAAAGCCATTCTAGGTACCTGAGACCTGGTAGGGGGTATAACATTTCCCAACTTGAAACTATAAGACAAAGTCACTGTGATAAAAACAGCATGGTACTGGAAAAGAAAATGACCTGAGAATCAGTGGAATGGATTGGACAATGCAGAAAAAACTTCAGATATACTCAGCTGCCACATCTTTGACAAAGTTGCTGATCATCCTCACTGGAGGCAAGATGGTCTCTTTAATAAATGGTGCTGGATAAATTGGATTTCCATTTGTTAAAGATTAAAACTAGAGCCTTATCTTTCACCATGCACCAAACTAAAATCCAAGTGGATTAAATTTCTAAGTATTAAAAAGAAACACTAAATTTGCTGGAAAATACATTAAGCAGAACTCTTGAAGACATTGGCATAGGAAAAGACTTTATGAACAAATCCTCAGTAACATGGGAAGTAGTAGTAAGAATCCACAACTGGGATCTCATCTTATTAAAAAGCTTCTGCCCTTCAAAAAAACATCAACAGAAATAAGAGACAACCTACAATGTGGGAAAAAATTTTTTACAAGTTGTTCCTCACACAAAGGAGTCTTACCTAGAATATATAAAGAACTCAGAAAACCAGGCCCCCCAAATATAAAGACCTGATTGAAAAATGGGCATCTGAAATCAACAGACATTTCTCAGACAAAGAAGTAAAGGCAGCAAATAAATATATAAAAAATATTCCACATCCCTGGTCATTCAAGAGATGTAGATGGAAACAGCACTGACTCTCCACCTCACTCCAGAAAGAATGGCTGCTATCAAGAAATAAACCAATAACAAATTTTGGCAGGGTTGTGCAAAGAAAGGAACTCTTCTCCATTTTTTATTGGAGTGCAGAATGGTGCAGCCTCTATGGAAATCAATATGGAGATATCTTAATGAACTAGGCTTAGAAGTTCCATTTGACCCAGCTATCCCTCTGCTGGGTACCTTTCCAAAAGAATTAAAAGAATCATACCACAGTGATATATGGACACCCATGTTTATAGCAGCTTGTAATACAGTTTGTAATAATATTACAGTTTGTAATACCTAAAACTTGGAAACAGACTAATTGCCCATCATTCGGAGACTGGATAAAGATGTGGTTTTTCTATAAAATGCAGTACTGAATAGCCATAAATAATGAGAAATTAGAGTCATTCAAAGGAAAATGGATCCATATTGAGGCCATACTCTTAAGTGAAATAAATAAGGCACACGTGTAAATACAGAATAGTTTCTCTGGTGTGAAAAACTAAAAGTGTAAATAAGATCTAAATGGTATATTTAACAGTGTAAAATAGGAAGAAAAAGGCTAAAAGTTTAGGGGAAGTGGGAAGTTTAGGGGAAAGGAAATAAGGGAAAAGAGAAAAATATGAAAAAAAGAAAATATGGAAGCAAAGTTTTTGTAAACAGGAAAAGCTATAAGGGGTGAAGGGAGGGCAGGGGTATGGGGAAAAATGAGAACCAAGATCTGTCTTGCAAAGGTACAAGATCCCAGTGATGAATGTAGCTGCACTGTATACCTAAAAAGCACCAATAAACTCAATGATTAAAAATAAATAAACAAATAAATAAAAACAAAATTTAGATCTTTACACATATGTGTAAATACTGAATAGTTTCTCTGTTATTAAAAATAAAAGTGTCAATAAGATCCAAATTGTATACCTGGTAATGTGAAATAGGAAGAAAAGGGCTAAAGTTGTAGGGGAAGTGGGAATAGTAGGGAAAAGAAAATAAGTGACAATAAAAAATACGAGAAAAGGAAAGAAATGGAAACAAAATCTTTGTAAATAGAGAAGGGAGGAGGGGGTGAAGAGAGGGCAGAGATAAGGCAAAAAATGAGAACCATGTTCTGTCATGTAAAGGTACAAGGTCCTTATGATGAATGTAACTGTACTGTATATTTAAAATGCACCAATAAATTCAATAAGATAAATAAAATTTAGATATTTAATCTATTTCAATTTTAGTTTAGTGCATAATGATAGATACAGGAATTTACGTCTAGTTTTATCTTTGGCAAGTTAAAACCCAGTATTTCCAGCACCATTTATTAAAGAGCCTGTCATTCTTTCATTGAGGTTTTTGGCTCCTTTGTCGAATATGAGGTGGCTGAGTATGTTTAAAATCACAGTAGCTTTGTAGTGTGGTTTCAGGTTGGGGATTGTGATACCCCTTATCTTGTCTGTTTTACTATTTTAGGTCTCTTCCTGCTCCAGATGAATTTTTGGATTGTTATCTTAAGTTCTGCGAAGTATGCTGTTGGAATGTCAATTTGGGTTTTATAGAATCTATACAGAAGTTTTTGAAGTATAGCAAATGTTGCTGTATTGGTTCTTCCTACCGAGGAGAAAGAAAATTCTTTCAATGTTTTAATATCTTCTTCAATCTCTTTTTTCAGTGTGGTATAGTTTTCAGAGTAGAGGTTCTTTATTTCTTTTGTTAGGTTTATTCCTATTTTCTTTTTTTTTTTGTGCTGTTGGGAAAAAAATTGTTTGTCCAGTTCCTTTTTGAGTCTATTGTTCGTGTACAGGAAAGATATTGATTTTTGTGTGTTGACCTTGTATCCAGCTATTCTATTGAATATGATTATTAAGTGTAAAAGACTTTTGGTGGAGTTCTTGAAGTCTTCCATATAGTGTATCATGTCATGTGTAAAAAATGACAATTTAACTTCTTCATTTCCTATGTTTATTCCTTTTCTTTCTTTATTGTTTTCTAATTGATGTAGCTAATGTTTCCAAAACTATATTGAACAAGAGTGGAGATAGTGGATATCTGTGTCTTCTTCCCAATTTTACTGTGAAGGATTTCAGTTTTTGAACATGTAGTATGATGTTGGCTATTGGTTTTTCATAGATGGCATTCATCAGATTGAGTTAGAGACAATCTATTACAATTTTTTGTAGGGTTTTTAATCATGAATGTGTGTTTGATTTTGTAGAATGCTTTTTCTGCCTCTATTAAGAGGATCTTTTGGTTTTGTCATTCACTCTATAAATACAGTGTTTTATATTTATTGATTTGCATATGTTGAACCATCCCTGAATCCCTGGGTTGAACCCCACTTGTTCAGGGTGTAGGATCTTCTTGACAATATTCTGCATTCCTTTTGCCAGTATCTTAAGGATTTTTGCATTTATGTTCATTAGTGAAATAGTTTTCTTTACCAGTGTGTTCTTTCTCTGCTTTGGGAATCAAGGTGAGGCTTACTTCCAGCAATGAATTTGGGAGTATTGCTTTCATTTCAATTTCATGAAGAGTTTAAACAGTAGCGGCAATAGTTCCTCTCTAAATGTCTTGTAGAATTCTGCAGGCTTGTAGAAATGTCCATCATGACCTGGACATTTTTTTGCTTGGTAAGATTTTAATTATATTTTCATTTTCTTAGATTAATATAGGGGTGTTTCGAATTTTTAGTTCCTATTTGTTCAATTTTTAAAATGATATGCATCTAAAAATCTGTCCATTTATTCTGGTTTCCATCTTATTGCTGTATATGTTCTCAAAGTAGATATTGATTCTTGTCTGGATTTCTGCTGCGTCAATTGTAATTTCACCCTTTTCATTCCTAATTCCATGGATTAGGACTTTTTTTTCCTTTTTTGATAAGATTGGTTAAAGTTTTGTCAATTGTGTTTATTCTTTCTAAGAATCAACTTTTGTTTTGTTGATTTTTTTTTTGTCTCATTATCTTAGTCTCCATTGCATTGTTTTCTGCTCTGAGCTTTGTGTTTCGCCTGACCTTGTTTTTCTAGAACCTTGAGGTTCAGTTTTTAAATTGCACTCGCACTGTTTTCCTAAAATGAGTATTCACTGCTATGAATTTCACTCATAAGAGTGCTTTCATAGCTTCCCATAGATTCTGATATGATGTATCATCATTGTCATTTAATTGTAGGCACTCTCTTATTTCTTCTTTAACTGCCTCTGTGAGCCATTGGTTATAAAGAACTGTGTTGCCCAATTTCCATGTGTTTATGAAATTGTTTCAGTTTCTTTTGCTATTGATTTCCAATTTCATTGCACTGTGCTCTGACAGAATACAGGGATCACTTCAATTTCTTTGCACTTATTTAGACATGTTCTATGAGTCAGTATGTCATCTATTTTGAAGAACAACCCATATATAGCTGAAAAGAATATATTCTGATTTTGTGGGGTGGATTACCCTGTTAACATCTGTTAAATTCATTTCTTCAAGTTTGATTGAGTTCTAGTATTTCATTGCTTATTTTCTGTTGTGTTGATTTATCTATCTGTGACATTGTGGTACTGACGTCTTCCACTACTATTGTGTTAGTGCTTATTTGATTTTTCATGTCCATTAGTATATGTTTTATATAGTTAGGCACACTAGTGTTCAGTGCACATATATTTATGACTACCATCTCTTCCTCTTGGATTGTTCCCTTTAGAAGGAAATCATTTCTTTCTTTGTCTCTCTTACTGTTGGTTTGAAATCCACTTGATCTGCAAAGAATGCAAGTAATGCTTTTTTTGTGTGTTCCTTTCCCATGGACTATTGTGTTCCTGCCTTTAAGTTTCAGTCTATGAGTTTCTTTTTGAGTTGTGTTTTTCTTCTATGCAGCATATTGTTGGATCTTGCTTGTTGACCCATTCTGCCAAACTATTTCTTTTATTTTTAATTGAATTTATTGGTACATTCTAGGTAAACAGTACAGTTACATTCATTACTGGGATCTTGTACCTTTACATGCCAGGTCTTGGTTCTCATTTTTTCCCTGGCCCCCACCCTCCCTTCATCCCCCCTCCCCTCCCCACCTTCAAACACTGTAATTTTATTTTTATATTTTTTCTTTTC
>NW_022900951.1:48409473-48427917 GCF_012274545.1 Fukomys damarensis | reverse complement strand
TGATGACATTCATCATGGGGAATTTGCACCTTTACACAAATATGTCTTGGTTCTTATTTTTTTCCCCATTCCCCTGCCCTACCTTCGATCTCTCCACCCCTCCCCACCTTCAAACACTGTAATTTTATTTTTATATTTTTTCTTTTCCCTTATTCCCCTTTCCCTATCCTTCTCACTGTCCCCACATTTGGTCCTTTTCTTCATATTTCATGTTGCTATTGTCCCATTAGGATCTTGAGTACTATTTTAGTTTTTCACACCAGAGAAACTATTCAGTATTTGGATACGTGTGACTTATTTATTTCACTTAGGAGTATATCCTCAAAAATGTACCCATTTACTTATGAATGAATCTACTTTCGCATTCTTTATGGTTGAGTAGTATTCCATTTTATAGAAAAACCACATCTTCTTTATCCAGTTAACAACTGATGGGCAGATGGGCTGTTTCCAAGTTTTAGCTATTAAAAACTGTGCCGCTATAAACGTGGGTGTGCATATATCACTATGGTATGATTCTTTTAGTTATTGTGGAAAGATACCCAAAAGGGGGATGGCTGGGTCAAATGGAACCTCTAATCCTTATTTCTTTGAGGTATCTCTATATTGACTTCCACAGTGGTTGCACCAGTCTGCACTCCCCAAAATAATGGAGAAGGGTTCCTTTCTGCAGCCAGCACTGCCAGCATTTGTTTTTGTGTGATTTCTTGATAGCAGCCATTCATTGTGGGGTGAGGTGAAATGCTGTTTTCATCTGCATCTCTCGAATGAACAATGATAAGGAACATTTTTTCAAATATTTAATTGCTGCTTTTATTTCTTTGTATAAGAAATATTTGTTTGTTTCAGATACCGATTTTTGAATTGGATCTTTATATTTGGGGGGCAGATTGTTTTGAGTTCTTTTTTTAGGGGGTACCAGGGATTGAACTTGGGTCTTTCGCTTGCAAGGCAGGCCACCAAACCACTTAGCTAAATCCCTGGCCCCTTGAATTCTTTATATATTCTCTATAATAGTCCTTGCTCTGAGAAGCAGGTGGTAAAAAGTTTTTCCCACATTGTAGGTTGTCTCTTAGTTCTGTTGATGGTTTCTTTTGCAGTGTAGAAGCTTTTTAATAAGATGAAATACGAGTTACTGATTCTTTGTGCTAGTTCCCGTGCTACTGAGGATTTCTTCATGAAGTCTTTCCCTATGCCAATGTCTTCCAGAGTTCTGCCGAACTTATCTTCCAGAAAGTTTAGTGTTTCTGTTTTAATATTTAGATCTTTAATCCACTAGGATTTTAATTTAGTGCATGTTGACAGATAAGGGTCTAGTTTTAATCTTTTGCAGGTTGAGATCCAGTTTTTGCAGCACAAATTATTAAAGAGACTATCTTTCCTCCAGTGGGGACTGTCAGCTCCTTTGTCAAAGATGAGGTAGCTGAGTACATCTGGAGTTGTTTTTGTGTCTGCCAATCTGTTCCACTGATCCTCAGGTCTGTTTTTTTCCAGTACCATGCTGTTTTTATCACAGTAGCTTTGTAGTATAGTTTCAAACTGGGAATTGTTATACCCGCTGCCATGTGTCTGTTACCTAGGATCACTTTTCCTATTCTAGGTCTCTTATGGTTCCAAATGGATTTTTGAATTCTTCTTTCTAGTTCTGTCAAATATAGTGTTGGGATTTCAATTGGTATTGCATTGAATCTGTATGGCAGTTTTGGTAGTGTGGCCATTTTCACTATGTTGATTCTTCCTACCCAGGAGCAGGGGAGATCTTTCCATTTTCTTATATCCTCCTCGATCTCTTTTTTCCGAGTGCTGTAGATTTCATTGTAGAGGTCTTTTGCTTCTTTTGTTAGATTGGTTACCAGATACTTCATTTTTGGGGGGTGTTATTGTGAAAGGAATTGTTTCCCTAATTTCTCGTTCAGTGAGTCTGTTATTTGTGTACAAGAATGCTATTGATTTTTGGGTGTTGACCTTGTATCCAGATACTCTGCTAAAAGTGTCTATTAAATCGAGAAGCCTTTTGGTGGAGTTTTTTGGGTCTTCCATGTACAGTATCATATCATCAGAAAATAATGACAGTTTAACTTCTTCCTTTCCTATCTTTATTCCTTTAATTTCTTTCTCTTGTCTAATTGCTATGGCTAATGTTTCCAGAAGAGTGGTGATAGTGGGCATCCTTGTCTTGTGCCTGATTTTAACATGAAGGTTATTAGCTTTTGGCCATTTAATATGATGTTGGCTGTTTGTTTTTCATAGATAGCCTATATTAAGTTGAGACATAGACCATCTATTCCAATTTTTTGCAGAGTTTTTATCATGAATGGATGTTCAATTTTGTCTAATGCTTTTTCTGCATCTATCGAGAGGATCATGTGGTTCTTGTCCTTGACTTTGTTAATATAATGTATTACATTAATTGGTTTACGTATGTTGAACCATGATTGCATCCCTGGAATAAATCCAACTTGGTCGGGATGTATGATCTTCTTGATGATCCTCTGTATTCTGTTTGCTAGTATCTTATTGAGGATTTCTGCATCTATATTCCTTAAGGAGATTGGCCTATAGTTCTCTCTTTTTGTTACATCTATCCCAGGTTTGGGAATCAAAGTGATATTTGCTTCCAGTAATGAATTTGGAAGTATTGCTTCCCTTTCAATTTCACTGACTAGTCTGAAGAGTAATGGCAGTAGATGTTCTCTAAATGTCTTATAAATTTAGCAGTGAATCCATTAAAACCTGGGCTTTGCTTTGTTGGTAAGTTTTTAATTGCATTTTCACTTTTACTGATTGTAACTGGGGTGTTTAAAATGTTTTTATCTTCTTTGTTCAACTTTGGTAATTCATAAGTATCTAGAAATCTGTCCATTGCTTCTGTGTTTTCCATTTATTAGAGTACACATTCTCATAGTATGTATCAATGATCCTCTGGATTTCTGTGGGATCTGTTGTGACTTCACCTTTTTCATTCCTGATTGCATGAATTTGAGCTTTTTCTTTCCTTTTTTTTGATAAAGTTTGCTAAGGGTTTATCAATTTTATTTATTCTTTCAAATAACCAACTCTTTGATTCATTTATTTTCTGTATCATTTTCTTAGATTCCATTGCATTGATTTCTGCTCTAATATTTATAATTTCCTCTCTTGTTTGAGCTTTTGGTTTTTCGTTCTCGTTTTTCTTTTTTTTTTTGTGGTACCCGGGATCGAACTCAGGTCCTTGCGCTTGTGATGCAGGCCACTGAACCCCTGAGCTAAATCCCCAGCCCTTGCTCTTGCTTTTCTAGGAGTCTAAGAGTCATCGTCAGGATGTTTATTTGAACTTGCTCTGTTTTCCTAATGAGAGCATTCAGTGCTATGAATTTTCCATGTAGAACTGCTTTCATTGTGTCCCATAGATTCCTATATGTTGTACTGGCATTTTCAATTATTTGTAAAAACTGTCTGATTTCTTCTTCTAATAAGTTCATACGTTCAAAAGCTTGGTTTAGTTCTAGTATTTCATTGTTGATATTTGACCTAGTTTGATCTATTTGTGATAGTGGGGTAATTAGATCCCCCACTACAATTGTATTAGTGGTTATTTGGTGTTTCATGTTACTTAATATTTCTTTTATATAGTTGGGGCATTTATATTTGGTGCATATATGTTTATGATTGTCATTTCTTCCTCTTGGATTGTTCCTTTTACAAGGATGTAGTGGCCTTCTTTGTCTCTCTTAATCAGGTTTGGTTTGAAATTTGCTTTGTCTGTAAATAAGATTGCTACCCCTGCTTTTTTCTGGGCTCCTGTTGTGTGGTGAATTGTTTTCCATCCTTTCACTTTCAGTATATGGGCTTCTTTTTGCACTAGGTGTGTTTCTTGTATAAAACATATTGTTGGATTTTGAATCTTAATCCATTCTGCCAATCTATTTCTCTTGATTGGTGAATTGAGACCATTGACTTTGATAGTTGTAACCGATTTGTACTGACTTATTATTGTCATATTATGGTCCTTTTGTTGACTATTTTTGTTTTTTGTCCTTTCTTTTTAGTTTCTAGCCTTGGCTATTTGATTTGCTCTGTTGAGCCTCCTGGAGTTGTGATCTTCATTGTCTTTTCCTAGGATATTGTTTAAAATTTTTAGCAGTGCTGGTTTAGTATTCATGAAGTTTCTCAAGTGTTCTGTGTCATGGATGTATATTATTTCTCCATTCATTTTGAAAGAGAGTTTTGCAGGATACATCAGTCTAGGTTGGAGGTTGTTATCTTTTAAGACTTGAAATACCTCACTCCAGGCTGTCCTTGACCTTAGGGTTTGTGTTGAAAAGTCTGCTGCGATTCTGATGGGCTTTCCTTTGCATGTGATTTGTTTCTTTTCTCTTACTTCTTGTAGTATTTTGTTTTTCTGTTGGGTTTGTGGGATCTTGATTATTATATGTCTAGGTGTAGATTTTTTTTATCATGGCTAGTTGGAGCCCTATATGCCTCACTTATCTGTATGTCATATTCTTCCCTTCTGTTTGGGAAGTTTTCTGTCATTAATTCTATGAAGAGCTTTTTTTTTTTAAGTCATTTGTATTTTCTCCTGCTACTTCATGGATTCCTATCAGTCTTATGTTATTCTTCTTTGCATAGTCTAGGAGTTGTTACATTGATTTCTCATGATCCCCTACTGTTTTTAAGAGACCTCTCTTCTCACAATCACTGACTGCAATCTTATCTTCTATATCTGAGATTCTATCTTCGCATTCTTTTATTCTGTTGAAGACACTTTCAGTAGAGTTTTTAATCTCCTGGATATCTGTTTGAATATGTTTTATGGATTTCATTTCCTTCCTATGTTGGGAATTCACGGTTTTCATTTCTCTCTTATGCTTGGCCTTCATGGCTTCTATCATGGTCCTGAGCTCATCTTTTTGTTTTGTTTTGTCAGTTTCTGTTCTAGAGTCTCTAATCATGACTTTCATTTTGCTCACCATCTCTATGGTTATCTGGGCAATTATTTCTGTTTTGAATTTTTCTAGAGCCTGATTGATCTGTTTTGTTGCTTCCTGTGCTTTGACTTCGGGGTGTTCTGGTGGTTCATTATCAGACTTTTCAATCCTCATTTGCCCTACTGTTTGCCATTGGTGTACTGGAAGTCTGTGTTTGTGTCTTGCTTAAGTGTTTTCTCATTTTTATTTTTGTTGTTGGTTTGTTCTTGGTTTAATTTTTGGGTTATTACTTAAATCTTCCTTTTATAGTTGTGCTTTAGCTTTTGGGTCTGTAATGACTCATAGACATTCTCCTTTCCATAAAATCAGAAAAAAACAGCTCAATAAATCAATCACAATTCTTTATCCCAATTAATAAAATTAGCAACTTTTATGATCAAGTGCAACTTGCAAATTGACCACTTGTGGTAGTCATTAGTCTATCACCTTTAAATCATATTTGTTGGTAGTTTCTTTTGCAGTGCAGAAGCTTTTTAATAAGATGAGATCCCAGTTGCTGATTCATTGTGCTAGTTCTTGGGCTACTGAGGATTTCTTTATAAAGTTTTTTCCTATTCCAATGTCTTCGAGGGTTCTGCCTAACTTGTCTTCCAGCAAATTTAGTGTTTCTTTTTTTATATTTAGATCTTTAATCCTCTTGCATTTTAGTTTAGTGCATGGTGAAAGATAAGGTTCTAGTTTTAGTCTTTGGCAGGTTAAAATCAAGTTTTTCCAACACCATTTATTAAAGATGATATCTTAAGCCTGGTGTGATGGTGCAGCCTTGTATTCCCAGAACTCAGGAGGCTGAGGCAGGTAGAACGCTGTGAGTTGGAGACCAGCCTGGGCTACATAATGAGTTCCAGTTCAGTCTCAATTACATAGTGAGACCCTGTCTCCAAAAAACAAAAAAATAAAATAAAATTAATATTAAAATAAAATATAGAGGCTGTCTTTCCTTCAGTGAGGATAGTTGGCTGCTTTGTCAAAGATGAGGTAGCTGAATATATCTGGAGGTTTTTTTTTTGTATCTTCCAATCTATTCCACTGATCCTCAGTCTGTTTCTTTGCCAGTACCATGCTGTTTTTATCACAGTGGCTTTTAGAGACCTTATATTCCAATTGGTTTTAAAGTTTTTTTGTTTTCTTTTTTTACCATGGATGTGTGGTGCACTTTGGCAAATACATTTTCCACCTACTGAGATGATCATGAGTTTTGTTTTTCCTTAGTTCTATTAATGTAGTGTATTGCATTTATTTGTTTGTATATGTTGAACCAACCCTGTATCCTTGGGATGAATCCTTCTTTGCCATGATATATAAAATTTTTGATGATTTATGTGCATTCTGTTTGCCAGTGTCTTACTTAGCAATTTTTTAATCTATGTTCATTGAAGAGTTTAGTCTGTGGTTCTTTTCTTTCATTGGGTCTTTCTCTGGTTTTGCTATCAGGGTAATGCTTGCTTCCAGGAATGACTTTGGGAGTGCTGCTACCCTTTCAATTTTATTGAAATGTTTACAGAGTAGGTGACAGTAGATCTTTATTAAATTTTTTGTAGAATTCAGTAGTGAATTCATCAGGACCTGGGCTATATATTTTTGGTAGTTTTTTTAAATTACTTCTTTAATTTCATTGGCTGATGTTATGTTATGTAGAATTTATATATTTTTATTCATTTTGGTAATTCTTATTATTTATGAGTCTGTCAATTTCTTCTTATTAGAGTACAGATTCTCAAAGTAAGTAATGATGATGTTGTTCATTTCTCAAGGGTCATTTGTTATTTTGTCCTTTCCTACTTGCATAGATTTGAGTCTTTTTCTTTCATTTTTTTATAAGGTTGTCTAGGGCTTTGTCTATTTTATGTAATTATGCAAAGAACAAAATTCTCTGATTTATTATTAGCATTGTTTCCTTAGTCTCAATTGCATTAATTACTACTGTGATCTTTACAAATTCCTCCCTTGTATTTAGTTAGGGTTTAACTAACTCTTCTTTCCTAGAACCTTGAAGCTCAACATTAGGTTATTTATTTGAGCTCACTCTGATGTTCTGATGTGGAAATTCACCACTAAAAGTTTTCCTCATAGGACTGATTTCTCTGTATTAAATAAGGCCTAATATATTATATTGGTGTTATATTTTAATTGTAGAAAAATCTAATTTTAAAAGTTTCATCTGTGATCAAGTGGTTGTTCAGGAGGGTTTTGTGTTATTCATTTTCCATGTACTTACATAATTTTTGTGGTTTCCTTTGCCATTGATTTCCATTGCACTAGGACCTGATAATGTGCAGAAGATAATTTCAATGCCTTTACATTTACTTGAATGTCTTCTATGAGCCAGAATGTGGTCTACTTTTCAGAAAGTGGTGTGTGCTGCAGAAGAATGTGCATTCTGAAATTTTAGGCTGAAACACTCCGTACATATCCACTTTGTTTAAAGGTTTTATTCAGTTCTGCTATTTCTTTGTTGTTGTTGTTCTTTTTAATCTAGTGGTCAGTCTATTTGTATTACAGTTGTATTGGTGAATATCTGATTTTTCTTTTATTTATGATTGTTAGCTCTTCTTCTTACAATTATCCCTTCACAAGTATGCAGTGAATTTCTTTGTCTCTTTTGATTAATATTCACTTGAAATCCGCTGTCTTCAAATAGAAAAACCACTGCTGCTTTTTTCAAGGTTTATGACACATGGAGTATTTATTGTTTTTAATCCCTTGAATTCCAGTCCATTAATTTCTTTTTGGGTATATGCGGTCTTTCTCCTCAGTATATTGTTGGATCTTATTTCTTAATCCATTCTGCTGATTTGTGTGTGCATTTTTTTTTAGTTGAGATCATTCACATTAATGGTTATAACTGATGAGTATTGACTTATCCACATTCTATTAGTTTCCTACGGTGGGTTCCTTTTCTTTCCCTTGTGTTTAATTTCTTGTTTTGCCTGGTGGGCTCATTCTATTGGGATTCTTGGCATTGTTTTTATTCTCCTTTTTCTAGATATCTTTCAGATATTTTTGGAGTGCTGTTTTGGTGGTTTTAAATTTCTTCAGGTATTTTCATGGAAGTGTCATATTTCTCAATTTTGAAGGATAATTTTTTGGGTACATCAATCTGGGTTGGAGATTTTTCTTTTAAAGCATAAAATATTTCACTCCAAGTTTTCCTTGACATAAGGATTTATAAGTCTACTGTGATTCTGATGGGTCTTCTTTTATAGATGATTTATTTCTTTACTCTAACAGGTTTTAGTATTCTGTCCTTTTGTTGAATTTCTGGAACTTGCTTATTGTAATGCTTGGTGCAGTGGCTTTTTTCTGCATCATGCCTATTTAGAGTTCTACATGCCTCATTTATCTGTATATCAAGTTCTTTTTCCATGCTTGGAAAGTTTTCTATTTCTCATGTTGTTGAACAGGTTTTTAAATGTCCTTTGTGTCATCTTCTGATTTTTCATTGATTTCAATTAATCTTTTATTAGACTTCTTTGTATAATCTAGCAGATGTTTCATTGAATTTCCTTGGCCCCTTCATAATTTTAAAAGGTCCTTCATTTGATGATCACCAACCACAATCCTGTCTCCCTATAAAATAACATCTTGGGGAAGAAAAGAAGTAGGGAGGTGGATCCCCAGGACCCAAGAAGGATCTGAAAGCAAAATGGGAGACTACAGAAATAGTGAAGAGACAGACCACAATGTGGAAAAACAAAGAGATAATGTACACCTCCTCCCCAGCTCTTGGCATGACAGAGAAAGATTGAGTCTACACAGATACAATGAAAATGGAAGTGTGTGACTCCAGAAGCTTCCAGAAAGAGATACACATCAGTGGAACAGAGAAATGGATACTGTGTGTTATAATAGCTGGTGAGTGACTCCAGTCCAAGAAAGTGGTGCTTCCTGGAGTGATCAGCATCTTAGGGAGTGGCCAACTGAACCCCAGATTCTTAGAATCAGTGAGTTGGTTTTGTCTCAGGGTTCCCAGTGTTAAAAACCCACAGTGATTGAACAGACAACCACAGGAGACATCCAGGGTCAGGAAGCTGCACTCACGTTGGCAAGAAATCACCAGAGTGTTACTAGCTAGAAGACTCAAGCCACAAACCCATGACTAGAGGCCAGAATTGCCACAGGCCAAACCTGAAGACAGCCCTTTGCCTAATCCCTACACCCTTTCTCCTCTATAGACTAGATGGTTGTCTGTTTGACTAAGATTATAGACCCTGGATGGTACAGCTCCAGGAGAGTTAGTTACATAATGTATACTTCTTCCTTGTTCCCTTTCTGCATATGCCCCAATCATGAGACAATAACTGTGTATAGCCTAGCCACATAGGCCACAGAGCATCACTTAACCTGCTTTCTCTTCCTGTTTGTATTACATGATAAAGATGGCACTGCATTCCAGGCAGCCACTAGCTCAACAATTATTCTAGGCCTTCAATAAAACCAGCTGTTCTGATTTTCTAATGTAGGCTCTCATAATTATTAATCTTATTATAATTGCTGCTGGGTTGGTCCCATAATTCTGATATGTTGGATTTTCCATTTCATTTGATTTAGGATTTTTGTGATTCTCCACTGATTTCTTCAAAAATCATCCAAAACTGTATTGTTTAATCTCTATTTTTTTGTATAGTTGCTGTGGCTTTATTTTTAATTTCTAGTTTCATTCCATTATGATCTGATAAGATACAGAACATTGTATTTTCTATTTAATATCACAGAAATGGTATTGTTGGTGAAAAAATGATGGGTGTTTCCATAAATAATGCTTACATGATCATTTGATATAAGCAAGAACAAATAATATAAGACTCCTTCCTCTCATAATATATTAAAATTAGTTTCAGTTGAAATTAATGTCTGACTTTGAAAGTAGAATTGGATTTATCTTAGATAATAATGTGTTGAATGAATTGGGACATGCTGTCTGGATCAAACATACAAGTAAATGAAGGAAGCTTTAGGAGACAGATGAAAATGTGGAACTGCATTTCAGTTATTACAAACACTTCAAATCATGAGTGTTCTGAATATCTAATGACTTTTCAAAGTTGTCCCAAATGGGGCCTTGGTCTGACCCTTTATAAATCTGCAGTAAGTAGCTACTGCATTCAGGCTGATGCTGAAATGTCTTTTTTAACTTCAGCAAGTCCATTCTGGTGAGTATTTAAGCTGAGATATGAATGCCTCAAAAAATATAAGTAACTTGAATACGAGTGTTTCTTTTCCAGAATGCGGTGTCTGGGAGGCACACAGTAGCAACCACTATTGACTTCAATAGGCACTTCAATAGAGGATATCTAAAAGGTCAATAAATATATAAAAAATGTCTTATTTCATTTGTAATGAAGAAAATGATGAAGAAAGCTATATAATATCCTGTACACCAACAATTTTGTACTTTTTAAAAATTCACGGTTCTAGATGTATACCTAAGTGGTAGATCTTGCCTTGCATATATGAGTCCCTGGATTACTTCTCTAGAAGTTCAAAAAATTCAAGATTATATTATATATTACCACAGATGTAGGATAATTTAAACACATACATTATTGATGAAAACATAAATTGGAACAACGGCATAGAAAAAATTTACTTTATCTAGCCAAATTTCAAAAATCAAATGCTGTATGTAGAAACAATTCCATTCCTAGATATTTTCCTTAGGTAAAATTTTACAATTGTACATGAGATATTTAAAAGAACATTCAGGGCCAAGGATTTGGCTCAGTGGTTTCACTGCCTGCTTCTCAAGTGCCTGAGTTCAATCCCTGGTCCAAAAAATAAGTGATATATAAATAAATAATAATAAAAGAACATTCATCAGAGTTTTATTACTTCCTAAGATGTAGTGATATAAGAGAATTTTGAAGCTCAAATGGATAAATATACTTATTTATATGATAATTGTAGTGGAGTGTCAGCACAATGGAAATAAAAGTACTGTAGTTACATGTATTTACATGGATGAATCTCACAGACATAATTCTGAGTAAAGTAATCAAAACACAAATTAATAAATACAATGATTCTATTTATTTAAAGTTCAAAAACAGTCAAAGGTAAACTATTATTTAGCTTTGCATTTTTTATGATAAAGTTTAATCTTTAAAGAAGGAAAGAAAATGATCATCACTGAAAATAGAAGTTACCTTTAAGAAGAACAAGGGGAATGTGATAACGGATTGCTACCTGGGTGTGTCTGGAGGACTGAGCAATGAATGTCCTGTTTCCAATCTGAGTAGTGGATATATGGAAATGTATACTGTCACTATCTTTTCAATATTTGATGCATGCTTTATTTACTGCTCCTAAAAATCTAGTAATCATCTAGAAGAAAATATTCTTTCTAACTAACTAAGCAAGAAATAGCCCTCCTAGACAGCCAGCAACAAATGACACCAAAAAAATTTTTTGAAATATAAACGAAAGACAGAAGAGGTAAGAAACTGACAGGGCTTACTCCTATTATCTGAAATTGTCAGGGAGATGATCGAAGACAAAAGGGCTCCTGTAGGTATATTATTCATGTCTGTGACAGCGCCACATGTAGAGATGAAGTTTTCTAGATCTTATTTTTGACACAGTGCAATGACAATATAAACTCAGAAACTGAAAATGTAAAATATATTTTATATGGGATCTTATAAATTGAAATTTTGGAGAGAAAGGCTCAGAAAGCACTGAATCAATGCCTAGTACAAAGTAGAAAAACAAGGAAAACTTATATGGGCTATTGGATGTTGAAATAGAACAGGGGCTACATGACTGATAAAGATAAAGACTGTCTACATACAAGGGAAATGTCCACAAAATGGGAGATCAATAATCTCTTGATATGCATCTTGAGCCACTAAGCCCAAAATACTTGTTCAGTTAGTCTAATCCTTCCAGATGTATGCGGTAAAAGTTTTGACTTGACCAGGGTACACATTTCTAGGCAACAATTGGAACTGTGCATAAATCTTGCTTCCTTAATGGCCTCCCAATGTTAGTTTCATCATAATTTTCCTGGATATTTCTGGGAAATACATAAACTCTGAGATTCATAATTTTTATCATTTGGAATGAAAATCTCATTCTGGCAGTCCTTCCAGCTTTCAGCCTCAAATTCCTTCACAGAATTTCTCTCTTTCTGTTACAGTCCCAGTATTTCTTTGGAAGACAAAAATCTTTAAATGAGGCAAATCTCCACAGCCCTACTCAGGGCTTGTATTTGTATTGGTAGTTCATTGGATTCAAAGTTGTCATAATACCCTCTTTGCTTTCTCCTTCCTAGTGAGGAAAAGAGGGCTTGATAGAGAAACCTAGCCAATTGAGTTTATAGCAGACAAACTTCTGTGGGATCATTTATAGACATATACAAAAGGAGTGTACAGTCTTCATGGAACCTCATTTATGGATATGGTTGGATCTATTACCCAGAATGAGGAGTGCCCAACATGCTGAAAGAGGAAAGTTATTGTTTGAGATGGTCCAGTTCCTTTTGTTGTCACATATTATACAGTAATTTCATCACAATGTTACCCAGCTGAAGGAAAAGAAAATGATTAACAAGTGGTATGTCGAAACAATTTGGAGACAAATTTAAGATAATAGCCACGGTGTCTGAAGTTAAAAATATTTTATTAATAAAAAAGTACACTAGTCAAACTGAACAAATTTCTTAGTACCCAAGCATACATCCTGCCTGGATGCCACATTGGGAGAGTTCCTTTGAGCTAGGACCAAGTAACCTCTTAAGTGGTCATGCTAACTGAAGCAATTCTTGAAGCTTTTCAGGTGCAACACAGACATTATTATGAGATTGCTCAAAGCCATGCCTCTGGTGCAGGAATTAGTATAAAATCAAGGAAATACAAGGTGCTGTTCTAAACCATTAAAACGATGAGGCACAAATATAAGAATGATATAGACTAACCTTTGCTATACTCTTTTGTAATTAAATTAACAATGACGAAAAAAGAATTCTTTCACTGCAAATTTCTTTCCCCAAGACTAGAGAGAGTCAGCTTCTGACATTGCTCTTCTATGGTAAACTCCCATTTAAAAAATGAGCATAAATGCCACTAGGGATTTTCTTTTCCTTTTTAATTTCATTTTATACAATGAAAACAGCACTGTGTACAACATAGGTATAAAGTAATTTCAAACACAGTTACTTGTACTGCCCCTTAAAAAAACATGCTCTAGAAGGGAAGTTTCAAAGTTAACAAAATATTATCTCCTCCCTCCCCTCAACCCACAACCCACAAAGGAAATTAAAATTGAAAATAGTGTTTGAAAAATGAAGAAATATTCTGCCACTGTATACATTCTATCCTATTCCAGACCACTCCAACCTCAATCACCCTTCTCTGCACTTCCTTCCTACTGTTCAGAGGACCGTAAGTGGAAAAAGAGAAAATATATCTGGTGAAAATCAATTTGCTTTTTTGAATCCCTTCTTCCCATTTCAGGGGTGAAGGGGTGGAAAGGAAAGAAGAGGAATGGGAAAAAACAAGAACCAAGATACATTATGAGGAGGTACAAATTCCCAATGATGAATGTGATTATAATGTATAACTAAAATGTACCAATAAACTTAATGAAAAAGAAAAAGAAAATCAACTTGCTGAAGGCTAAAAGGCTGTGATAAATTTGCCTTTGTGCTTCCGACATGATGACATGTAACGTGGTCCTGGTAGCAAGACAAAGGGGAGAAATAGTTTTAAAACAATGGATTTTGCCCAGCTAGTCTTTCGGGTATTCCAATAGTAAATATAATCCTGTAGTTAGTATCAAAGCATGTAGGACAGGTGAGAATAAGAGAAGAAACAACATTACTTTCAGTGACCTTTCTTTCTCTTTCTCACTCTCTTAAGTACTGGGGATTGAATGCAAATCCTTCACTGCATTCTCAGCTCACTTCTAACTTTTTTCTTCTTCTGAGATGGGATCTCACTAACCTACCGAGGGTGGGTTTGTGCTTGTGATCCTCCTACCTCAGTATCTTAGAGTTCTGGGATTACCACTTGTGCCACCAATCCTGGCTTCAATTACTTTTGTTGCTGATTCAAATTTAGCTCTAATCTGAAAGTTCTAGCTCTCTCCTTTTCATAGGGTAAATATATAATATTATAATTACCATAGAGGTAGTGATTATAATTAATTATTGTTCATTTAAAGATCTTTTATCATTTTTGCCAACATCTATAATGAGGACTGTCATGGCATTCTTGTGAGGTAGATATTTGGATCCCCATTTCAGATGGGTTAAATGAAGCACAAAGAACTGATACTGATATAATTTACCTAAATTCAACCATGTAGAAGAATTAGCAAAATATGGAAAAGAGGCAACTCAGGATAACACCCATGTTGTCAGAGAGCTATATTTAGTACTGAAAATAGGCATTGCCAAGATTTCTTTAAACTAGGCCGTCTCAGTTTCTTTTGCATCCATTCCTCCCTAGTACCTCATATAGGAATTAGCACACTGTGGAATATCAATACATTCCCTTGGTTTATTCAAGATTAGCAAATCCCTAATGATTCATTTTTTTAGGATAAGGGAGACTCCATACTTCTGGTATTGAGATCAAAGAAATTTCTGATTCCAGAATTATGCTGACCACTTTATTTCAAAAGCTTTTGGAGTTCTAAAAATATTACTGTCATGTTCATAAGCACTGGGTTCTAGTTTACCATGAGTATACAGGTTGACAAATCAGATATTGTTGTATATGTGTAAGCTAAAATCAAAAGATTAAAAGATCAAATGGATGGCAGAAAGCAACATTCATGTTTTTTACCATTGGAATGAAAGGTTATAGATATGTAAGAGGAAGAAGGTAGACTGGTTCATGTGGATTAGAATTAAAGACATTAATATGCACTCATATACAGCTAAAATATATGGATGATCACATTAAGTACATGCACATATATTTCCTTTCCCTGTCAGCTCAGAAGGCCTTCATTAACAATCCCTCAGTAGCAACAAGCCTGCCTGGTGCCAATTTTAGTTTCTAGTAAAATTCACCAGTAAATATAACCAAGACTTTTAAAAAATCCTTAGCATAGAGAAGCAAAGTGATCCTGGACATCTTACAGTGCCAGTAAGGACATGCTAATAAATGAGGATGGTGTGTCAAAAACACTTGGAAGTCAACACAAAAAAGCTCCTAATGACCAAAGCAAGAACAATTTGGAAAGTAAAATAATTAAAGTAGCATGTAATTGGAACCTCAAAGTAAAATAAACATCTATGAGTCTATGTTGATATAAATAAATTATTGTATGAATAAATAAATGAACAAGAGACAATTCTGACAATTAGAATAATTCCAAATAGTTTATAGAGATATTTGAAAGTAAGAATGTGTTGAATAACTCACTGCACTTTATGTGTGGACTGTATACAGTGATCTCCTTTCGAAGAGTACAGTATGAAAGGAGGGAAAAGAGTACATATGAAACAGTTGATAAATGCTATCTTTACCAAGTGCTCAAGGTTAAAAAGAGTGATGTCAAGTAAATATCATATAATGAAAATATAGCACTTTATCCTGTGATCTTCTTCCCCCAAAACCATTACCCCAGCCTCTTCAAGGGAAAAGCATCAGGTAAATCCACACTGAACAACATACTTTTCAATACTTCCAAGGTAATTGAAAATAAAGCAAATGAAAAAGTATCATAACCAGAAGGAGCCTAAGAAAATATGATTACTAAATGTAATGTGGTATCTTGAATACTGATAGGATGCTAAAATAGAAAAGTGATATTAGGCAAAAACTACATAAATGTGGATACAGTATGGGCATTAATATTAATGAATCAATATTGTTTCATTAATTGCAACAAATGTATAATAGTAGTGTATAGTGTTAATAACACAGGAAAATAGATGCTGAGTGTATGGGAATTTTCTGTACTATCATTACAATTTTTCTGTATATCTGAAAATGTTTTAAAATGTAAAGTTCATTTTAAAAGACCTTCATGTCACCAGCCTTTATATTTTATTCATAAACACTCCACATACTCTACCCCACAAGTTCACATTTCTTATAGTTTTTCTTAAAATTTACAGTCACAATTATAAATAGTCTTGTTCAACCGCCAATAACCAATGGAGGAAATTCCACTGCAACAAAACCCATGGTATTATACAACCCTATTAAATAAGACCATCTCTATGTCTTAGGCAACTGTTACACTAAAAGCATTATGTTGGTATAAATACACCAAATTTAATGAAACCCAAAATGCTACCTAAGTGAGATACTTTAGTTCCTTTCCACCTCAACATTTATCTAGCAAAATTTAAATATTTCTGATGCTGTAACTTTGCAGTAGTACTATATTTGAATCCATGTATTCTATGAAATTTCTCTATTGAATCGTAACAGATTTCTTAGAGTATACTAAATAATTCAAAAGATTTTATTGGGGATGGCAGAAAAAGAGGACAATGAAAATAGAATTGCTTTTGACTACAGCTAATTAACAAAGCAGTCTCTCAATACCTTGCAGAAAAAAATTTAAATAAATACTCAGGGAGGTCAAGGACACTAATATTTGAGATACTAATTTAATTATCTTTATTACTTATAAATAGAGCATATGCCCAATGCAAAATATCTTGAGGTCTGAGGGGCACATATCAGTTCTGAAGTCTAGATAAGGAAACTTAGTATCCAAACCATGGAGTAAAATGTTAAGCCTTTGAGCTCTACTTTGAAATACTGTACCAGCTACACAATTATAAAGCTTGAATGTATGTATAATGGTAATCCACCTTTTCTAACCTGTTTGATAGCTACCTAGAAGGTCCCAATAGCACATTGGCCCTGAATATTTCTTAATACTTTGTTAATTAGTATATAGCTTTGGACTTGCACATCAAAAGTCAGGAAAAAGCCCATATCAAAACAACAACTATAATAGTAAAAGCCTACATATTATTTCAAAAAATATAAGTAGTCCTTATGTTTATAGAACGTTTATGCTATGGAAAGATGTTAAATATTGAAATGAGGTAAATAAAATCTAGGTATCACAAAAATGTGAGAATAGAAAAATTATGTCTACTGTTATATGGCAGTAACTATAAACACATTTTACTTACTATGTCATCAACTGTCAATAATTTTTGAGTAGTCTAAACTTTTTGAAAGATAACATAAAATTGGATAAATATTACAGCCAATCACATAAAATTTCTTTAATTTTTTGTAATAGTGTGGTCCCTGCGAGAAAGAGTGTACAGATCTATAAGGCCTCAGGAAATCATTTGAAGAATTTGACCCGTATCTGTTAAATATGAGACATGGGTAGGACTAGACAACTAATAAAATCCCTTTGTGATGCTTTTTTTAACATGGACATCCTCAAGAGGTAGAACCTAAAGTATTCAGGCAGGGTCTGGTTAAATATCTGCCAAGGAAAAAGGACTAAAAAAAGAAGACAATCTTTAGGAGATAGGCTGAGTTTACTATAATTGTTACAGTGCCCCACTCCCTTTTTCCTGGAAAAGAAAATATGTTTTGTGGAGGTAGATCTGAAGTTCAGGGAGAGAAATAGGATGTATGACCCAAAGAATATTATGAAACAAAAACAAAAACAAACAAACAAATAAAAAGAATATCATGAAACAGTCTGATTGGGCAACCAAAAATGTATATTATGCAACCTGCCGTAATGGCTAAAATAAATGGCTTAATGTTCATAGTAGTTATAAAAGTTCAAACTTCTTTTTGTAAGTTAACTTTTACCAAAAGCTTCTTATTTTCCATTTAAAACACAGGAATGAGTGCCAGTAATGCCATCAAATGGACACAGTTCCTTTCTCCCAACCCCTCATCTCTATATAATATGGCCTCTGTGTGTTATTTCTCAACATGTAATAGACCAAAGTTGCTTTAAGTAAACAAAGGAAAAAAAGTAAGGTGCAGTCCCTCAAGTTATTATCTTATAAGGCTGTCATTTGAATGAGGTTTGTGATTACCAGCACTTTTGATATCCTTTATGAATGAAACTCACCTTTTACTCATACTCAGGATCACTCCATGTCTGCTTGTTCTTGCTACTGCCTGACATAATTTTCTCCAACACTTTTGTCCCTTCCATACCTGTCTTTGTGTACTTTGATTATTTAATCTAACAAAGAATATAACTGTGCCACAAAATTTGTAATCTTAAAGGAGCTAGAGGAGGAAGAAAAACAAAAGATTTCTTTATTCCCTTTGATGGACTTAAAAAGAAGCACCAGCACTCTCTGAAAGCCAAACTATAAGTAGAAATAAGATTGAATTTACAAAACTTTTAAGTTTGATATAAGGCTCACCTTATTCACTGAGAATGTGCCCTATCATTAGGTCCCAAATCTCTGTAAATATACAGATAAATTACATTGTTATGTGTCCTCCTTCTAGGAATTTAAAAAATCATATTAGGATACATATATATATATATATATATATATGTATATATTTTC
>NW_022900951.1:48339445-48409307 GCF_012274545.1 Fukomys damarensis | reverse complement strand
ATTCGTTCTAGAAAACAAGAGTAAAATAAAGGGAGAAGGAAGCAGCATATGTTTGTTCACAGCCTTGAGTTTGATTCCTGTTCTGTTATTTTAGGAAGAATGTCTATTTCAAAGGAGCAGAGATTGGGTTGGGGGCAGCCATGGGCGCCACAATAGAATTCAACCCATGCAGAGGTTGAAAAAAGTTAAGTCTAGATAGAGGAGAGGTGAAGGTGGAATAAAAAGGATCCCTTGGGAGGCCAGCTATCTTTTTCTCCGGTCTCCTCAATTTGGCTCAGTAGGCTGCTCCTACCCCGTTCCAGAGGCAAGTTGAAGTCAAAGAGGAAACTACGGTTGTGACCTCAACACATACACAGGAAACAAACCAGCACAGCTCCTCTGGAGTGGCCTGTGATGCTCACATGGTGTCATGGCGTCGGCGGTGCAGGGACAGATGGTCAGAGCGAGAAAAGCTGCGGTTGCAGTCTGTGCACTGGAATGGTTTGATGCCTGTGTGCTTACGGAAATGGCGTGTGAGCTCATCTGAGCGAGCAAATTTCCAGGTGCAGCCATCCCAGGTGCATTTATAAGGCTTCTCTCCTGTAAAGGAATATGAAAAAACAAAGGAAGTCAGAGAAGAGATGATTGGCTCCAAGAAAGATAACAGAATACATACATAACTTTTATCAAAGCTTTAGTTAAAGGTAGAGGCAAGCCAGGCATAACGGTGCAAGCTTGTAATCCTAGCTACTCCAGATGCTGAAGCAGAAGGATTCCAAGTTATAGGCTAGCCTGAACACTTTAGGGAGACTGTTTCAAAATTTTAAAAATAAGTCAGGTGTGGTGAGGCATGTCTTTAATCCCAATGCTCTGGAGGCTGAGGCAGGATGATTGCAATGAGTTTGAAGCCAGTTTGGGCTATAGAGTGAGTTCAAGGCCACCCTGAACCATGTAGGAAGACACTGTCTAAAAGATGAAAAAAGAATTAAGAGTATAAAAAGAGGGTTATACCTTTGGAGCCAGTTGACTATAGATTGAAATTGTAACCTTAAAGTGAACCTTTCCTCCTTTAACTTTGGGTGTCAATGAGAAAAGTAATTAAAGCAAAAGCCAAGTTAGTAGAACAACAACAACAACAAAAAAAATGCTGTGGCTCAAACAAACTTTCATTTGAATTCTGGCTCTACCACACTAGTTTTATGATTTTAAATACTCATTTTTCCATATCTGAGTCTTTGATCTCTCAATTCTTTGGTGAGGGGGCAGTAAAAGTATCTCCCAAGGAGCAGTAAAACATTTTATTTGTTAAAAAGATAAGTTATCAAGCAATAGAACTGATATCCAAAAACAAGGATTTTTACACTTTTCCACTCTATCACATTGTACTTATTATATCATTTTCTCTAATACTTCGTATAGAACAGCCTAAAAGAGTCATATTCAAAAAAAATGTGTGATTCAATGGAAAGGACTTTCAGCTAAAGCTACAGACTTTTTTCTGCGTAATGTCAGAAATTCAAATGTATGGAATGGCGTGGAGCAAGATGCCAGGCTAAATTAAAAAAAAAACAAAACTCAGTGCTCAGAAGCCTCAGGTTGCATTTGAATTATATATGGGATACGTAAATTCAAAATAGAAAAATAAATGAAAAAAAGTAGTATAAAATCTTTAGCAATTTATGACCTCCCTCTCTCTCAATATATGTGTGTGTGTGTGTGTGTGTGTGTGTGTGTGTCTGTCTGTCTGTCTGTCTGTATACACTATACTTGTGTATTCAGAATAAAGGCAATATAAATCTACACAAATGTATATAATTAGAGAAATTGTTAATATGCAGCAAAGAGAAGAAAAGGAATGATGAAAATAAGACATTTTAAATTTTTTTACATCTTTTGGTACTGTTTGAATGCTTTAAAATTACATTTTATATAAAACTTTTAAATAAAAAAGGAAAGGTGTATGACAACACATAAATATTAACTGATTCAGTCTGTGTTATATGATTAGAGTTATATTTGGTTTCTTAATATAGTTCTCTGTTTTCAATCTACTACAAAAATCATCTATTATTTCATATCAGAAAAAATAATGCAGACACAAAATGCATTGGTATTCTAATGTTCTATCTTCTGACTCTTGCTCTACTTCCTTCTGATAAATTTCATAGGATATTTAATTTGTTGCTACTTCAAAGTCTAGTGGTAACCTACTTTGCACTTACTATTTTTCATCTTACTTCTGACCAACTAATCCTACTAAGCTTTCATGAACTGTATAACTTTCATATAATGAAGTGCAGAGCAGAATCCAGTCTAAATCACAGGTTTGCACCATGTAAAGGCAATAATTTTGATGATTAATGTTATTAAATATTGGTCATTTCAATATTCAGAAATCACTACATTAGCTGCTATGAGTGAGATAGAGATGGATGTTTTGAGACCAAAAAAATGGTCAATGAAATGTTATCAAATAAGAAAAACCTACTGAATGACTACACATATGTGCGAGCACGCGCACGCACACAAACCCACACACACACACACACACACACACACTCCAGACACAGGGATATCCAAAAAGCTAAATGGAAATTTATTATCAGTGGGAAGAATGAAATTTTAGTGTTAGAGAGTGTAAATAGGATCTGCACTTTTTGTTTTCTATAATTTTATACTGTCTCCAAACAACTCTCACACTGCTATCTATACATTTTGTTGTACTCTCTCAAGACTTTCTCCTGAGAATCCCTATTTTCACTGCACATAAATGAAACAAAACTGACTTGCAAAGCAACCACACTTTGTGGTGATCAGGGCTCATTTGGTATAACACACAAATTGTAACAACTCAGTAGAGACCCATCTTACTATATAAAATGGAGTTACCTTTTATTGTCATTGAACAAGCTTCTCTTTTAGCTAACTTCATATGACACAATCCATAACCTCAATCAATTTATCATCTAAATTAAAGAACAAAACATATAAAAAGAAAAGATAATTCACATTATAAACATATACACTGTGTGACAAGGAGAGTCCATTGCTTGATCTTTGGGCTAGTGTGAAAACACTGAAATGTAGACACGGGTATATTCAGATGCATAGAGCAGAAGGCATAAAGCAATCCAATCAATTGGAGGCAAGGTCTGGTAAGGCAAGGCAGTGAATGGTACATAATATTAGCCACCTTTGCAAATGGGGCATCTTTACAGAAGAACTATGAGACGATCCATATTATAAAAGCCAGATTAAAAATTTGGGTTAAGAAAAATAATTTAGACTTTAACATTTTAGGCACTAATACCACAAAGGGAAGTTTGCCCAATGTACAGATTATATTTCAAATTCATTGGCAGCAGAAAATTTTAAAATAAAAACAAACTAAAAATTTGATTCATTATCTTCATATGTCAGCTTTAAACCACGTCAGTGATCGTTCCCCAACCAGACAGAGAGCTCCACCTGTGCTTTCTCTCTTTCATAGTACACCACTTCATGAAGCCAGTAGAGTGTATATTAGGTTACCACAGAACATTTCGTAAACTTGAGAATGACTTGCTCAAAGTTGTACATGAAAATTATCTAGCCATAATGTGTAATGCAGATTACAGTAATTAAGAGGTCACTGATACATAAAGTAGGTGAAGAAGTCAATTATTTGTTGAACTGATATGAGTCAATAATAAATGTAAGAAAAAATCCTAAGCTGTTGAGAGCAAAACTAGAATTGAACAGATACAAATAATGACTAAAATTTACTGTGTCTTTACTACATGTCCGTTACTATTTTAAATGTTTTATAGCTACTACTCACACATACAGGGTAATGAGAGGTAAAGTGACTTTCAGCAATCAGTAACAGATTGAGATGTCAAATACAATGGTGTAGCTTCACAGTGTATTTATATCTCTCAAAAACTATTCAAAATAAGCAATAAATAATAAAATTTAGAAAAATAACTGTGGGAACATAAGAATACTAGGAATCAATGATAAATTTTGAGCCTAGGAGAATAGATGGTGCTATTTTAAAATACTGGGACTTGGCAGTATATTTATACAGTTGCACCTGTTTTTCCTGCTTTGCATGATTGCAAGTTTAAAGGAGATAAAATGCTGCATTGTATACTAGAGGGGTTTTCCAGGTAAATAAGAGCTACATAGCAGTCTGTTAAAGAATATATGTACCAAAAACAGGGATATCACTCTCTAGAATCCCTTGATAGTGGAATACAATAATTGGAGGGCAGTAGATCAGGCAATTTCCTTTGTCCCAAGGAACCTGTGTAATACTAGCAATAGAGAAAAGAATACCTAGATTGTGTACCAAGGTTTCATTTTGAGGAGATTTTCCCACACACTAAAAGTGTGATTACTGGTAAATTTCCCAACTACAAATGACACTCCTATCCACCCAGTTATCCAAAGCAGAAAGCCAAGAATCATCAGAATCTACTCAGTCATCAATATACCTCCTATCCCCTCTGTTGACAGCATCCTAGTCAGAGATTCATCATTTTTTGTCTGTTCACTACATTGTCCTCTTAATCGGCCTTCTCTCTTCCACTCTTGCACTGCAGTACTTCTCACACTCACCACTTCACTCAATAATGCCCTAGCTAGGCTTGGCTTTTGTCAGTTATTAACAAGGCAAGCTTATTCCCACCATTTAGCTATGGTACTGTCTAGCTAATAAAACTTTCTCTAAACTTTGTGCATAGAAGATTTTTTCTCATATTGCTTACTTTCCTAATATAAACACTACTTTATCAAATAATTGAATAGGGTTTTTATGTAAATAGTTGGGAGGGGCACTGCTTAAGATAGGCTTAGGGAAAAATTTTCCCGGGCAGAAGATATTTAATAAGTGTTATAAAATAAAACCAATCAGAATCCCAATTCCAAAGGTCTTTTAAAATATTGTTAGGACTTTAAATTTCATTCAGAGTATTATGGAAAACCATTGGTCTATTTTAAGCTGCAGTGCATAAATGATCTGATTTACATTTAAACAAAACAAAAGGAAAAGATTTAAATCTTTTAACTTGACTGAAGAATGAATTGTAGTGAGGAAAGAATTAAGGTAAGAAGACCAATTAGGGCACTACAATAGTTCAAGGAGGGGACTGCATACAGAATTGCCACCAACTCACACTACTACAACTTAAGCAGTTAAGGCAATTTAACTTGCTTCTTTGAAGTGCCTTCCAGATGTCCCACTGAGATCGTATATCCATGGCTTCAAGTCAATCCTAAGAACTGAGTAGGATGTAGAGGTACAAGATCCCAACAATGAATGTAACTGTACTGTATCCCTAAAATGTACCAATAAACTCAATTAAAGCTGAAAAAAAAATAAAATCATGAAAAAAAAAAGAATAAACCCATTTGCCCATCAGTTGGAAACTGGATAAAGAAGATGTGGTTTTTCTATAAAATGGAATACTACTCAGCCATAAAGAATGAGAAATCAGATTCATTCATAGGAAAATGGATACATATTGAGGATATACTCCTAAGTGAAGTAAATAAGACACACGTGTAAATACCAAATAGTTTCTCTGGTGTGAAAAACTATAATAGTACATAAGATCCTAATGAGATAATTGACAATGTGAAATAGGAAGAAAAGAGCTAAAGGTGTAGGGGAAGATGGAAGGGTAGGGGAAATGTAATAAGGGAAAAGAAAAAATATGAGAAAATGAAAAAAATGGAAATAAAGTGTTTGTAAATGGGGAGGGGAGGAGGGGGTGAATGGACAGGGCAGGGATAAGGGGAAAAAATGAGAACCAAGACCTGTCATATAAAGGTACAAGATCCCAATAATGAATGTAACTGTACTGTATACCCAAAATGTAACAATAAACTCAATGAGGAAAAAAAGAATAATCCTGAATTTAAATAAAGTAAAATTCAATTGGATACCAATTGCCACAATTCACTAGGCATCTACTTTCATGATTATTTATTAAGTAAGCCTTTAACTTAAACAACTGAAAGCTAAGGCCTGTCATTTTCTCCCCTCATAAAAGAATCTGAACCCACTATGGGGGGAAAGGCACTTAAATATGAAAATTATAAGGGCTGATAAAACATGTGATGTATGTTCAAATAAAAAATTATCACAGCAAAAGCATACTGCCATTAATCCACTGAAAATACTCCTGTTCTTTGAACAATCTTATCCAATGCTTTTTCTCACCTTCTGAAGCAGTTTTGGGTGCTCTGATTTTTGTTGTTGTTTTTATTAATTTTATTTCTATATTTTAGGTATAAAATGTAATGACATTCATTACTGGATATTTGTAACCTTACATAATCCATCTTGCTTCTTATTTTTGCCCCATTCCCCTGCCGTCCCTTCAACCCCTCCACTTCTCCCTCTTTACAAATAATTTGTTTCCATTTTTCCATTTTCTCATATTAATTCCAATCCCCTTTTTCCTTTTCCCAATCCCTCCCACTTCTTCCCCTTTGGACCTTTCTGTCCTATTTCACAATATCTATTATACCTTTTGATTCTTATTTATACTTTCAGTTTCTTACACCAGAGAAACTATGCAGAATTTACATGTGTGTCCTATTTATTTCACTTAAGAGTGTTACCTCAATTTGCATGTGTTTAGCTCTGTAATTTCTCATTCTTTATGGCTGAGTAGTACTCCATTTTATTAAAATACACACAGACACACACACACACACACACACACACACATTTTCTTTATCCAGTCTCCAGTTTCTGTTTTGTATCTTCTACAAGGTGTGATAAAATATATGGCGAGTACTGCTGCCATTCCATAAAAGTGCAGGCTCATAGAAATATTACAGTGTATTCTTAAATATCTTATTCACTGGATCTGGCCCTCTGAGTTTTCCAGCTCTTCTCAAATTCAAATGTTGGCCATGAAAGGCCAACATCTAGCCACAGAAGAGGACTTCCAGAACTGCTTCAAAAAGTAGTAAGAACAATTCATACATGTGCTCCAATTGAGAGGAAGTCTTTTAAGGAGGATTAATGACAATCTGTCTTTTACTGAAATATATTTAAAATTTTTAAACACACACCGTATATTTTTAACACATTTCATAAATACAAGTAAATAATATCTCTTGTTAATTCAAGAATAGAGGTTAAGAGAGGGAGAGAGGATGTAGTGGTGAGTAAAAGGATAAAAAATGATCAAGATAAATTATACACATGTACTAAATCTCCAAAATGAAGGAAATAATTATGTACTGCAAGCATAAACTAATTCTAAAAAGAATACAGGGATGACATAGAAAAGACAGCTAGACCTTTACTACTTTAAAGCAATTCCATTCCAAATTGGGAATTCCAGAAGGATAAATGATAGGATGCATTGGAATTCAGGCCATAGGGTTCCAAACTAAAATAAATTACATGGAATCTCCTAGTCCAATCCCCTCATTTTACAGCTGGGGAAATCTGGGATCAAAAAGATAGGAAAAATGCTATCAGATGACACATACTTAGTAAAGAGATTTGTGATTAGAACTCAAGTGTTATAAGTTCATTTTTCCCTCAATACTTTCAAGAAGCATACTTTTATAACTTATAAAGTGATATATGAATTAATGTGACCTGATGTCTTTGTAAATGTGAGAACAGAATTTAGTAAGGAAAGAACATCTTAAACTCAAACTATGTGAATAAATCTATGATATATGTATGCTAAAATTATACCACATTGCCTCTCACTAAATGAGTCCATTCAACTACCTTCAAGTCTGCTTTCACATTTTATAACTATCTGGAAAATACAGGTAAAAGATTGAAACTCACCAATCTCAACATCACAGGGGCAAGAAAATTGCATGTGTTTTCTAATGTTATGAAATAGAAATTACACAAGCCGAGCGTGGTGGCACACACCTGCAATTGGAAGGCTGAAGTGGTAGGATCCTTGGGAGTTCAAGGCCAGCCTGGACTACATAGTGAGTTCAAGGCCAGCTTCAACTACATAGTGAGACCATGTCTCAAAAACTAAAAACAAAAAACAAATGAACAAAAAATTGGATAAAGCACACACCACCCTTTGTGACATATTGTGGCCAAAAACTGAACTTAAATCTGATTAATCTTCCAGACATAGTTATCCTTTTACAAGGATTTGGGGAAACATCAAATATGTTAAATTAACACAATGATAATGTAATCAAGAAAATTTTAAAAATGCTAAACTGAACTGGACAAATGACTCAGGCTCTTCAATAAATAAAATGAAAGAAAAACTGAGAGGGGTAAAACTTAATATTGAAAAGATAACTAAAACATATTAACCAAATTTAATGAATCGCCCTTCATTAGTACTGATTTGAACAACTTTTAAAAAAATTTATCAAATATTCTAGATTTGGTATTAAGCAATTTTGTGTGCTAATAATATTGAGGTTATTTTTAACTATCAAGATATATTATGAAGTATTTGTGACTAAAATGTAAGATTTTTAGAATTTTCTTCAAAATAATACAATGGAGAGTGGAAAATTAGTGAGAATATAGACAAAACAAAATTGGCCATATACTAATATAATTCTTGTAGTTGGATGATGAGTACTTTCAAGTACAGTAAACTATTCTGATTTCTCATGTTGAAAATTTAAGTTTAAGTACTTAAATACATATTGAAATCAGCATTCATCTGCATGGATAAATAAAACATCAATAATTAAAAATAGTTCCATGGGAATGTTGCAACAATGCAGCCTGAAAATCAATCACCTGTTTTTACCCTCAAGGCAAAGCCATGAGGTCCCTGGTAACTTCTTCTTGAAGTTTAAAACAGCAAGTAACACACACATTTTAGAAGAAAGGAGGGCCTCTTCTTTTACCAATGTGTCTGAGTCCCACTTCTAGCGTGGAGATCACAGCCAGGGTGGTGGCGCCCACCTGTAATCCCAGCACTGAGGAGGCTGAGGCAGGAAGATTGCTGTGAGTTCAAGGCCTGAGCTACATAGTGAGCTCCAGTTCAGTCTCAACTAATAGTGAGACCCTGTCTCATAAAACCAAAATAAATAAATAAATAAATAAAATAAAGTGGAGCTCACTGAAGAGGAGTTATCAAGGCAAAGGCAAAAAATGATGGTCAATGAGCTGCATTTAGCTTCTAGGCAAGTTTCTTTGAATCTCTAGTTTGATTAATAATTGAAGTAAATAACAACATTCAAAATTTAAGATATTCCTCATAAAAACCTTAATTTTGATTTTTAAAAATTATTGATTTCATAATATTCAGCTGCAGTTGGTTAGCAGCTATCTTTCTTTAAATCAGGCATATGCCCTCCATTTTGACAAAATCCTCATCAGATCAGCTTTATTTATTTATATGGACCTTTCTTTTAATGTTAACAAAGGCACATTGTAGGTTATTGGATGCTGCTGCACTTCAAAAATTTGATTTAATTTCACTTAAATATTTTTGTGCTTCTTCACACTCAGCCAAACCTGTGGGAGCCTAGAATTAAAGGAAAGAATAATGTATTAGCTGTCTTAAGTTTTGCTTCAGTATTATGTCTTCCCAATTAGAAATATATGTTATTTACTACTGATCATGACTACTCAAAAGACACCAGGTTTCATGTTTTTCTAAGCTGGTTTTATAAGAGTGGTCTTGATAGGAAAGACAAGGGGGATAAAACCATGAATGGGGCCTATACCTGAGTATAAATAAAGGGGTCTTTGTTTCAAGATTTCCTTCTCTTGTAGCTTTCAGAGACTCCTGCTCCTGTGTGTGTGTGTGTGTGTGTGTGTGTACATCTGTATGTGGTGGGGGTAAGATGGTGGCAGTTGGCAGACCTGTATGGACTCTGCGGTGAGCTTTCAGGTGAGAGCTTTTGGTGTATACTTTGTTGCATCCTGCAAAGTCACATTGGTGAATCCGTCTTCTCTTCAAATCAAGTGACTCTTCTCCCTGCATTTGGGTCATTATTCTTGATCTAAGCAAAGAAAGAGAGATAAGGCCAAAGTGACTTTAAAGTGGAGGCTAAAGAAATTGACTTGAATACAGTGGCACCTTCTCATATCAATATTTATTTTATGTTATTAAATTCCAAGCCCAACAAAGAGAAAATAATTGAAATAATGTAAATAATTCTCTCAACTGCACCATTCTGTTCACTAAGTGCTGGTCCCTTTGAAAGCATGGGAGGTGGTTATGTTTCCCTAATTGATGGTGTTCCAGAAGAGTGTGAGTATGACACTTTAATTAGTGTCACTCTTGTGCTTAAAGAAGTGCATGTTTCAGACAACACAGTTGCTAAGTATGAACCAAATGCTTCCATTTAATTTCAACACTGGAAGTTAAGTCTGTTTTACATTTATATACAGAAACACTAGATAACTGTAGCTTATGAAGATTTTGAAGAGTTTTCAAGGATAAAATTGATGATCTATAGTTAGAAAATAACTCAACCATAACATGTTCATACATGCACATATGTCCACACAAACTTGTGCAGGAAGAGAGTTTATCTACATTTTGTTATTTCTAAATTTTTGCTTTTGTTTCTGGTAATTAGTCCCATCTCTACGCATGCAAAACATGCACACATACACACACACACAGAGACTTAGAGACAAAAGTACTCACCCTTGCTGCAGTCCTTGTAGATTTGGTAAGGCTGAGGATCCACTCTCAATTAAACTCTCTTCACTGTCACTTGGAATCTCCAGTGGAGACATGGAGGTGGGGTCAACTTTCACTAAGAACAAAGAAAGGAGGCAGTATAGGCCAGAATGTATTTGCCTCTGCAATCATTTTCTGGATTTCCATTTTGGCCCACACTGAGAGGTGGCAGTGAGACACAGAAATAAAGAAAATGGAAAGATAGAAGTGTAATTGCATGGAATGAAATTTTTTTTAATTTATCACAGTAAAGAAGAGAAATGCCTTGAAGGAAAGTTAGGAATAATTGCTCGGGTGCCACCAGAATGTGAACTGTTCTAGGATATGATTTGGATATGAGCCATGTCTCTATCTCCAGCTGCCAGGAAAAGGTCTCCCAAAAAGTTGGGTTCGGTACATGTATATTTGAACTCTCAATAGTTTCCTGGCTGTTCTGAATTACTTTCTACTATTATATTCCAGATAATACATCTTCCTTGGTTTTTGCCTTTCTAAGCTAAAATGAGGCAATGAGGAAAAATGTACCTAGTAGTTGCTTGATACATGTTAGCACTCTTCCTGTTTGGCTATGTTTGGAAAGGCCCTCAAATATTTTGTTTTAATTACAATGATGTGCAGAGGTCCTGGGTTCAATCCACAGCACCAAAAATCTTTGGGTTTTGTTGTTGTTATTGATTTTTGGAGTTTTTTTTGTTTTGTTTTGTTTTTGGTACTGGGGCTCAAACTCACAATTTTGTGCTTACAAGGGTTGTTGGCTACAGAGGCAGCACTGGAATACCTTAGGCTGTTTTCTATGGAAGATTCTGGTCAGAGCTCAAAAGACCAGAAAGCTTATAAAGACCAGGCTCAGGAGGTTTCTGCTGGGAAGAAGGACTTCATTGGCTGTTGGACTCCAGATAATGTGTGTTATGGCCTGGCAGAAAGTTTGTGTGCATTATGTTTATGTCCAGAGACTTGGCCTGAGACTAAAGGTGGTAGACTAATTCATCTTGCAGAAGAAATTTCAAGGCAGTCAACTATTCAGGCAATGGCATGGCTACTGTTGGGGGCTTTTAGCCAGATATATATGGAGAATCAAGAGCTAAGAGCCCAGCAGAATGATTTAAAACTTTTTGAGTTGGGCCAGAAGGGAAGCTCCAGTAAAGCTGGGAAATGTAATGATAGAGCAGAGCAGATCTTGATTGTTGAGAAGGAACAGGAGAATAGAAAAGATGGTCTGTAATCAACAGGACCCTACTCTTTGCAGTCTCAGAATTGTAAAGGTAAAAAATTTCACTTTGAGGAGAAAGGCCCAGAGGACAATGTTCCAAAAGGGCAGGAGCCACATGATGTTCCAAAATGGTAGCCTAAGGAAGCTGTTCCAAAATGGCAGCAGCCTAGATAATTTGTTCCTCAGGATTGGGTTCAGATTGCTCAGCAATCTAGGCACTTAACCCCTTCAGCCAAGAGAGAGAGAAAACTGGCTACTTCTGCTCCATTTAGCAGCAGACCTTAATGTCATCCACGTGGTGCTGATTTTAGGAGCATGCCAAATGCAAGAGTAGTGACATCAGGAAGGCTTCCACCCAGATTTCAGAAGAAGGCCTGGGAGGCCAGTCAGGGTGCCCCTGACATGGCAGTGTGTGAGCTGTGAGTGTGAAGCTGAAGGTTCATTGGAGACACCGAAGTTTGGAGAAGCAAGGAGTGTGGATTGTCTGAGGATAGCTACAAGGAGGGAGCAGAGCCAATCAAAGAGAGAAGCCCTGGGAGCTACAAGCACCAAAAACATCATAGGGGTGGAGCCACCAAAACCCTTTGGACTTCACAACTTGCCAGATTGATTGGGGATGCTGGAAATGGAACTGTGGGGTTTAATGTTTCTCCTACTCGATTTTGGACTTACTCTGGTTGATTTCCTTTGTATCACGCTATGTGTACCTTTTGGAATGGTAATGTTTATTTTGTGCCATTGAATGTTGGAAGTGTTTAACTTTCTTCTCATTTGTACAGGGGCTCGAAGCTAAGACTTTGCTTAAATCTCAGAGGAAACTTGGGACTTGGACTATTCAGCAATGCCAAAACTCTTATTATTTTGGCTACTCTTAGAGATGGATTAAAGGCCTTTTGTATAAAGGAATGTACATGAGTTGGGGGGGCAGGGACAGAATGTTATGGTTTGGGTGTAGATGTCCTCCCAAACCTCTCATAGTCATAGGTTTGATCTAGAGTGTGAAGCTGGAATTCATTCATGATGCAATACTACACTCAGTGTCACTCAGATTAAGGGTTTGAGTGCTACCCACCCTAACTAGTCTAAATAAGATAAAAGTGGCAGGGGGACACTGTAAACTTTCTTGTTACCTTTGCTGCCTTGTGTGTATGACAGTTTGTTTCTGCTCTACCATGCCTGTCTGTCATCCCTGCCTTGGAGTTGCATGATTATGAACTTAAATCTCTACAAATTATAAGCAAAATAAACTGCTTCCCCTCTAACTTTAGGTGTCTGATATTTTGTCTCAGCAATGAGAGAAAAGTAACTAGCACAGGTGGTGTGCACACTCCCAGAGTCAGTAAAATGTTCAAATTTTCTATGTGGCAGAAAAGGGTAAGTGTAAGGTAAGCAGGAATATTTGGCTAATGTAGATGTCTCTGTACTTTGATTTTGTGTGATTCACTAAAAAGTATTAAGTATGCATCTCATTATTTATCCCTGTGTGTGACATGAACATACTAATATCTTAAGTTTGTATACCTTTTAAGAAACAAAAAATGGCATGTGAAAGGTAAAGCATAGTTTTTGATACTTTGTTCTTACAGTCCAATTTTTTTGTGTCTCTCCTACTAAGAGGTAAGCATTTCATTTTGGAGACTACCCAGTTAATGTTCTTAATTTGAAACTATAATGAATATATTTAAAGTTTACTTTGATTATTTAGAGGGACTGTGGTGGAATGATGGATATTATGGGTGGGTGGAAGCAGAGATAAGGAGCTCCTCCAAACCAGCCTTCCATGTTCCCACTAAATTTATCTCAACAAACAAGAAATTTTATTTCCACTTTTTGCTTCTTTCCTTTTTGTTTGGTTTTCCTTTCCTTTGTGGGTCTTGATATCCTTTCTAAAACAAGATTATGAATAAAAATAATTATAAATCAGTGCTACTTTATAACATTTTTTATTCAATAGACCACTGTAGAGTCTCTGCATTTTGATGCTTCCCGTGTTCTTTTTCAGCTTCATGCAAATAGTGATAGATACTAAGGATACATTTTCCTTTCTATTTTTCACTGTCTAGAATTGAACTCAAAGCCTTAAGCTTGCCAGGCAGGCATGGCACTGCTGAGCTATGACCCAGCTACAATTAGTGATAGAATGATCACTAGGACTTTGACATTTCAAGGACAGGGCTCTTGTAATATTCTACATTATAATGAGCTGAAATATGGTTCCTAATAATTTATGTCTACACACAAAAATCAATAGCTTTCCTCTACACAAAAATTGGACTCACTGAGAGAGCAATGTGACAACCTTTCACAATAGCATCCCAAAAATTGAAATACCTTGGAATCAACCTCATGAAGGAAATGAAAGACCTCTACTCTGAAAACATAGCACTCTGAAAAAAGAGATAGAGGATGATAATCAAAAAATGAAGGCTGTCTGTTGATCCTGTGTAGGAAAAACCAAATTAGTTAAACTGCTATATAGATTCAATGCAATCCCAATTGAAATTCTAGCAGCATACTTCATGGACCTTGAGAAACAATTCAAAAATTCATTTGGAACAAGAAGTGACCTAGAACAGCAAAAGCGCTTTTAGGTAATACATACAAGGTAGGGTATATCACCATCCCCAACTTGAAACTATACTACAAAGCTACTGTGATAGCAACAACATGTCACTGGCAAAGAAACAGACCTGAGGACCAGTAGAAGAGATTAGAAGATACAGAAACAACTCCAGACACACTGAGCCACCTCATCTTTGACAAAGGAGATAAACTTCCTCGCTGGGGAAAGATAAACTCTTTAAAAAATGGTGCTGGTAAAAAAACTGTATTTCAACTTGCCAAAGATTAAAACTAGACCTTTATCTCTCACCGTGTACTAAACTAAAATCAAAATGGATTAAAGATCTAAATATTAAAGCAAAAATACTAAACAGGATTAAAGAGAGGCTAGGTAGAACTCTTGAAGACATTGGCATAGGAAAAGATTTTATAAATAAAACCTCAACTGCATGAGAACTACCACAGATAATCAATAAGTGGGATATCGTCTTATTATTATAAAGCTTCTGCAGAGCAAAAGAAATGGCCAACAGCATGAAGAGACAACCCACAATGTGGGAAAATTTCACCAGCAGTTCCTCACACTAAGGTCTACTATTTAGAATAAAGAACTTTAAAAATTCAGATCTCCCAAATTTAGAGATGCAATCAAAACTTGGCATCTGAAATGAACAGACATTTCTCAGATAAAGAAGTAAAAAGAGCAAATATACATATGAAGCAATGTTCAACATCACTGGTCATTTGAGAGCTACAAATTAAAACAAGGCTGAGATTTCACCTCATCCCAGAAAGAATGGCTGCTATCATGAAATCAACCAATAAAAAATGCTGGCAGGAAACAGGAACCCTGCTCCACTTCTGGTGGGCATGTAGACTGGTGTAACCACTGTGGAAATCAGTATGGAGTCACCTCAATGAACTAGATAGAATTGGAAGTCTCCTTTGACCCAGCTATTCCCCTGCTGTGTATCTCTCCAAAAGAATTAAAAGAATCACACCCATAGTATTATATGTGCAACTATGTCCATTGCAACAGTTTCTAATAGCTAAGACCTGGAAACAGCCCAATTACCTATCAACTGGAGACTGGTTAAAGAAAATGTGTGTGTTTTTAAATATAAAATGGAGTAGTACTCATGCATAATAAATGACAAATTAGAGACATTCATAGCTAAATGGATGCACATTGAAGTCATACTACTGTAAAGTGAAATAAATAGGACACACATGTGCAAATACCAAATTGTTTCTCCAGTGTGAAATACTGAAAGTGTAGGTGAGGTCTAAAAGGTATAATAATGTGAAATAGTAAGAGAAGGGGAAAAGAGGAATGGAAAGTGGGAAGGGTAGGTTAATGGAATTAATATGAGAAATTGAAAAAAAAGGAAACATAGTCTTTGTAAATAGGGAGAACTGGAGAGGTTGAAGTAATGGCAGGAAAATTTAGAAAAAAAAAAACAAGATAGATTATGTAAAGGCGCAAATTTCCAAAGATGAATGTTACTACATCATATACCTAAAATATACCAATAAAATTAATTTAAAAATTAAACAGAATGAAAAAAATTTTTGGTGCCAGGGATTGAAATCTGGACCTTCTGCTTGAGAGGGAGGAAGGGGCCACTGAGCTGAATTCCAGATGGAATATTAAAGCTAATGAAAATTCTCTTGGAAAAAATTTTAAAAATTTTTTCCATCAAATTATTTATTGAAAAACAACTACCGTGCAACACCATGTTAGGCTTCCCAGGAAGCCACTCACACACACACACGTCTTATTATTTAGATATTTATAATTTGGTTTGAAATAATGTCCACATACTTGTAATATAGGCAAGTAAACAGTTTGAAACAGAAGGGATAAATGGCACATGAAGAACACAAAAAAAAATTGGCAAAGAGTTTTATCAAGACATTAGTTTCAATGAAGAGATAAGGTATTGGTAGAGACAAGAGCTAAAGTTGATTAAGTATGGTAGGGATAGGATTGTTGTCCTCCAATTTTCCCCATAACATTTCTAATGAAATAGATCAATAAACACATTCCTCTGGAAAATCGAAGGAGGGGGCTTACTTCGGCAGCATATATATTAAAATTGGAATGATGTAGAGATTAAATACAATGTCCTTTGTACAAAGATAACATGCAAATTTTTGTAGCACTCCATATTTTTACCACAAATAACCACGACTAGAAATGAATCTATCCACACACATCATAATCAAAATTGCAAACATTCAACACAAGAAATGATCGCTAAGAGGTGTACGACATAAAAAGCAAGTAACCCATCAAAGTAAGCCCATCAGAGTAACAATGGATTTTTCAGCACAAATCTTAAAGTTCAGGGAAGACTGGAACAAAATTTTTCAATCACTAAAAGAAAATAATTATAAATACAGAATTCCATATTATATAATATTAGCTTTCAGATTTCATGGAGAGCTAAAGAGCTTCAGTGACAAAGATATCCTTTAAAAAATTCATGACAACTAAAGCAACATTGCAGAAAGTACTTAAGGGTACTACACAGGTAAAAGTCATCAGCATCAAGGAGTACAAAGGAAAGTAGATATCTGAAGGAGTTACCAAAGAAAAGCAAAAAACATAAAACAGTGAATAGTACAAAAGCAATGCAATGACAATATTCAGTAAATCTCTTACAATCATAATGCTTAATGAAAATGGTCTTAACTCTTCAATCGATGAGAGACAGACAGAGTGGAACAAAAAACAAAATCCATCCGTATGCTGTCTTCAGGTGAAACACCTCATCCCCCTAAATTATACTGTACAGACTAAAAGTGAAAGGACAGAAAAAATACTCCATACAACCAGAGCTGCCATACGACAAGAACAGCTACCTTATTTTCAAACACAATATACTTTAAGCTAAAACTGATCAGAAGAGACAAAGGTGGCCACTATATATTGGTAAAAGGAACAATTCAAGAAGAGATAATAATTGTAAATATATGTATTATGGCATACCCAACATCATAAAACAAAAGCTCCTGGACATGAAGGAAAAGATGAGTCTCAAAACAGTCACAATAGGAGGTTCAATTCCCCATTCTCACAAACAAACCAGAACCCCCCTCAAAAAAAAAATCAGAGCTCAACACGCTATTGAAGTAGACTTAATAGATATCTACAAAGTGTCATCTAACATCAGCAGAATGCACATTTTTGTCATTATCACATTAATTTTTTTCAAAGTACAACATATAATAGTCCATAAAACATGCTTAAATAAATACAAAAGAAATGAAACAACCTTCTGCATACTATCGGATCATAGCATAATTAAATCAGAAATCAAATCAAATAAATCACAGAAACTATGGAAACTCAGGGAGATTAAATAATACATTATTGAATAATCAATGGATCATAGAAGAAATCAAGGAAGAATATAAAACAATTCCTAGAATCAAATGATAATGTAAGTATAAGATGACAAAATATACAGAATACAATAAAAGCAGTTGTAAAAGGGAAATTTATAGCAATGAACAAATACATTAAAGGCATAAAACAATCCCAAATAAAATATCTAATGAGGAATCTCAGGGTGCTACAGAAAATAGAATAATACAAATGCAAACTTAATAGGAAAGAGAAATATAGAAACCAGAAAAAAGTAATGAAATTGAAATTTAAAAATACAAAGTTTCAATAAATAAATGAATTGGTTCTTTGAAAGGATAAATAAGATTGATAAACTTCAACCCAATCTTACAAAAGCAAGAAACCATATCAATAAAATTAAAAATGAAAAGGTGAATTCACAGTGGACATTATTAAATTCCAGAGGAATATACAAAAGTATTGAAAAATTATATTCCAATAAATTAGAGAACCTTAAAAAACTGAAAAAAATTGACACATGTGAATTACTAAAATTGGAACAAAATATGTAAAAATATCTATAAATATACCAGTAACAGAAAATGAAATAGAGGCAGTAATAACAACTAACAAACCCCCAGGAAATTATGGTTTCACTATAAAATTTCACAAGAACTTCGGGAAAGATCTATCACCAATGTTTCTCAAACACTAATGAAATCAGAAGGGAAGGAGCACCAACAAAGTCTTTCCTGGAAGTTATCGTAAGCCTGATACCAGAACTGAACAAACACCTAACACAAAAAATAAGAAAGGAAAAAAAAAGCAAAAATAAGTCTGTAATGACCAGAGATCCAAAAATTCTCAATGAGTCACTTGTAATTCGAATGCAACAAATTATTACAAAGATCATATGTCATGACCAAATTGGGTTATTGGAAGGATGTAGGTTCAACATAGGTAAAAATATAAATGTAATGTTTCACATGAACAAAAGAAAGGAGAAAAATCCCATGATCATCTCAACCAATACAAAAAGCCTTTGATAAAATCCAATATTCTTTATGATAAAAACCCTGATGAAAATAGATGTAGAAGTACATACCTCAAACTGATAAAAGCTATTTAGGATAAACCACTGCCAGCATCTAACTAATTGGGAAAAAAACTGAAAGTATTTCTCCTAAAATCAGGAACAAGACATATGTGTCTATTCTAAACCATCCTGCTTAATGTAGTACTCAAAACTCTAGCCAGAGCAATCAGGCAAGATCAACAAATAAAAAGGATATGTGTACGAAAGAAAGAAGTTAAATTATATTATTTGCAGATGATAAGATCTGTTACATAGAAAAAAACCAAATAACTCCACCAAATGACTCTCAGAATTAATAAAGATATTAAGCAAGTAGCAGGTTACAAAATGCATAGAAAACAATCAATAGCATTTCTGTACAGCAACAATGGGTACATCAAGAAAGCAATAAGAAAAACAATCCCATTCACAGTAGGTTCAAAAAAATTAAATCATTAGTAATTATCCTAACCCAGGAAATAAACGACCTCTACAATAAAAACTATGGTTCTCTGTGAAAAGAGATTTTAAAAATCTTTTAAGAAAATGTTAAATTGTTTGCATTTATACTAGTTTCTTTGGTTCATTGAAAAAAAAATGCTTTTTCCTTTCGTTTTTTATGGTAAGAGAATTTTTTGTCCATGACTTGTACTCTGAGTAACATACTGACAATTCTTTAAGGTTATGATACGCAGTACATTAACTGTTGCTGTTTTATACTTATACTGTTATGAAATTTTGTAGTTTTTTCATACAAGTAGGAAGAGATTTGTTTTATTTTCTTTATTAAAATATCTACTTGTATTATATAAAAATAAAAAAATTTTGAAAGATATTAAAAATTGAAAGATTTTCCCTGTTCTTGGATAAAGAGGACAAATATTGTCATAATGGTCATATACCAAAAATGACACATAGATTAAATAAATTTACAATGAAAAATAACATCAGCATTATTCACAGGATTATAAAAAATCCTAACATATATATGGAAGCAGAAGTGAGCTAGAATAGTCAGTTATCGTGACTATGAAAAGCAAAGCAAGAGGCATCACAATCTCTGGTTTAAAGTTATATCACAAAGCTACAGTAATAACAGCATGATACAGTAACAAAAACAGACAATAGATCAGTGGAACAGAAGCGATGATGCAGAAACATTCCCAGCTTCATTTCGCCATATAATCTTTGACAAAGGTACTGGATAGATAGCCACTTTAACAGATTGTGCTGGGATTATGGATTATCCACGTGTCGGAGAATGAATTTAGATCAATATTTCACACCCTGTTCAAACATCAAAACTAATTGGATAAAAAACCCTAGATATTAAAATAAAACAACTGAATCTACTTGAAGATAAAATAGATAAAATTCTTTTAGATATAGTCATAGGCATAAACTTTCTGAACAGAATTTCAATTGTAAAAGAAAAAATACAAAAAATCACAAATGGGATTATATCAAATAAAAACCTCTGCATAAAAAGAAAACAATCAAGAGCATTAAAAGACATTCTACAGAATGGGAAAAAAATGTCAGGTACATCTCAACAGAGGACTAATGTCCAGAATATATTTTTTTAAACTTTAAAAAATAACTCCCTCAAATATAAGAGCCAATGAAAAAATGGGTAATTGAAATGAATAGACACTTCTCAATGAAGGAAGTACAAATAACCAATAAATATATGAAAAAATGTTAAACATTTTTGGTCATTAGCGAAATGCGAATGAATGAAAATAACAGTGAAATTCCATCTTACTCCACAAAGGATGGCTATTATCAACAAATCAAGAAACAACAAACCTTGGCAAAAAGGTATTTTATATCTCTGGTTGGAATGTAAACTAGTACAACTAATATGGAAATTAGCACAGAAATTCCTCATAAAATGAAAAGTTGAAGTTCCATTTGAACCAGGTTAACCTCTTTTTGATATTTTCCTGAAGTAGTTGATCATATATTATAGCAACATACACGTACACATATTTATAGATGCAAAGTCAACAATATTTAAATCTTGGAAGCAGCCAAAGGCCCAAACATAGATGAAAGGATAAAGAAAATCTGGTATATATATATACAATGAGTACTTCTCATCCATGAAAAACATAAATTTTAGTCATATGTAGGAAAATTGATGCACCTTGAGACTATGTTTTAATCACTTTTCTTCTCACTGAGATGCAATACCCAATACCCACAATTTAAAGGAGGAAATGTTTATTTTAGCTCACATTTTTGGCCCATGTTTGTCTGGCTCCAAGGCAGAAAAAGCAAGGTGAAAGGGCCTGAGCAGAGGACAGCTGCTCTTCCCCTCATTCAGGAATCACAGAGAAAAGGAAAGAGCCAGAGTAGGAGATGTACTTTGCTAGGTCATGTCCCTAGTGGCCTGTTCTTCTAGCCAAGCCCCACCTTCTAGTCAGTGATAGGGCCGCCCCATGATTCTGTCACCTTCCAACAGCTTTACCCCTGAACACTTGAGTTTTTTGGGGGACATTCTATACCTAAACCGTAACATTCCATCACTGGATCCAAAAAGACTCATTCTCATCTCTTTATGCAAAATGCACTTAATGCATCTCTAAGAGTCACCAAATTATAATAGATTCAGTATTGGATCTAAGTTTCCACTTACATTCAATTCAAATTCTTACCTATAAACCCCTATAATAATCAAAAGGATAGTTAAATATTTCCAACATAATGGCCCAGTGTAAACATTCCCAATCCAAAATGAATATATAGGGGGGCTGGGCATGGTGGCACATGCCTGTAATCCCAGCACTTGGGAGGCTGAGGCAGGAGGATCGCTGTGACTTCGAGACCTGCCTAGGCTACACAGTGAGTTCCAGGTCAGTCTCAACTACATAGTGAGACCCTGTCTCAAAAAACAGCAACAACAACAACAACAAAAAAAACAAACAAAAAAACCAAACATAATGAATATATAGCAGGATAAAAAGGAATGGCATTAAAGCAAGACGAAAAGTCAGCAGGGCAGACACTATACCTTGCAGTTTGATATCAAGTATGCAATGCACATTGTAGCAAGATATAAACTTCAAAGGGCTTGTGCAGTCCTGCCCCTAGACATTGCAAAGTGCAGGCCTCATGTTTTTGCTTACTGTCTGATGCTTTCCTCAGCAACACTCCATGTTTCTGGCATCTCCAACTTCCCGGAATCTCCACTATACTTTTGGCTTCATTCTTACCACTTCAGGTACTGCCTCTCAGAGGCATACTGCTTGTACTCCATGCCTTTTTCGGAAATCTGGGTGAAAATATCTCTGTCCCACAGCTCTTGCATTCTACAAGCACGTAAAGACAGGTCCACATGGACAATGTCAAGGTACGCCATCAGTGCAAGCTGTATCTATGCCCCCTTAGATTATGGCTACAGAGACATCTGAGTACCTGAATGGCTGATCTCCAGGAAACTCTTTCATAATTGGACACAAATAAACTGTGCTCATGAGAATTCCCTTCTCAAAGCAAAGTATTTCAGTTTTTCACCTTTGAATCTGCAAAGAGAGCAGTCTTGTTGATTCCTGAGGTATTCTTAACCCATCTTTCCTATTATCTTGATTAAAAGCACTTGACTTCTATTTAGTATAACCATATTCTCTGTGGCCCCATTTTTATTATGTATTTCCTGAAAAATTCAGTATATACTTTGGTCCTGTCTTTTGCTCCTTATTCTCAAAGTAGGTCTCATTAAAATTACCAGCAGTACCTAAGCCACAGTCTGAACTTTGCGATGCCTTGAAATTTAATAACCCAGATTAGCCAACCACCCTGAATCTTGATCTCCTGCAAAGTCTCAGGAAATGAGCAAAATGTAGACAACAGTTTTTGTTTCCAACATCATCCTCTTGAGCCTGGCCATTACTATCTTTATTTCTGTCATCATACTGGATTTCAGAACTCTGACAAATACTTCCTTGGCTTATAATATTCTAAGGCTTCTCTAGCAAGCATTTCCAAACCTTTCCCACAAACCCTTTTCCAAGGCTTCTAAAACACATGGTAATGTACAACTAAACCAATGACTCCATGCTGGCACTAAAATCTGTCTTAATCACTTTTCTCCTTGCTGAGACACAGTATGCAATACTGACAATTTAAAAGAGGAGAGGATTATTTTTGCTCACATTTTAATTCCATGGTCAGCTCTCTCCAAGTGAGAAACAATATGGCAAGAGGGCCTGGGTATGGGATAGCTGCTCACCCCATGACAGCCAAAAATTCAAGAAAGAGGGTAGGAGCCAGGGAGGGAGAAGATGTATCCTTACAGGTTACACCTTCAGTGGCCTGCCTCTTCCAACCAAACCCTACCTCACAAGAGCAAGTCAGCTATAGTGACAGCACGATCCACTCAAACTCAAAAAGCCCCACCTCTGAACACATCAGTCCTTGAGAGGACATCTATATCTAAACAGTGACAAACCATAATCATAAGTAAAATAAATCAGACACAGGTTAAATATTGCATAATTTATCTAATGCCAAAAACCAAAAACATAAATAATTTAAAGTGCAAAGCCAGATAGGTTATTAGAAATAAGGAGGTAGACTTTATGATGATGAGGAGATCTAGGAAAGTGTGGAGGTGAGAGAGTGGAAAAGAAAAAGGAAATTCAATACAATTAGGATGCAATATGTACCAATTCCACAAGATGATTGCAATTATTTTGTGTCACAAACATTTACTAATAAAAAAGAAACAAGAGAAAATCTGCCAGTGGGTTAGTAAATTTAAGCTATTTTCAAATTTTGTGATATATTTTTAAAAGTTATTCAAATTTTGCATATTTCTCTATATAAATTCATAAACACTTAATGCTTTACATTATTTAATGTGAAAGAGTATAATTCTGCTAGAAAGATGGATATGTGTGGCTCACAGATATGTGTGACTTTCTCAGAAGTATGATCTAAGCAAAAGAGACTCATTGTACATTTTCATGTATTAGTAAGCCTAGATAAAATCAATATGAAAGATTATTTTAAAAACAGTGTGAAGAATAATTGTAGGGAAGTGAAAAGAGACAAGAGATATCACTTCTCAGCATTTTGGCTAAGATCAAGGTGGAGACAAGAGGTAAGATTACTCAAGAATGCATTATAATGATGAGTATGATCCATGAAAGAGGAAATATTGATGCTCACCTGATCCAGCATTTTTGCCATCTCCTCCAATAAGTGGAACTGTAATGGCTGCAGGGCTCCCATCTGTAGGCAAACTGGTATACACCATGGGTAGAGACTGCACCACTACTGGGATGGCCTTCAGTCCACCTATCTTATTTGGCAGATTGACTGAGGGAATAGTGTGTATCACATGTAAGAACTGTTGGCCACCAGTCCCCTGAGAGGAGGGCAGAATAGAGTTTGGAGCAAGAACAGTAGGAATGTTAGTTGGAGTGCCCATGTGAGCTGTTGAAGTGGACACTACAGTGGCCTGGGGAGAAGACTGTGGTTTGGGAGGACGTATGGGAGGTTGAAGCATGCTAGCAGGCTGGAGAGGAGCCTTAGGCTTGTGAAAGGAGAGGTCAACTGGTTCCACCTGGGGCAGGTTGAAGTCATTATCCAGAAGTTCTTCTGGGGGCTCAATCTTGATGTCATTAAACAGTTCTGGGTTCTCCATAGGGCTGGTATCCAGAAGTGATGGAGAGGCAATATTACTTCTGTCTGTTGGCTCAGGAGTATCTCTGGTATGAATAGGGCCAGTGACCTAAAATAAGTAAACAAATGACAAGCACAAAACAGCAACTGTTAGTACCCTAAAGCAATATGCAAAATATAAAGAAATAAAGAAATCGGTATTCTTTTTTCATGGAAATAATACAGTGTTGGAATAATGAGTTAGGAGTACACTTAAGAAAAAAAGGGGGGAAAGAAATATTACTGGCACTGTTCTAGGCAAATGGCAAAATGCATTTCATTCATTTCTTATAATAACATTAAATATTAATTAAAGTCAACACTACCTGAGTATTCCCTGTAATCACTGTGCAAAGTCTAGTGACAGCAAACATAAATAAAGTATTGCTAAGAAGTTCATGCTAGAATTCAACATGGGTGAATGGAGGAGTCGCTTTGGATGTACTCAGAGGGAAATCAACTAAAATCACAGGTAATTCTAAGAAAGGAAGAGGCATACATCCTGATGTCAAAATCAATCTGAAGTGAGAGACTAGTAGATCAAGTAAATCATAAGCATGGGACTTCATAAAATAGCACATCACCCCATGGGGATACCAGCAGTGCAGGCAGTGCTGAGCAAGATTTACCATACTGGGAAAGTTCCCAAGAAACTGATGAAGTGAAAAAATGCAGCAAAAACCAAGACATAACATGTAAAGGTAGAAGATCCCAATGATAAATGTAACTGTATTGCTTGCTTTAAATGTACCAATAAACAATGCAGGAAAAATGCAGCAACTCAAGCCACACAGGATAGATTTGAGGGAAGCAAAGGCCTCTTGTCTTTTTTGCCTTTCTTTACACAGAAGATGCTGTAGCCTGGCAGTAAATTTCACTGACACACACACACAGGAGAGTGACCAGAAATAATCAGCTCCCTCCCAAACAGATGGACCTCCAGCTCCTTTTCTTTTCCTTTTTTGTTTTTTGTTTTAATGCTGTTGTGTTCCCTAGCAGATAACTGGAAAACCTAGTGGCAACAAAGTTAGAGAGTGCAGCACAGCGGAAGTAGGGAAACAAGTAGAAAATGGTGGCTTCAGAGAAAGATGCAGACTTGAGTGCATGGGATTTCAACAACCTCCAGTTAGCACTTAACCTGCTAGAGAGGCAATTAAGGCAGAACCTGTCATCCCTGAGCTATACAGGACCTCACCCTCACCCTCATCCCTGCCCTGTGACAAACAGTGGACTAGAGATGTGCCAGTGGGGGTGAAACAGAAGAGGCTGTCCAAAGATCCAGTGAAGCCAATTGTACACAGAACTGGGAGGAACCCCAGGCTCTCTATGCTTGAGGGAGCCACAGAAACCCATGGTACAGAGGCTTGGGAGGGCCATAGAGATATCCAAAAAGATACTGGCTGAAGACTGGCACCAACTCCCACAAGATCAGCCAGGTACCCAGCACTAGTCCTACTGCAGACTTGGCAGAGATACACAGCACAGTTTTGGGACACTACCTTCCTTGGGCTCTACCACAGAACTGTAGACTCCACAGGAATTGTATTTTTTTCTTTGTTGGTTAAGTTTCCTTTTATTGTCTGTCCCCCCTCTTTTGGTTTTAGGTTTTTGTCTTTATTTTTATATTGTTCTAATCATTTCCTTTCTCTCCTTCCTCAACTACATCTTTTAGTTTAATATATTTTCATGTGAGTGAAAATAATCTCATTTTTTTATTCATTCTAATATTCTTTTGCTTTATCCTTGATGCTTTCTCTCCTGCACTTTTCTGCAGGTTCCCAAAGGTTGAGTGATCATCTTTTGTTCTCCAGCCTTGCCTCTACTATGTTTCCCTTCATTTATCTCTCTGCTTTGCCCCCTGGCCCACTTAATTCCTCCCACCCCCACAGAAAGTAAAATCACTCCACTAAGTGGAAACTTATTGCACATAAGTTCCTGGTTTATGTTGGATTGTGTTATATAACTGTAGACCTTGTTCTTATTGTTAAAGGATCCAATTATTAGTTACCTCAATTTATCAGTTTCTAGGCCCAACTAGATGCTATGGCTATTGTTATTTGTATTACATTAGCCAGGATATCATACCTGTCATAATTAGTTGTTCTCCATTGTATGACAACACTGTGATTCTCTGGGGCCACAACCATTACCATAATCCCGAACCAAAGGACTGGGTGCTGAGCCAAATAAATAGCAACTTTTAATCCTTAATAAATTGGGAGGGTAGGATCTCAGGACAGACACAAAAACCAAGGACCACATATGCCCAGAAGATATCTCTGTGGAATAAAGATTTCTCAGGAAAGCCTGGATGCTAGTGATGAAGCTATCTGCCATAAGAAATTTACAAGCATCAATACAGAAAACAAAATACCCCCCCCAAAAAAAAAGAAAATGAGATGACAAAGAAGCAAAATGAAATTCCAATCCTCCGGCCCAACAATAACAAGTCCAGGAGAAACAAGATAGTGGAAATCAGAAGTCACTTTAAGTTTCTAAAGTGATAACAGCAGAAATTAAAAAAAACCAAACAAAATAAAACAGATGCATGAGGTTATAGAAAATATCTCTCAGGTTAAAAAAGAAATGATAAAAATGAAAGACATGCTCAATAATTCTAGAGTAGATATAGATTAAAGAAATATAGAGGAGCTTAGGAAAATGATAGAAACTATGAATGCCCAACATAAGAAAGAAATGAAATACATGAAAGAGATTCAAACAGACATTCAGGAGATTAAAAATTTCATTGAAAGTATACACAATAGACTGAATGAAGGCGAGGACAGAATTTCTGATCTAGAAGACAGGAAGACTATTAACGACCATGAAAAGAAGATGTATTAAAAATGGCAAGAGTCCACCAAAAATCAATACAACATCGGCATAACATAAAGAAAAACAAGATAAGATTGATCAGAGTCAATGAGAAAGCAAGAGATTGTGCAAATGACATTAAAAACGTCTTCAAGCTGGGCGTGGTGGTACACTCCTGTAATCCAGCACTCGGGAGGCTGAGGCAGGAGGAACACTGTGAATTCGAGACCAGCCTGGGCTACATAGTGAGTTCCAGGTCAGTCTCAACTACCAAACAATAAATCTCAAACAATAAGTCTCAAAAAAACAAACATTAAATAAATAAATCATCTTTAAAAAAGTAATGGCAAGGATTATCTCAGTGGTTCCACCACCTGCCTGGCAAGGGCAAGGTCCCGACTTGATCCTCAGTACGAAAAAACAAAAGAATGGAAGAAAACAGTAATGGCAGAAAAGCTAACTAACATGGAAAAGGAATGTGACACATAAATAATAAGTAGGGCATATAGAACTCCAATTAGCCATGATAAATCTACATCAAGGCTTATAAAAACAAAGATCTCAAAAACTCAGCACAAGAACAAATCACCTATAAAAGAAAGCCCATCAGAATTACAGCATTTCTTAATGAAAAAACCCTAAAATCAAGGAGAGATTGGAGTTAAGTATTTCATGTTCTGAATGAAAACCTTCCACCCATATTGATGTACCCTGCAACACTGTCTTTCAAACTCAATGGAGGAATAAGACACTACAAAGAACAATTGAAGAAATTCATGACCACTAAACTAGCTCTACAAAATGCTGTGAAGAATATTTTAGAAAGAGATAATGAAGACAATAACAAAAAGAACACCAAAAGAAAGAAGCCACCAGGAAGTACAAGAAATTAAATAGAGAGGAAAGATGGGGAAACAACAACAGGAAAATAATATGACAAGGATAAGACAATACATTAATGTAAATAGTCTCACCTCACCCATCAAAAGACACAGACTGGCAGAATGGATCAAGAAACAAGTCCCAACATTATGCTGCATATAAAAAAACCTTAACAACAACAACAAATTCATAGTCAAATGATGGAAAACAATACTGCATATGTCAGGAACCCAAAAAAGCAGAGACACTTATTATATTTGCAAAGTGGATTTCAAGAGACAGAAAAGGTCACTACATCATTTTAAAGGAAACAACACAAGAGGAGAACACGATCATAAATACATATGTACCAAGTACCAGTACCCCCAACTGTATAAAAAATTAATGGACATGAAAAATCAAATAAACACTAATAAAATTATTGCAATAGACAGATAAACTAGACAAAAACATCACAAAAAATATCAAAACTAAACCAAATGGACTTAGTAGTTGTCTCCAGAGTATGCTGCCTAAAAGTTTAGAACATTCTTCCCAGCTAAACATCAGAACTTTTCCCAAATAGAACACATACTAACTAGTCCATAGAATATGCTTAAGTAGACACAAAGGAATTGCCATTATCCCATGCATATTATCTGACCATAGAAATTGGTATTCAATGACAAAAGAAACTACAAAAACTCTATGAACACATCCAAATTAAATAACACCCTCTTGAACAAACAATGAGTCACAGGTGAAATTAAAGAAGAAGGTAAATAGTATATAAAATGAAATGATAATCTTGATATAACATACCAGAACTTATGGGATACAATGAGAGCAGTACTGAGAGGGAAATTTATAGTGGTAAATTCTCACATCAGGAAGACAGAATAAGCTCAAATAAACAACACAGTGTTGAACCACAAATGTATGGAAAAAGCAGAGCAAGTCAAGACCAAAGCTCATATGAGAGAGGAAATTGTAAAGATGAGAGAAGAAATTAAATCAATCAGAGCAGACTAAGAATACAAAGAATCAATGAATCAAAGAGTTGGTCCTTTGAAAAATTAAATAAAATTGACAAACTTTTAGACAATCTTGTCAACAAAGAGAGAAAAAACTCAAATTCATGCAATTAGAAATTAAAAGGGTGAAATCAGAACAAATCCTGGGGAAATCCAGATGATTATCAATACCTACTTTGAAAACTGATACTCTCACAAGATGGAAAACAGAGAAGAAATGCACAAATTTCTATAAACAAATGAATTACCAAAGGTGAACCAGGAGGTTGTAAAATTCTAAGCAACCACAAAATAAGTCAGTGAAATTGACAATGTAATTTAAAATTCAGCAGCAAAGAAAAGCCCAAGTCCTGATGGCTTTACTGTTGAAGTCAATGAGAAATATAGAAAAGATCGACTGTTAATTCTCTTAAAACTTTTCAATGAAATAGAGGAAAAAAATACTCCCAAAATCATTTCTGGAAAATAGTATTACCCTGATACCAAAACCAGAGAAGGATCAAATCAAAACAGAACACTACAGGCCAATCTTCTTACATAGATGTAAAAATCCTCAACAATATATTGGCAAAGAGAATGCAACAAATCATCAAGATTATAAAACATGACCAAATAGGATTCATCCAAGGGCTGTAGGGATGGTTCAACATATGAAAATAAATAATTGTAATACACAACATCAACAGAGTCAAGGACAAAAATCACATCATCATCGCTTGAATCCCCAGTAACAAATATATTTAATATATATATTACATGATCATCACTTTTTTTCTCCTTGAGTTTATTGGTACATTTTTAGGTATACAGTACAGTTACATTCATTATTGGAATCTTGTACCTTTACATGACAGGTCTTGGTTCTCACTTTTTCCCCTTGTCCCTGCCCTCCCTTCACCCCCTCCTCCCCTCCTCATTTACAAACACTTTAATTCCATTTTTTCATTTTCTCATATTTTTTTCTTTTCCCTAATTACCTTTCCCCTACCCTTCCCATTTTTTCCTACACATTTAGCCCTTTTCTTCCTATTTCACATTGTCAATTATATCATTAGAATTTTATGTACTATTATAGTTTTTCACACCAGAGATACTATTCAATATTTACACATGTGTGACTTATTTACTTCACTTAGGAGTATATCCTCAATATGTATCCATTTTCCTATGAATGACTGTAATTTCTCATTCTTTATAGCTGAGTAGTATTCCATTTTATAGAAAGCTACATCTTCTTTATCCACTTTCCAACTGATGGACAAATGGACTGTTTCCAAGTTTGAGCTATTACAAACTGTGCCACTATAAACATAGGTGTGCATATATCACTGTGATATGATTCTTTTAATTCTTTTGGAAAGATACCCAGCAGAGGGATGGCTGGGTCAAATGGAACCTCTAGTCCAAGCTCTTTGAGGTATCTCCATATTGATTTCCATAGTGGTTGCATCAGTCTGCACTCCCAGCAACAATGGAGAAGGGTTCCTTTCTCCCCACAACCCCGCCAACATTTATTGTCTGATTTCTTGATAGCAGACATTCTTTGTATCACATGATCATCTCAATAGATGCAGAAAAATATTTGATAAAGTTCAAAACCCATTCATGATAAAAGTCCTAAAGAAAATAGGAATAGACAGTCTTTAGGTCATTCGATAATAGCTATCTATAACAAAGAGCCAACATAATACTAAAATGGTCAAAAATTGAAAGCTCTCACATTAAAATCAGGAACAAGACAAGGATTCCACTACCATCTCTCCTATTCAACATATATCTGAAAACACAGCCAGAGCAATTAGAGGAACAAAAAGTAATAAAAAGAATAAAGATAAAAAAAGAAGTTAAATTGTCATTGTTTTTGGATGACATGATTCTCTGCATAGAAAACTCCATAACCTGCACCAGAAAATTTCCAGATTTAATAACCAAATTCATTAGTGTAGCTGGATACAAAATCATCACACCAAAATCAATAGCATCCCAATACAGAAATAACAAATTAACTGAAAAGAAATAAGGGAAATAATACCTTTCACAGTAACACACACAAAAGTGAAATTCTTAGGAATCAATCTAACAAAGAAAATAATGGACCTATACATAGAAAATTATAGTATTCTTAAAGAGGAGATTCAAGAGGTTATTAAAAGATGGAAAGATATCCCCTGCTCTTTGCATAGCAGAAACAACATAGTTAAAATGGCCATACTTCCAAAATTTTTATACAGATTTAATGCAATCCCAATCAAATTACCATTAGCATAACTCACAGAAGTAATAAAAACATCCTTAAAATTCATTTGGAACCAGGAAAGACCTAGAATAGCAAAATCAATTCTGAGCAACAAAGATAAATCAGGGGGCATCATGATTTTTTACTTGAAACTATACTGCAGAGCCACTGTGATAAAAAACAACATAGTACTGAAAAAAAAAAAAAAAAAAAAAAAAAAAAAAAAAAAAAAAAAAAAAAAAAAGCACAGACCTGAGGATCAATGGAACAGACTAGAAGAAGCAGGAACAACACTAAATGTACTCAGCCATCCTATATTTGACAAAAAGGGCCACATATGTTCACTGTAGGAAGGACAGTCTCTTTAATAAGTGGTGCTGGAAAATCTGACTTTCTAAGTGCCTAATACTAAAACTAGACCCATGTTGCTCACCGTGAACTAAACTATACTCAAAATGGATCAGTGATCTAAATATTAAAAGAGAAACACTAAATCTTCTGGAAGAGAGAATAGGGAGAGCTCTTGAGGACATAGGGGTCGGCAATGACTTCATGAACAAAACCCAAACAGCATGGGAAATAGTGCAAAGAATCAACAACTGAGACCTCATCTTATTAAAAAGGTTTTGCAATGCAAAGAAATCAATACAGTGAAGAGACAACCCCATGGGTGGCAAAAAACAATTTAGCAGATAGCCCCTCAGATGAAAGACTAATATCTAGAACATACAAAGAATTGAAAAGAAATAAGAATCCCATAATTTAAAGACCCAGTCCAAAAATGAGCATCTGAAGTGAATAGACACTTTTGAGATGAAGAAGTAGAAACAACAAACAAATATATGAAAAAATGTTGAACATTACTGGTCATCCAAAAGATGCAAATTAAAACTTCACTGAGATTCCAACTCATTCCAGGAAAAAACTGTTATTCTCAAGAAATCAACAAACAACAAATGCTGGTGTGGCTGTGGGGAAAAAGGAACCCTTTTCCACTGTTGGTGGGAGTGCAGACTGGTGCAACCACTGTGGAAATCGATGTGGAAATTCCTCAAAATATTAGGATTACAGGTCCCATTTGACTCTGCTATTTTTTTGCTGGTTATCTTCCTGAAAGAATTAAAAGCATCATACCAAGATGATATATGTGCACCCATGTTTATAGCAGCACCTTTTTTAATAGCTGAATCTCAGAAACAACCCAAATGCCTATGAACCAATAAATGGATACAAAAGATGTAGATTATTTTATACAATTGAGTACTACTCAGCCACAAAAAAATAACTGGAGATATTTACAGATAAATCGATGCAACTTGAAACTATACTTGAGTGAAATAAATCTGACACGTGTGTAAATATCACATTGTCTCTCTAGTGTAAGAAACTGAAAGTGTAAATAAGGTCCAAAGTGTATAATAAATAATATGAAATAGGAATAAACTGTTAAAAAAGAAAGGGAAACTGTGAAAGAGGGAGGGTGGAAGGGAAAAGTTGATAAAGAAGGAAAAAATGGAAACCAAGCTTTTGTAAATAGAGGGTAAATAGGAGCTTAAAGGTAGGGAAAATGAATGGAAGAAAAAGAGGAATCAAGCTATATTATATATAATACAAACTCCGTTTGATGAATGTGATCATTATGAATACTGAAATTGCACCAATAAAAATAATAAAAAAGGATAAATGAGACATTTCTAGGTAAATGGATGCACCTTGAAACCATTCTCTTCAGTTAAATAAACAGAATACACATCATATTCTCTCTCTTGTATGAGAAATTTTAAGTATAAAGACCAAATCATATACTAGATATTGTGAAATAGGAAGAAATTGTTCAAAATTATGTTTAGTGTGAGATACTCTGTTAATACTTCAAATATTTTATGCAAAAAGTGTTATAGTTTTATTAGGAAATGAGTTGAGATATAGGTTAATAATTTAAAACATATTCTTTTAAGATCATGATGAACAGTGTAATTACCATTGTAATTCTCTAGTTATTTTTGTTAAGAAAAACTATTTTTTCATAGAACTTTTTTATATTTTTAAAATATATCCTTGTATTACATTAAAATAAAAAGTACATGCTGACATACTAATGATAGAATAAGTAGCTTTCAGGGCATATAATAAGTGATGTGACATTAAAGGAAATGCTTCAGAAAAACAGAATGATTCATCCCATCTAGTTAGGCATAGCTTCAAGAAAAAGTAGCATTTTAGATTAGTCTTAGAGAATTAATGAGATTTCTCCATGCAGATGTACAAAAGAAATTTCTACCTGTAGAGATATAACAAAAGAAAATATGGTTAGAGAATAATGATACAATGTTTAATTGAATTACACGCAAGACTGAACTGTGAAATTCTAAATTGTTAGATATTTTAAAAGTACAACTACCTAGAACTTGGTATAAAATCAAAGAATAAGAAATCAGCATGTCAAAGACATGTGTATCACCACGTTCCTTTCAGCGACTATACATAATAGCCAAGAAATGGAAATAGCCAAGTATCCATCAAATTATCCATATAAAATAATAAAATTCTGTTATTTGTGTAAACACGGATGTAAGTAGAGACCATTATATTAACAGAAACAAATCAGGAATAGAAAGACAAGTACTACATGGCGTCACTTAAGTGGAATCTAAAAAAGTTGATCTCCACCTGGGATGTAGTTCAACAGTGCAGCTCCTCCCTCAGGAGGACAAGGCCCTGAGTTCAATTTTTAGTGCCAAAAAAAGAGAGAAAAAAGAGGTGATCTCATAGAAGAGAGTAAAATGGTGGCTACCAAAGGTTGCAGACAGTGATGGGTCTGGAGATTGGGAAAGTTCTCTCAACAGGTTCTAAGTTACATTTAGATAGGAACACGAAGCTGTGGAACATAACAATGCACTCTATATTTCAAAAACTGGAATAAAGATTTTGAAAGTTTTCACTACACAAAAATGATAAATATTTGAGGAGTTAAGTATATTAAACTTGATTTGAATATTACTCAATATATACATGTACTAAAATATGCGGTACTCTCTTAGTATGCACAATTTTTATTTTTATGTTTCACTTCAAACAAAATTTTAAAATACTAATAAATAACTGTTATAAATGTTATTCATAAAATAATGTAGAATGAAATGAAAATTTTTCTAAGAATTCTATCAACTCAAATGTCGAGGGCATTTTGAACCGTGATGCCATTGCCAAGTAACACTCTGGATGTTGAAGATGGCCTTCAACGTGGCAGTATTACCTTAGCCAATAAGCAAAACAGGCCTCTATTTTCTGTCAGCATGATATTTGAATTATGGTAGTTTTAATTTATGAGAAATGTTCAGGAATGCTTCCATCATTTACAATAGAACCATTTCTTAGTTTTACATATTTGAAAGATGAGGGAAGATGGATTTTAAGGAAAGGTTAGGCAGTAAAAGATAATTATTTTGAAGAGTAGAGTGATGAGAGAGGGCCAAACTCTTTCTATAAGATATAACTAGCTCTTCAGTGAAGGTAAAATGAAAGAGGAGTAAGTAAGCCTGGATTCAAAGAGTCCAGAAAGGAAGTGAGTTAGAAAGTGTCTTGGTGAGATGTTTACGAGACATTTAGAAAAAAAAATCAACATGGAATGGATACTGTATAATACAAAGGCTTTGTTAAATTGAAGGTGCAGTAATGATATATAGCTATAACTACATTTTCAAAATTTAAATGAGCCAGGCCTGTAATCCCAGCACTCGGGAGACTGAAGCAGGAGGATCACTGTGAGTTCGAGACCAGCCTGGGCTACACAGTGAGCTCCAGGTCAGTCTCAACTACATAGTGAGAACCTGTCTCAAAAAGCCAAAAAAAAAAAAAAATTAAATGAGAGCCCATAAGGTCTTAACTCAGAAAATGATGAAATGGAGAAGTAGTATCTTCTTTCTTTGAGTTTATTTGCTAAGCTCTCAGAGTACGATGGAAATAAATAAAGTCACCAAAAAGCTTATGTCTTAACTTTAGAATTTAGACAGATGTTTGCCTGCTTTTCTCCTCTGCATGCAGATACATTGGATTTCTTGATTTGCCAGTCCCCATCACAACTAAGGCCTTGCATGTGGTCCAAAACTGTTTCAATATTCTACCCTAGAAAGGCTCTTTTTTCTGTGATTTTTCCTATTGTTTCATATAATTTTAACATAATTCATCCCTCATGGGAAAATTAAACCCATCTGTGGAAGCAGAGTAAGTACAGAGTAAGGCAAGGGTGGGCGTAAGGTGATGGGAGAAGTAGACGGATGTCAAGAATATCTTTGCTCAACATAAAAACACTGTCCTCTGAATCTTCTAAAACAATTTAAACTCAGTTTCTGAAAATTCCCACTTGGCTCTTGGCCTAATAGCTCCACTTCCAGATTAAAGAAGTAGAGTTCGAGTACTCTCTAAGGATGCATAGGAAATGTGTCTGTTTCCATAGTTTCTTTGTCATAGTTGTCAATGACATTGAGAAATGAAGAAAAGATGGACAGCATAAAAAGTAGTTAGGTGCATTATTTTCTATAAGAATATAGAGTGTTGGTGCAGATGTATAAACACAGTGTGCCAATATATATGAAAGAATTGTTTTGCTTTTTTTTAATGGACTTTCTGGACTCTACACTTTTTAGGGCCAGAATGCTAAAGAAGTAGAACTCTGAATAGTAAATATAAAATGGATACTTTTTTGGTAAACTTACTATCTTTTCCAACACAAAGGCCTTTTCTAAGGTGCTGAGTGGTGCCTAAAGTAACATTATTAACTCAAGGTCTTTTTCCTAGCTGATACTTGATTTTCAGTTATATATTTTACTGCAAATATATTATTTAGGAATATCCAAAATGGACACTGATGAAAGTATACAAACTAAAGAATATATGGGATATAATAATTGCCTTGATGAGATGATATACAGTGCCTTGCTCCAAAAAGACATCTTTAGTTGTCTTATAGACTAAGTCTGCCTTGTCATCTGTCAATTCTTAAAACAATCATTTCTGCAACAGGGCACACCCAACTTCATAAAACAAGTACAACTGGAAATAAAAGATCAGATAAACATCAACACAGTTACAGTGGCAGACCTCAACACTCCACTGTCACAAATAAACAGACCACCTGGAACCAAAAAAATCAACAAAGTACCTAATAGAGCAAAGGTTCTGAAAAAATGGATTCAATAGATACCTACACAATATTAAATGAAACAATTAACAATATACATTCCTCTTAGCAGTACATGGAACATTTTTGAAACTAGACCACTTGCTAGCCATTAAAGCATGCTTAATTAAGTTAAAAAGAATCAAAATTATACTATGTATATAATCAGAATATAGTATGATGAAACTAGAAATCAGTGGCAAAAGAAACCACAGACAGTATGCAAACACATAGAAATTAAACAATATTCTCTTAAACCCTCAATATATTACAGAAGAAATCAAGGAAGAAATAAAGAAGTACCTAATAATATATACAAATCAATAAATGTAATGTACTACATAAACAGAAGCAAGGGGAAAAATCATGATTATCTCAATGGATGGAGAAAAAGCCTTTGACAAAAATCCAACATCCATTCATGATTTTTAAAAATCTACTGGAGAAAATAGGTATACAAGTTATCCCAATCTGGAAAAAAAAAAAACATTTAGGAAAAACCTACACCTAACATTGTATCAAATGAGGCAAAGCTGAAGTTTCCCTCTAAAATTAGGAACAAAACAAGGATGCCTATTATCACCACATAGTATTCAAAATAGCCAGAGCAATCAGGCAAGAAAAAGAAACTAACAGGAGATAGATAGATAGATAGATAGATAGATAGATAGATAGATGATAGATAGAGATATATACAGAAGAAATATAATATCATTATTTGTATAAAACATGATTGTGCACATAGAAGACACAAAAAAGTCCACCAGAAGACTCCCATAATTAATAGTAAAATTCAACAATATAGCAGGATACAAAAGCAACACCCAAAAATCAATACTGTTGCACTACACCAATAAAAATTCACTTAGAAGTTAGGAAAATAATACCACCGACAATAGCATCAAGAAAAATTAAAATCAGTAAAGCTTTGGCTTGCAAGCATAATTCTTTCTAGAAACAGGCTTGTAATACAAAGCACTTGCATATCAAAGTCAATTTCCCCATAATAAATAATGGAAACTTGGATAATTTGTTCCACAACCCAAAAAATACTCATACAAAATAATAACAATACTGAAATATAATATTAAATAATAAAGAAAATACAAAATAGAATGAAAAATTTTAAATGTGCACTTATCATTGAAAATCTTCATGGTTGGTGAAGAAAGGAAGAAAGGAAGGTTATTGTGTAGGATGAATTTCACTACCACTAAGAATCACTGCTATATACTTTATTGGCTCAATAGAATCTTTGTCTATTTGTGCAACTTTAACAAGTAACCTTTTCAACAACCCTTGCTTTTGCCTCCTATTGAGGATTTAAAGGAAATGTGACATTGCACTGTTGTTAAACAGATTCATTTCTTGCACTGTTACAGCCTTACTTGGCTGGTACTCTGCTACAAAATTTTTCAGTGTTTCATACATTTTATAAATCTCTCTAACGTAACTTGAAGTGAGATTCCTCTGCCTTTTTCTCCTCCTCTGCAGTCAAGAACTCCTCCACAAACTCTTACTATTGGAAGATAATCATCCACAATTCAAGAGGGAAGAGAGAGAGAGAGCCAAAGAAAGAGAGACAGAGAGAGAAAAAGACAGAGACACAGATAGACAGAAAAAAATCATTGCCTCAGTTGTGATCATGTGACATTTGGAATCATGTATCACATATTATATTATATATTACAATACATATTATCATAAGACATAGCTTGTTTATCAAGTTGAAATTTGTTAGATATGTTTACTCATCTAGTAGAACACTCACAGAACAAGTTAGTTACAATCCAAAGTTTAAAAGTATTGCGGAATTAACCTAAGGAAGTGAAAAGTCACCACCAAAAAAAACTACATTACTCTGAAAAAAGAGACCAAACAGGACAGGCCAATCGTCTTAATGAACATTGATGCAAAAGTGTTCAACAAGATTTAACAAATACAATGTAACACATCATCAAAAAGATAATACATCACAAACAAGTACATTTCATCCCAGAAATGAAAGGATGATTCAAAAATATGCAAATCAATAAATGTAATAAACTACATAAACAGAAGCAAGTACAGAAACATACAATCCTATCAATAGATGCAGGAAAAGCTTTTGATGAAATTCTATATTCCTTCATGATAAAAAAACACTCAAGAAATAGGTAGAGGAAGAACATACCTGAATTTGAAAAAAATCTATTTATTATAAACTGATAGTTAACATCATATTAAATGAAAAAATCACTGAAAACATTCCCTCTAAAATCATATTACAAGTATGCCCATTATCACTAATTCAGTTCAGCATAGTAATTGAAACATTAACCAGATCAATCAGGCAACTGAAAAAAATAAAAGTGATGCATATAGGAAAGGAAAAACTCAAATTTATCATTATAATACTCTATACAGAAGATCAAATAACTGCTACAAAAAAAACACACTTAGAATTAATAGCCAACTTCACCAACATAGCAGGATACAAAAATCATCACACAAAAATTAGTACTATTCGTGTACCCCAATAATATACTCAATGAGAAATAAATTATGAAATAATACCATTAATTATAACACCAAGAAAAAATTAAATAAAAGGAATTAACCTAACAACAGAAATGAAAGATCTCTACAAAGAAAATTACAGTAGCCTGAAAAAGAAGACTGAGGAGGACATCACAAAATGGAAAGATGTCCCCTGCTCCAGCGTAGCCAGACTGAATGTAATAAAAAATGGTCATAGTCCTAAAGCTGTTAAACAGATTTAAAGTACTCCCAATCAAAATGCGAACAGCATACTTCACAGATCTAGACAAAACAATCCTAAAATTCATATGGAACAAGAAGAGACCCGGAATAGAAAAAGGAATCTTGGGAAACAAAAGCAAAATAAGAGGCATCACAATACCAGACTTCAGTGACAGTGGGGAAAAAAAGGTATCATACATATGATACTCTATATTGAAGACTGAAAAATTCCAACAAAAGACTTCTGGACTTAACTGACACTTTTAGCAGAGTAGGGGGATATAATGTCAACACCGAAAAATCAATAGCCTTCTTGTAAACAAATAACAGGCACACTGAGAAAGAAATTAGGGAAAAATTCAGTTCACAATAGCACCCAAAAATGAAGTTTCTAGGTATCAATGTAACAAAAGAAGCAAAAGACCTCTACACTGAAAACTACAGCACTCTGAAAAAAGAGATCAAAGAGGATATGAGAAAATGAAAAGATATTCCCTGCTCCTGGGTAGGAAGAATCAACATAGTTAACATGGTCAAATTACCAAACTGCTATACAGATTCAATGCAATGCCAATTGAAATTTCAACACTATATTTCACAGTACTAGACAAAATGATCCAAAAATTCATGTGGAGCCAGAAGAGACCTAGAATAGCAAAAGCCATCCTATACAACAGAGACATGGCAGTGGGGATAACAATTCCCAATTTTTGAAACTATACTACAAAGCCACTGTGATAAAAACAGCATGGTACTGGCAAAGAAACAGACCTGAGGATCAGTGGAATAGATTGGAAGATACAAAAACAACTCCAGATGTACTCTGCTACCTCATCTTTGACAAAGGAGCCAACCATCCTCAGTGGAGGCAAGATAGGCTCTTTAATAAATGGTGCTGGAAAAACTGGATTTCAATGTGCCAAAGATTAAAACTAGACCCTTATCTTTCTCCATGCACTAAACTCAAATCCAAGTGGATTAAAGATCTAAATATTAAAAAATAACACTAAACTTACTGGAAGATAAGTTAGACAGAACTCTTGAAGACATTGGCATAGGAAAAGACTTTATGAACAAATCCTCAGTAGCACAGGAAGTAGAAGGAATCAACAACTTGGATCTCATCTTATTAAGAAGCTTCTGCACTGCAAAGAAACCATCAACAGAACTAAGACAACCCACAATGTGGGAAAGGATTTTTATCGGTTGCTCCTCAGACAAAGGACTGTTATCTACAATATGTAAACAACTCAAAAAAATCTGCCGCCCAAAATATAAAGACCTGATTCAAAAATGGGCCTATGAAATGAACAGACATTTCTCAGACAAAGAAGTAAAAGCAGCGAGTAAATATATGAAAGAATGTTCCACATCACTGGTCATTCTCGAGATGCAGATGAAAACAACACTGAGATTCCACCTCACCCCACAAAGAATGGCTGCTATCAAGAAATCACACAATAACAAATGTTGGCAGGGTTGTGGGGAGAAAGGAACCCTTCTCCATTGTTATCGGGAGTGCAGACTAGTGCAACCACTATGGAAATCAATATGGAGATACCTCAAAGAGCTTGGACTGGAGGTTCCATTTGATCCAGCCATCCCTCTGCTGGGTATCTTTACAAAAGAATTAAAAGAATCATATCACAGTGATATCTGTGCACATATGTTTATAGCGGCAAAATTTGTAATAGCTAAAAGTTTGATACAGCCCATTTGCCCATTAGTTGGAGACTGGATAAAGAAGATGTGATTTTTCTATAAAATGGAATACTACTCAACCATAAACAATGAGACATTGGAGTCATTCATAGGAAAATGGATACATATTGAGGATATACTCCTAAGTGAAATAAATAAGTCACACATGTACAAATGCCAAGTAGTTTCTCTGGTGTGAAATACTATAATGGTACATAAGATCCTAATGATATAATTGACAATGTGAAATAGGAAGAAAAGGGCTAAAGGTGTAGGGGAAATGGGAAGGGCAGGGGAAAGGTAAAAAGGGAACAGGAAAAAAAGAGAAAATGGAAATAAAGTATTTGTAAATAGGGAAGGGAGGAGGGGGTTTAGGGAGGGCAGGAATAAGGGGAAAAAATGAGAACCAAGACCTGTCATGTAAAAGTACAAGAATCCCAGTGATGAATGTAACTATACTGTATACCTAAAATGTACCAATAAACTCAATGAGAGAAAAAAAAAGTTATATACGGACACAAAAACATATATGGATCAATGGAACAGAATAAAAAATTAAGAAACATCCTCAGATACATTCAGCTACTTGATCTTTAAAAAAGGGAACAAAGATACGCCTATTTAACACATGGCACTAGGAAAACTAGATATGTGTTTTCAGAAGATTCAAGCAGGATTTATGTCTCTCACCACATACTAAACTGAAAACAAACTATATCAAAGCCCTAAACATTAAAACAGAAACACTGAACATAGTAGAAAATGAAATAGATAAAACATTTGAAGTCATCAGAGGAACAAATTTTAAAAACAGAAGCAATTACACAAGAAATAATATCAAGAATTAACAGGGCCATGGATTTAGCTCAGTGTTTCTGCTACCTGCCTCGTAATCACAAGAGACCAAGTTTGATCCTCAGTACAAAAAAAAAAAGAAGAAAAAAAAAAGAAAGAAAAAGAATTAACAAATGGGATTATATCAAATTCTAAAACATCTGCATAGCAAAGAAATCAATTACTATAGTGAAGAGACAACCTTCAGACTCAGAAATATTATGTGCTAGGGATTCCACTGTTTGTCAGATGGAAGACTAATATTTGAAGTATACAAATAACTCAAAAAATTAGAGCACCTAAATAAAAGTCTCAATCAAGAAATATTCAAGTGAAATGAACAGACACTTCTCAGAACTATAAATGGACAACAATTCTATGAAAAAATGTTCAATATCTCCAGCCATTAGAGAAATGAAAATTAAAGCAACATTAAGATTCTGTCTTATACCAGAAAAAATCTCAGTTATCAAGATTTCAAAGAATAACAAATGTTTGTGTAGCTTTCATGAAAAAGGAACCCTCCTATATTGCTACTGGGAATGCAAACTAGGACAATCAGTATGGAAATCAGTATGGAGATTTCCCATAAAACTAAAATTAGAAATTTCATATAACTCAGCTATTTCCATCCTGTCTTCCCCAAAGAGCTAAAGAAATCATACAAATCCTGGAACCAGTCTGTATATCAATTAACAGATGAATGGAAAAAGAAAATGTGGTATTTATACATTGTTGAGGCATTGGCCAGAGGTATGTATGAGATGGATATGCAGAGATAAAGGGATTTTTGAGGCCACTAGCACAAAACCTCCTGGAATGCATAGTTAAAGATTAAAAGATAGCCTATGGGGAAAAAAAAAAAGATAGCCCATGAGGGCACAAGTCCAAGGAAGGTCAAGATACATTGCCTTGAGGAATGTATGTTCTGTCCCTTATTCTCCCCCTACTCCAATTACTTAGATTATCCCTAAGGTCAGTCCTATAACAGATCACTGTGACCTTCCTATCCTACACCTATCCCCTACATGAATTCCTGCTCAGGTGTCCTGCTTTTGTCCTTTATCCTTGCTTCTTAGATCTATGTACCAATAAAAAGCTGAAACATAAGCAGAAAATATAAGCTGAAGATCAGAGCTGTTTTTTCTTGAGATTCTCTCAAGTGAATTGGTCCAAGGTAAAATGCAATACCTCTAGGCATTCATGCAGATTAAACTGGACACTGACTCAGAGTAATCATCCTTTATGCCATGCCATGGTCATGAACTGTGACAATTCATAATGGAATACTAATGGGCTCTAATTACAGTTATTTTGATCCATTTGTAGGAAAATGGATGTATCTAGAAAATACATTATTGCATAAAATAAGTTTGTCACAGAAGCATAAATATAGTATTGTGTCTCTCATTTGAGGAAGTCAAAGTACAAAGAGGATAATAAAGGATGGATAGAAGGAAATAAGAAGATAAACTTATTGCCAATGTAAAGGGATCAATGAGATTTAAGGCAATGAGATAGAGGGAGCAGAAGGAGTAATTACAATGAAGATATATTACATATGAGAACCTAATAACATCAATGAATGTAAACATTATATGTTATAAACATGAGCTAAGAATTATAATAACAAGAATTAAAATGCCAAAAATTAAATTGGAGTTGGAAGGAAAAAGGCGAGTGGGAAGAGGAAGGGAACTAAAAAAATGAAAGAAGTGCTATTTCATACATAATACCAATAGCATTCACCAGAGAACTGGGGAAAACAATGTTTAATTGATATGGAACCACAAAAGGGGCCAGGGATTTAGCCCAGTGGTGCTGCTGCCTGCCTTGTAAGCTCAGGGTTCCATGTTCAATTCCCAGTACTAACAAACAAACAAACAAAAACCATAAAAGACCCAGAAGAGCAAAAGCAAAATAGGAACAAAGCAGCAGGCATCACAATTTCATATTTGAAATTATGCACTACAAAGCTACAGTAACAAAAACACCATGATACCAGCACAAAGACAAACACATGGATCCATGGAGGCCAGTAGAAGATGCAGAAATAACCCCAGGCACATTTATCTATTTGATATCTTACAAAGGGGCCAATAACATACTGGAATTAAAACAGACTCTTTAATAAATGGTGCTGGGAAAATTAACTTTCCGTGTGTACAAGATTGAATCTAGACTGATAGCTCTCACCTGATACTAAACTAAAATCAAAATATATCAATGATAACAGAAACACTTAATCTAATGGAAGATAAATCAGGAAAAACTCTTAAGATGACAGGTGTAGGCAAGGACATTCTGAACAGAACCTCAATGACATGGAAATAGTATCAAGAGTCAACAAATAGGATCATATGAAATTAAAAAAGCTTCAACAAAGAAAGAAACCAACAGAGTGAAGAGACAATCCAAAGAATGAAAAAATAGTTTCTGCCAGCTTTTCCTCAGAGAACTAAAATTTAGAATATATAAAGTACTTTACGGATGATTAATATTCCATTTTATACTTAATATATGTGAAATAGGAAGAAAAGGGCTAAAGGCATAGGGGAAGTAAGTGGGAAGGGTAGGGAAAAGGAAATAAGGAAAAAGAAAAATATGAGAAAAGGAAAAAATGGAAACAAAGTCTTTGTAAATAAGGAAGGGAGGAGGGGGTGAAGGGAGGACGGGGGTTAGGGGGAAAAATGAGAACCAAGACCTGTCATGTACAGGTACAAGATCCCAATGATGAATGTAACTGTACTGTATACCTAAAATGTACCAATAAACTCAATGAGAAAAAAATGGAATATATAAAGTACTAAAAAAATTAGACACCCTCAAAGTAAAAAATCCAGTGGAAAAAATGGGCAAGTGAAATGACACATCTCAGGAAGAATTACAAAGAAACACTAAACAGATGAAAAAAGTGTTCATCATCTCTGGCCATGAGAGAGTGCAGATTCAAACTACACTGAGATTCCATGTTACTTCAAAATGAATGGCTTTCTTTAAAAAAATCAAATAAAAAGAGGGAGAGCTGGAAGGGTAAAATGAGTCCCTACACTGTTGTTGAGAATATAACCTAATACAACCACTACTGAAGTCAGAATGGGGATCCCTCAAAAAACTCAAAATAGAAATTGCCTTTGACCTTCCAGCTATCTTCCAAAAAGAATTACATTTATTCTATTACAGTGATACACACATACCCATGTTTATAGCAGCACAATTCACAATAGTTAAATCCTGGAAGTGGCCATCATCAGATGAATGGACAAAGAAAATGTGGAATTTACACACAGTGGAATACTATTCTTCCATAAGGAAGGGTAAACATGTCATTTGTAGGAAAATGTATAAATCTTGAGACCATAATATTAACTAAAATATATTAGACCCAGAAGCTGAAATATTTCATATGAGCTATTTATATGAGAAACCACAAATATAATTTTAGAGAAAAGTAAAGAATAGATAATAAGCTATAGGGAGGTAAATCTTTCTCCTATGAAGGGGATTAATTGATGAAGGGTGGATCATAAAAGGAGGAAGAGGGGAAAAGTTAAAAATTAAGATATATCATGTACATGTACCTACTCCACCACAGGAATGTAATATTATACACTAGAAAAATGTATTAATAAAAATAAATGCTGTAAAAAGTATTGGAAATGAAATACTCATAAGTCATATTAAACACTCAGTGGACAGATGAAGAGGAAGACAGGATTGCAGGCCTTGAACAGCTGATGAATTATCACACCTAGAAACTAATATAGGAAAACTAAGAAAATTTGAAGGAAGTTCCAAGAACTCTTGTGTACAATTAAGGAATTTTAGCTGTAAAAGACAGTGTCATGCTTCAGACTAAAAACATAGAAATGTATTCAATAAAATGAATAATAGAAAACTTTCCAAATTTTGGGAAAGATATAGAGATCCTGGTATAGGAGGTATTTAGAACCCCAAAGAAACATGACCAGAAAAGAATCCCATATGAAACATTATAGTTAAACCATTAAGAATAGAGAACAAAGAAATAATATGCAAAGCTATGAGAGAGAAAAGCTAAGTCACTTATACAGGCAAAGTCATCACAATAATAGAGTTATCTGCATAAATGCTAAAGGCAAGGAGAGCAATGAATGATGTAATCATCCTTGAAATAAAATAAGTGTCAGTGTAGATGTCTATATCTAGCAAATCTATCACTTAGAATCAATGTAGATATGAAGCTATTCCAAGATTAGCATAAAGAAATGCATAACCTTTAAGCCAACTCTGTGGAAGATACTTGCAGGAATACTATGCACAGAAGAGGAAGAGCAGATAAAATAATGAAAATTAGGAAATAATCAAACATTAGAAAAAGAACAAAATGACAGAAATCACTGCATATCTTTTTATAATACCTCTGAATACAAATGGAATGAATTCCTCAATAAAAAGACAAATTGGTAGACTAGATTAAGAAAAAGATCCAACTCTGCTGCCTGCAAGAAATACACCTCACTGGCAAAGACATGTACATTGAAAATGAAAGGAAGGAAAACAATACTACATGCAAACAGAATCCAAAAGCAAGCAGAAGCAGCTGCACTCACACATGACAAAGCAGACTTTAAGAAAAAAATAGAAAAGTCAAAGAAGACCATTACAAAATGGGAAAAGGAGAGGGACACCAAGAAGATATAACCTTTATAAATATATATGCATTGAATATTGGTATACTCAATTTCAGAAAACAAATACTATGCAACATAAATGAAACTGTAGGTCCCAATACACTATTAGTAGTTGACATCAATATTCCACCTTCACCAATAGAAAGGTCATTTAAACAAACCTTAATGAAAAAAGCATCAGAGTTGAACTATGCCATAGATCAAAGGACATAATAAATGTCTACAGATCATTGCATCAAAAAACTGGAGTATACATCTTTTTCAATCACTCTGCATTTTCTTCAAAATGAATCATTTTTTAGGCCACAAAGCAAGTCCTAACAAATACTACAAATTGAAACAATTTCTTAAAATATATTAGATCATAATGGAATGAAATTAGAAATCAACAGCAAGAGAAATTACAGAATTTATACACATACAATGGAGATTGAATAATTCACTTTTGCACATCAGTGTGTCATTAAATTGAGGGACAAATCATAAGTTCCTAAAGTCAAATGAAAGTAGAAACACAACATAACAAAACCTATGGGATAAAATAAAGGCAAGTCTAAGAAGGAAGTTTGTATCTATGGGTGCCAACAGAACACACATAAAAATACCTAATGCTGCATCTCAAAATCTTAGGAAAAGAACAAATCAAAACCAAACCAAACAAAATGAAAGAAATAATAAAAGTTTACAGCTGAAATGAAGGAAATAGATACTAAAAGAACAATAACAGGAGCAAGGAAATAAAGAGTTCAATCTTTCAGCAGTTAAACGATTGCTTAACATTTAACCAAACTAATCAAAAGACAGATAAGAATCAAAACAATACAATTATAGATGAAAAAGGAAATATGGCAAGAGATGCCAATGATATCCATAGATGTCCATTAAGAATTATTTTGAAAATGTATTAGAGAATATAGAAAACCAGAAAGATTCATGGACACATATAACCTACCAAAATTAAACCAATCAGATATAAAAACATTAACAAATTAGTAGCAAGCAAGGATACTGAAAAAAATAGTAAAAAGTCTCCTAACCAGTCAAAGCCCAGGACTTAATAACTTCTCTACTGAATTTTATCAGACCTATAAGGTAGAATTAATACCAAGCCTCCACAAACTATTTCATGAAATAAAAAGGGAAAAAACACTTCTAAACTCATTCTATGGGGCCATTATCGCTGTGATAACAAAACTGGGAAAGAACACAATAAAAGAAAAAACATATAGAGCAATATCTTTGGTTAACATAGATTCAAAAATCTTCAGTTATATACTTGCAAACTGAATTCAACATCATGTTAAAAAAGATCATACACTATGATAAAAATTTATTTCATTCCAGGGATAAAACAGTGGTTCAATATCCATAAATCAATGAATAAAATACAATAAACAAACAGAATCAATAATAAAAGAATCAAAGGATCATCTCAATTGACTTAAAAAATCCAAAAAACTTTTCAGCACTTTTCACAATAAACCCCTGAAAACACTAGATACAGTAGGATAACAGTTCAGTATAACAAAGGCTATTTATCACACATCATATCCAACATCATCCTTGATTGGAAATAACTGAAAGTATTTCCTCTAAAATCAGGAACAAGACAAAGATTTCCATCCTTTCTACTCTTATTCAATACAGAAATTTCATCCAGAGCAATTATACAAACAGAAGAAATGAAAGGATTACAAGTGGGAAAGGAAGAAGTAAAATTATCTTTATTTGTAAATAATAAGAGCTTATATATAGAAGATAGTAAGGACCCCACAAAAAGACTGTTAAAACTGATTTTTAAAAATCAGCAAACTTGTATGATATAGCACCACCATTAAAAAAAATCAATGGTGTTTCTATACACTAATAATAAAATAGTTGAGAAAGAAACCAGAAAAACAATTCCATACACAATAGCATAAAAAATACCTAGGAATCAATCAAACTAAGGCAATAAAAAGAACTCTAAAATGAAAATTAGAGAATACAAGAACGAAGTTAAGAAGACACTAAAAGATGGAAAGACCTCCTATGTCTGAAGGCCCTTGCTTCAATCTGAAATAGCACACACAAAAAAGAAATAAATTATGTCATTTTCAGGAAAATAGATGAGTGCATGAATGGATGTAACTGAAGATCATCCTACTAAGCAAAATAAGCCAAACTTCAAAATACTGTATATTTCTCCTAGCAAGTGGTGTCTATAAACAAAAAGAACACATGAAAGTAGAAGTGAGACTATTATTATTAGACAAGAAGCAAATAAGGAGAGGAGTGGAAGAAAAGTGAGGAATCATGGGGGGATAGATATAATCAAAATATGTTATATACATGGCTGAAAATAAGATCAAAACCCCAATATTTTATAAAATAGGCACTAACAAAATATATTTGGAAAAACACAGACCTCACTTATAAGCAGCTCTCAATATTGATCTTAATGTTCTTTTTTGTGGCCTAATAATAAACATTTCATATTTATATACTAGTATAGTGAATAATTTTTGTGTGTACTACATACCCTTGTTTTAATAAGATCAAAATTATTTTAGTAAGAATCCTGATTTGTAATATATTTTATTCTATAATTTGAATATAATGATCCCTATGACTATATAACATGCTAACTGCCTTTCTCTCTCTCTCTCTCTACATAGAATTTTATACATCAGGGCTGTGAACAAAAATACAATGTAAGGAGTCAATATCTATACAGCCCTAAAATATTGGTAATTTTACAAATTCTTGTGAGATGACTCCAGGTGGCTCTTTAATGAATATCATCACAGTTTTGAAAGCTTGTCTAAGGATTGTCTTAAAGCTCCACCATAAAAAGGGCCGGGGATTTAGCTCAGCGGTTTGGTGGCCTGCCTTGCAAGTGCAAGGACCCGAGTTCAATCTCTGGTACCAAAAAAAAAAAATCTCCACCATAAAGATTTTTCTTGTTAAGTCACCTTTTTTTTCATCTTCAGTGCTGTGGGATGAATTCAGGTTATATATGTTCACTGACCAGTAACTAGAATGAATAGCTACTTTCGCCATTTTTATTGTAAAACTGGAAACTTCAGCTTTCTAAGATTACTAAGTATGAAAAAGGTTGTATAAAAAAAAAAAAACCAGAAACTTAAGAGTAGTTTGAAAGGTGTCTTGAATTTCCATTGTCCCTCTCTAATTCTAGAATCATAATTAAAATCTTTAAGGTAAATTTTATTTGGGGAAATTTTTTTTTAAATCTTCTTTATTGATGTATTACAAAAGATGATGGAGAAAAGCACTTAGGATCTCCCAAATTGCAGAAAGAAATCCAGAGAAAATATGGTCAATTTAACTTACATTTAAATTCTTCAGTATCTAATGGAGATAACTAGAGTCCAAGAAATTAACTGCTCAAAGCAAAGTTTCTAAATTTCATCTGTTTTAAACAGCTTTGACATAGAGTTTAAAAGTGGGAAGGCAAGACTAGAAGGAAAATGAAAGAATCATATATGCCAAACATTACAGTAGGTAGAAAGAAAGGTAATGTTGCCCTGGTAACAAAATAAAGCCAGTCTCGCCCCAACAGAAAAATGAAATCTGGTTTTGTACATGAGACTTTTCTAGATTTACTCTGAGTTTAGACTGTTCAATTTTCATGCTGGGGTGCACATAGTGTGAATATAGGCACAGGTATTTTGCACATTTGTTATTTAGGTAAAAAAGGAAGTTTAACCTTCTGAAACTATGATCTTTCTCCATTAAGGACATCATATGCATGAGTATTAGAGAAGGGAGAGGTGGATGGATATCAATACTATTAGAAAGACAAAGTATAAAACTAGACAAATTTTTAATTTTCTATCACCATCATCGCAACAGCATTAGGAAATCAGTATTTAAGCCTTAAGAAAAGCAGGGATGGGGGCTCTGATTAGGGTAAGTAGCTGACTGAGGCACAGTTTAAAATGAAAACAAAACAAGATGAGGAAATGGTGACACTGAGAACCTTTTAGAAATGTAACACTCAATCAGATATTATTAGGAAAATATTGCTCAGTCTCTTGGATGTGACAGTACTGATGTTACTATATAGGAACATGTCATTGGAGGTGGTTCATGCTTAGTTATTTAAGAATGAAATTTCTTGATGCAGCTTACTTTCAAAAGTAAAAAAAAACTGTGTGTGTGTGTGTGTGTGTGTGTGTGTGTGTGCAAGAGAGAGAGAGAAAATAAGAGACTGAAAATATGTCCCAAATATTAACTGCAAATGGGAATGGGAGACATGTATGACACAATAACCCTAAAACTGTTCATATATTTCAAATAGGAAAATCCACTTCTAATAAATATTCAGGAACCAGAAACAAAGGGCAGGTTATAACCAAGTGCTCATTTGTATGGCATGGTTATATTGCTGACAGCTAAATTGGCTAGAAATCATAAGACAGTTAGACCAGGCAGGGCTCTCGGAATAGAAAACAACTGAAGCACATTCACTGAAGGTTACTACTTCTCCCTGAAACAACAACAAAAATATTCAACATCACTAGTCATAAGAGAGATGCAAATGAAAACAATGCTGAGATTCCACCTCACCCCAGAAAGAATGGCTGCTATCAAGAAATCAACCAATAAGAAATATTGGTGGAGTTGTGAGGGAAAAGGATCCCTTACCTACTGTTGGTGGGAGTGCAGACTGGTGCAGCCACTATGGAAATCAATATGGAGATACCTCAAAGAACTAGGATGAGAGGTCCCACTTGACCCAGATATTCCCGTTTGGTATCTTCCCAAAAGAATTTAAAGCATCATATCACAGTAATATACGTGCAGCCATGTTCACAGTGGCACAGTTTGCAATGGCTAAAACTTGGAAACAGCCCAACTGCCCCCCAACTGGAGACTGGATAAAGAAAATGTGTGGTTTTAAAAATAAAATGCAGTGCTACACAGCCATAAAGAATGAGAAATTAGACATTTATAGCTATGTGGATGCACATGAGGCCATACTCTTAAGTGAAATAAATAGGAAACACATGTAAATACCAAATAGTTTCTCTGGTGTGAAAAACTGAAAGTGTAAATAAGGACTAAAATGTATAAGAGATAATGTGAAATAGGAAGAGCTGGTGCACAGGGGAAGTGGCAAGGATAGGTGAAAGGAAAGAAGGGAATGGAATTAACATGAGAAAATGAAAAAATGGAAACAAAGTCTTTGTAAATATAAGGGGGAGGGGTTGAAGGTAGGGCAGGGGAATGGGAAAAAATAAGAATCAAGATATATTATGCAAAGTTACAAATCTACAATGATGAATGTTATTATATTGTACACCTAAAATGTACCAATATAATTAATAAAAACTTTTTTCCTACTCTTAACCTCTGTTATTCATACAGTTCATTCTTTGATTTTAGAGAATTTACTCACATTTCAGATATCTAGCGGATGACAGTCATAACATTTATATTATTTGGATTTGGTTTTTTTTGTTTGTTTCATAGGTTTTAACTTCCTGGTCTTTTTGTTTCATAGATTCTTTTTGCTTCATAAATCCTGCTTCTTGTTTCATAGGTTATTTTTGTTTCATAGATTCTAGCTTTCCATTTCATAGATTCTTTTTGTCTCATAAATTCTGGCCCCTGTTTCACAGATTTCTCGCTTTTGTTTCAAAATTGTCTTTAAGTTTTTGTTGTAAGATTTAAATTTTCACAAACTGCTTGTTTCTCTTATGATGCATTGTCCTTTGTTAAAATTACATTTTATTCTCATTTTGTATGTGTTTCATTTAGATTTAGTTGCTTAAAAATGCCATAAAATGGATCTCTTATGAAATCATCTTGGGTAAAGAGAGTTCAGGCTTTTATCTGTCCCTTACAGAATGATAAAAAAGCAGTGATTACTCTTGCAGCTAGTAATTGCCCTTAGGGCAGATGCTACTTTCAAAGCAGAGGATAGGTTTCCTCAGTTGCCCTTTGATGAAACCCCATTCCCATTGAGGCCAATGTCAGATGGAATATTGACCAGACAGATAACTGGAATCCTTTCAAGAGCTACATCTCTGATTACACAAAACTAGTGAAAACTTAGGTGACAACTGAGGGGTCATGGCCAGGGCTGCTCTTTGGCAGATACCCAAATGTCCCTCAGTGGAAGCTATATCCTAACAGCCAACTGAGTAAATAGCAGAAAATCTCCACTTTTTTATCTATTGTCCTAAAAGTAACTCTGTCAGTGATCATCACTGTCAGAGTGAACTGAAGTGATGCCATCCAAGACCTTTCTTAAGCCTCCATTAAGATTTGAGCTACAGGTTTGGACTGCTTTCTCTCCACTAGTAAGACAGACCTCTAGACAGACACAGAAAACAAATCTTTGATAGATTCAAAACTGCCCCAACCTTCTCTCTCCCCTCCTAGGCCAGGTCTTCATCATTTATGTGTGTAGAGAAGAAAAATATCTTTGGAGACACACGGAGAGAGAAATAAGGGAAAAAATTCCTTTTACAATAGCATCCAAAAAAATGAAGTATCTAGGAATCAATCTAACAAAAGAAACAAAAGATCTCTACACTGAAAAGTACAGCACTCTGAAAAAAAGAAATTGAAGAGGATATAAAAAAATGTAAAGATATCCCCTGCTCCTGGGTAGGAAGAATCAACATAGTGAAAATGGCCATACTACCAAAACTGCTATATACATTCAATGCAATGCCAATTGAAATTCCAACACTATATTTCACAGAACTAGAAAAAAAAAATCCAAAAATTCATTTGGAACCATAAGAGACCTAGAATAGCAAAAGCCATTTTAGGCAACAGACACATGGCACCAGGTGTAACAATTCCCAATTTGAAACTATACTACAAAGCCACTGCGATAAAAACAGCACGATACTGGCAAAGAAATAGGCCTGAGGATCAGTGGAACAGACTGGAAGACACAAAAACAAATGCAGATGTACTCAGCTACCTCATCTTTGATGAGGTGGAGGAAAGATAGCCTCTTTAATAAATGGTGTTGGAAAAACTGGATGTCAACCTGCCACAGATTAAAATTAGACCCTTATCTTTTGCCATGCACTAAATTAAAATCCAAATGGATTAAAGATCTAAATATTAAAACAGAAACATTAAACTTGCTGGAAGGTAAGTTAGGCAGAACTCTGGAAGACATTGGTATAGGAAAAGACTTTATGAACAAATCCTCAGTAGCACGGGAACTAGCAGATAGAATCAACAACTGGGATCTCATCTTACTAAAAAGCTTCTGTACTTCAAAAGAAACCATTAGCAGAACTAAGAGACAATCTACAATGTGGGAAAAAATTTTTACCAGCTGTTCCTCAGACAAAGGACTATTATCAAGGATATATAAAGAACTCAAAACAATCAGTCCCCCCAAATATAAAGACCCGATCCAAAAATGGGCATCCGAAATGAACAGACATTTCTCATACAAAGAAGTGAAAGCAGCAAGAAAATATATGAAAAAATGTTCCACATCACTGGTCATTCGAGAGATGCAGATGAAAACAACACTGAGATTCCACCTCACCCCACAAAGAATGGCTGCTATCAAGAAATCACACAATAACAAATGTTGGCGGGGTTGTGGGGAGAAAGGAACCCTCCTCCATTGTTGGTGGGAGTGCAGACTAGTGCAACCACTATGGAAATCAATATGGAGATACCTCAAAGAGCTTGGACTGGAGGTTCCATTTGACCCAGCCATCCCTCTGTTGGGTATCTTTCCAAGAGAACTAAAAGAATCATATCACAGAGAAGTATGTGCACCCATGTTTATAGCGGCACAGTTTGTAATAGCTAAATCTTGGAAACAACCTATTTGCCCATCCGTTGGAAACTGGATAAAGAAGTTGTGGTTTTTCTATAAAATGGAATATTACTCAGCCATAAAGAATGAGAAAATAGATTCATTCATAGGAAAATGGATACATATTGAAGATATACTCCTAAGTGAAATAAATAAGTCACACATGTGTAAATACCAAATAGTTTCCCTGGTGTGAATAATCTGCAACAATGCATAAGATTCTAATAAGATTACTGACATTTAGAAATGGGAAGAAAGGAGCTAAAGGCATAGGGAAGGTGGGATGGGTAGGGGAAGAGTAAAAAGGGAAAAGAAAAAAATGTGAGAGAATGAAAAGATGAAAATAAAGTGTTTGTAGATGGGGAGGGGAGGAGGGGGTGAGGAGAGGGCAGAGGTAAGGGGGAAAAATGAGAATCAAGACTTGTCATGTAGAGGTACAAGATCCCAACAATGAATGTAACTGTAATGTATCCCTAAAATGTACCAATAAACTCAATTAAAGCTGAAAAAAAAAAGAAAAATATCTTTGGTGGAAAGTTATGGACTTTGAAACTTTGTGGACTTCTAGAGAGCTATGTGGTGATTTTTTGGCCATTTGAATAGCTTAAACTTTATTTGAACTTTTTCTTTCTGTTAGTAAGTTAGAAACTCCCCTTTGGGAGTTAACTTTAGAATTAACCACCTTGTAATTAGACTGCCTTGCCTTCCAAGAAGTCAGGCAAAGGCAACCTGCAGGTACTGTTTTGTCTTACACATGGAAAAATAACAGTAACTTCCATTTGTATTTTTATATGCTAACTAGATTAAAAAGGGGGATTTTGGTTAGCCTTTCTCTTCCTTCATGTGCACATAGGAAACAGATAAAAGTGTCTTTAATAACATGTGAATTATGGCTGCTAGGAAATGAACATAAGTTTAATCTGTAAATTTCAAATACTTAGTAAATTTAAAATGGACCTTAAAGGAGTAGCCTTGTCTTGCTACTAATGAAGGTTGCCTAGGTGACCAGATAAGAGAAATTTCTGGAGGTTTCTCTACCTTAGGGCCCAGGGAAGATTCTCTCCAAGACATTTATTTGACTGTACCTATCTCTACAGCTGATCTCTTTTACAGGCAAAAACATTGTTCTAATTTGACTATTAACCTATTTCCTCTCTCCCTTTCAAAGAACTAGAAAGCAGATGTTAAATCTCTTGATTATTGGTTTTGCTAGCAAAACTTCCTTTTTATACATGACCGTTATAACTGGAATCAATTATAATGTGGTTTAGAAGTATCTACAAGGGTAAGAACAGGAATTTCCTGGAAACATAAGATCTCAGTGGGTAAAAGGGTAGAGAGTCCAGTCTTATTTTATCTTTTGTGTCTCTCTCAATTTGGCAGCCACCCACCCTCAAGTGAAATCAGCTTTCGGTAATTCTCAAGGGCATAGAAATCAAGTAGAGAAGATACGGATGCCTTTCTCTCTCTTAGATTTCTTCTAGAAAACTCAATGTCAAAATCATGTCAATTGCCTACAACCAAAATAGAATACAGAATAAAGTATTGATTATGATGTTTGGCAAATAAAATCATACTGTAAGAAAAAGAGAAAGTGGTCAAAATTGCCTCATGTTCAGACCTTCTTTGCATTAAAAAGTAATTCTTTCTTGTGTTCAAATTCTAAATGTAAGCCACAGGAAAAACCAGACAACTAGCCCTTAAGGCATTCAGTACTACTAAGCCTGAGGATACTCCTTGCCCTTTAGAATGTGTGAAGAAGGTTTCCAAGGCAACGTTAATCAAAGCCTTGACTACCAGTTGCTGAGGGTAGAGTTTCTAGGATAGCCATGAAAAAAATCTCTATGAGGCTATATTTATCCTTAACTCAGTTGTTTAGGCCCCTCAAAGACAATATTCCTTATATGAAATAAATGGCAAGTATGAGACTACTTGAGCTTATATGCCTTTACCTCTCAGTGATCTAAGACAAATAAACAAAGGAGATATAGAAGAGTTTTTTAGAAAATCCTAATAAGTATATTGAGGTCTTTAGAGGACTTACTGAGACCTATGCACTAGATTAGAAAGATGTAATGTTACTTTGAAATCAAACATTGACTTCTAGTGAGAGACAAATAGTATTACAAGCTGGTATTACATTTAAAGACAAATATTATCTTAATTTTAGAAGATCAGGAGACAGACAGACAGGGAAACAGCCAGTTCCTACTAGAGACTAAGCAGTCCCTATACAAAGCACACACTGTCTTTCTAACCAGACAGGAAAATAGAACAGAAGACTTTTAGACATATATTCTTAAAGTTCTAAGAAAGATGAGAACTAAGCCAATTAATTATTTTGAATAGTCAACTATTTATTAGGGAAAAGATAAGCTCCTGATATGATAAAAGAAAATACTATATTCTCCCATCAGGCTTGTAAAACTGTCATGTGTCCTCTCAGAAAAGCTCTCTGGCCAAGGTGCACATGCTCTGCTAAATTTTCTAACAGATAGTGCTTATAAGGTTTCTAGACCTAGAGAACAAATTTACAACCTTGAAGTAAAATATTTAGCCCTTATCATATCTAAGGAAACCTGTAGACTGGGGGAAGAAAGAATAAAACCAATTATTTCCCTCCCACAGTGCAAGACTAAAACAGCTTACCAGATTCCTAAGAATTCCTAGGCTTTTATTGCCTTTGGATAGCAGAATATAATGACATTGCATGACTCCTCTATCAGTTTATAAGGAAACCCAAAAGACAGATACCCATGCTTTAACTTGGCAACCTGATTAATAGTTTAATGTTCTATCTCACTGTCTTTCAAAAGGCTAAAAAAATCAGCCATTCAGGTTGTTTGATTATTGCTTTAATTTTCTACTTGGTAATGCAGCTAGACTCTTCCATAGGTCTTGTCTCTGGAGATGTTTTGCTAAAGATTAGATTCACTCTGAAAAAGCTCTTGTTTTAATTGAGATAGTTAAGATTTAGTTCTTGTGCCATACTGAGAGTCAATGTACTATTCTTTCTCTATTGCCCTGTCCCTACACATAATGCAGTTTTTAACAGTGTTTGGTTCAAGGCAATTCTCTCATCTGTCTGCTGGATTTCAGGACCAAGCTTCCAGAATGGTAAATTACCTCTCTTAGGAACCCTTCCAGATTAAAGATGACCTTCACTTATCTCTGGACCATATTTAAAAACTGGTCTAGATTTAATCTTAAATTTTTGAAAATAAATATATAAGTTTTAGTCAAAGTATATCTGCCTTTTAGTCCTTAGGCAAAGTTAGAGATTAACTCTTCTTACTTCTCCCTTCAAAAATGATGCTAACTGGTTTTTATAACAAAAGACAAACTGATTGATTTTTAAAACACAGGTAAGTTCACTGATAAAACAAAACATTCTTAGGAAATTTTATGAGTTTTACAACAGTTTTAACTAAAAATAGATGTTGACAAATGGAAACAGCCACAGTCCGAAGAGGACTGCCTCTCTTGTCATGATTTTTCTCCAAGAAATCTTGCCATGCCAGCCACTATTATCAGAGATATGCTGAGACTCTTTTAAAATAGGCCTATATTTAAGTATGGTCCAAGGTTCACAGGCAAAATTTTAAAAAACTGTCATAAGTAGACATCTACAACAGGACATATTAAAACCCTGACAGACCTTTTCCCCCATTGTTTAACATACATAGTTGGCTCCAAGTGGTGCCATCAAGTCTCTTTCTACAGCCGACATGGCCTATACACCCAGTCCTAAAAAATAGTTAAAGTTAACTTTTAACAATCTGTCCCTCAAGAGGAAATAATTATATGTGAGTATCAAAACAACAACTTTGGTATTGGCTGTGACTATTCAACAACTGTGGCTATTAAAGCAGCAATAAGAAGCCTATATAGCTAGATATTCCAATCAGACAAACCATCAGCCTAGGGCCTGTCTTTAAATATATTTTTGCTTTCACAAGTGTAAAGTTTTTTTCTCTTCTGAATCTTATTATGAGATCTCTGTTAATTAACCTACAAAAGTTCTGATTAGACTTATTTATAGTTACAGACCTAAAAACTATAAAAAGGTTATTATTAATTTAACTTGACCAAATATATCTGAGTACTCTGGTTAATAAACAAATTGTCTTATATGTGTTTGTCTGTCCAATTTGTTACAATATGCACAGCTATTTTTTGTTAGAGCACATTTTTTCTTTTATTTATTTATTGCCCTTTTCGATTTTTAAAAAGATGTTTGCCTATAACTTAAATTGTCTTATAGATATGTGTCATTAGAGGTAAAGATATGCTACCCAGATGGCTAGCTGATCAAGACGATGTCAAGACTGGTTGTACAAATATAATACATATTGTTGTCTGTGTATAATAACTCAGGAATCTTTCATTGGTCAAAAATAATATATTAATTGTTAATGATCTGGTTCTCATAGATCATCTAAGAGTTTGTTAACATAATTAAATGGGGACCCGTGGGCTTAGGAAAACTATTGGACAGGACTGCCCTTGGTGAATAAGAGTGCAGCTGCCTGGAAATCTTTCTCCAGCCTTTGTTCACAAAGAGGCCCCAAATAATTTCCATAGCCTTATGGAAAATACACCCCCAATGAACATTGCTAAACGTATTATTGTGATGTTTACATTGGTGATCTCCAAAAGGCTGTTTTCTGTGAAAAAATAATAAGGTCTTATTAAACAATGTTCTTTATACAAAACTAAAGGGACAAAGAGTTTCACATAACTGTGACACTCATTATTGCTAATTTCATGGAAAAATAAATATATTCATAACTTCTGGGTATACAGGTCTTCTAAGATATTGTTTATGGTTATAACCTTTTGACTCGGGTATCTGACTTTTTCTTGCACTCCAGCTACTTGTGATAGGAGGTACATGTCAAGCCAGCATGAGATCACTGGTTAAATAATAGTTTTTATATAAGTTATATGTGTCACCACTCTTAGATGCTCAGTCATCGAATAGTCCAAATGATGTCATACACTAAAATTAGAGGCTAGACATTATAAACTTCTAAGTTACATTTGTAGGCCAATATGTATGTTCTCTTTTGACAGCATCCTATTAAACAGTAACAAATTAAATGAGAGTTTCCTTTGTGTCATTTATTGTCTTGTGGTCAGGAGGTGTTTGACTAAAAGACTACTCAATACTAAGATGGATATTTAACTCTTTTGCAAAGATAATGTCATCATAATTGTCATGCTAAAATTCTGTGTGGCTCTTGATCTCATTTCACTATATAATATATAACTGTTATCTGTTAACAGTCTACAGGGATTCAATGTCTAAAATACCATAGTGGATTTTTTTAAAAAAATTCAGTCCTCTAACTGTACTTTATATTTCAAAGTTGCTTAATTTCCAAATGAAATTATAATAATTAAGCTTATTGCTTCCTTTACAATAATATCACTGATCTTCTCTTCTGGGTATTTAACAACTAAAGCCTAGAGACCAGAACTAGAAAGATAACTTGGCTAAGAGGACAGCCAACATCCTGGCTCTTAAAGATCAATGAATGAAGGCTGGGGATGTAGCTCAGTGGCACAGTGCCTGCCCTGTAAACACCAGGTCCTGAGTTAGATCTCTGGTACCAGAAAAAAAAAATGAATGACATGAGGGATTCGAGACATCAGGGAATCTTTTCCACAGGATCCTACATCTTTGGTGAGTCACCCAACTTCCTGAACAGGGAGATTGCTGGCTGTCAGACAAAATCAGCAAAAGGAGAGTCACCAAGAGGGAAGAGTCTCCCATGTTTTCACTGAAAGCAACATAATCAAGCAAGGTTATGACCTATCCTGATAACTGACACTGACAGAATTGCTGAGTGGCTCTATACGTGGTTCCAAAGGAATGACTGAGGAGACTTAACTGACCTTGACAGACAGCAAAAAGTGAATTTAATTGATACAAATGTCACTTTAACTTGGTTATAAATACCGAATAAAAAAGTACAATTAAAAATATTAAGTCAAGACCATAATAATAAAGCTAAATATAAAAAGGAACTCCAATCACTGACCCCTTCTGGCAATTTCTAACTACACTGGTAAAGTACAAAATGTATAAGAGCTAAACAGAAGTTTTAAAAAGTTTTAGTTAAATTGTCCTTCAAATTGTCTCTATCTTCTTACAGGTATAACTAGAGAGACTTATAACAAAATATGAGACTTACAGATAACCTCCATCAGTAAAAGAGCCTAAGAGCCAAGAGGTGACAATCACTATTTCAGTTTCTAACCATGGCTTTCCCTAATCTGACTGTTCATGCTAGGGCTCATACTTATACGACATATGCTCCAATTTCTTTAAAAATTTGTTTATTTTTGCCTAGAGGTTCCCAAACCCCAAGCAGTCTTACAGAATGGAATCAGTGACAAATGTGCTAGACACCTTTTACTAGAATCCAATAGATCAACCTTGTAAAGAAAGTTATAACTGCTAAACTACAATATAATTTCTCTCTGAGGCCCATTAAATTAGCTCTCCGAAGGGAGCCCATAACTGTTGTCTCTCCCATATTGACCTTTCTTAGCTCAAAGCCATTAGATGATAAAAATTATGCCCTTTCTCCCCTAACCACAGTCAGGTATAATTCATCAGAAGGGGGTATATTAATTTTTTTGGTACTAGGGATCTAACTTGGGACTTTGCACTTGCAAGGCAGGTGGTGGAACTACTGAGCTAAATCCCTGGTTTGAGGGGGAAATAATGCAGACCACTTATTAGCTGGAAATTATAAGGCAGTTAGACAATTCTGGGCCCTAAGCATTGAAAACAACTGAGGCACATTCACTGAAGGTTAACATTATAAAGAAAAAGAAATTATTATGCCCACCTACTCCCCTAGGGATGAATAACACTGATTGATATTCTAAATAGACATCAATCACCTTAATTGGGGACCAAACCATCCCTAGCTAGCACATTGCTTTTGGGAAATCTATGTATGCTTCCTAGGTAACTAGATTCCCCATTTGATCTTCATTTAATTAATATTAGCTGGGCAAGTATACTTGTAATCTTGTTTGATCATGATTTTGGTCCACCTGAGAGAGTACCCTGCTAGATAAAATGGCCCTGACCCCACACCCTAAATGGCTTCCCAGCAGATAATAAATCAATCCAGAGAAACAAAGACCCAACTTTCCTGCCACAAAGCTCTCCCACTTCTAGTCCTGCCCACTGGGAAATTTAAATTTGCCAAGAGATTTAAACCTCACCTCTGGCTGCAGCCAGAGATCTACCTCCACTATGCACCCCCATGACCGCTTGCCCAGATAGAACCTCACCCAGCCAGTCCCTGCCCCACTGCTCTCGCCACTGTCTGAGACAGCCCCAGTACCTCATCCTCTAGACCCCATCTCCCTAATAAAAGCCTCCTTTCAGGTGTTCTTGTCCCCAGCTCAATTCCCATCCTCTCACCATCTCATGCTCACCTTGTGATTTTTCAATGTATCTTACAGTTTTGTCCCACTTTGTACCTGCCTCACCTCTTGGCTTTGCCCCATAAAAGAGGCAAGGTGGGTGGGCAAGCCACTTCTTTCTGGTCCTCATTCTGTCTCTCTTGGACACAAGCTATCTTTCTCTCAATAATTTTTTTCTACTTTTAGCCTCCGTTGTTCCTAAAATTCATTCTTTGTTTTCACAGAACATGAACTCACATTTTGGAATATCTAGCACATTGGAAGTTACAATATTTTCATTATTAGGATTATTTGGTGCCCTATATCAGTGAGATAGCAATTCAGAGAAGGGTGAGCTTTATGTGTGTCCTGAGAAAGATAGCCACTCACCTACCAATCCTAACTTGTGATATTAACAAATTACAAAACAAAATAAACCAGGAAGCTTTTTCACTGTGGAATGATGCCAATATTGAGTGGTTGTAGAACACAAACTCCCCTGAGACATAACCAGTGTTCTGTGGCCATGTACTATACCCACCCTAACTTTAGTAAATGCAGAAATCCTAGAAATAGTAAGAAATGAAAAAACTCACTTAGATTATCTGCTGTAAATAATTTTTCTACACATAAATAATTACAAAGTGAATTCAGCTTCTGGAAACTTGGTACACGTCAATAATATATGGGAAAACATTTCTAGAATTATACATGTACTTAAGTACACTCAGAGATTACAAAACCAAGTAGCTATGTATGCTTGATAACATGTCATTGACTATTTCTACTACACATACAATAGATTTTTGTGTAATACTCACTACGTAAACTCGGCTTCTTCTTGATGTAGACTATGACTATGCTCCAGCAAACAGTACACCTTTTGCAACAGCTAGCAAGTTTTACTGTGTAAATAGTTTCTAAGTGGAAACAACTATACATAAGTTAAACAAGACATCAAATTGATTTTAATATCATTAAAACATTAGAAAAGAGTCTTATTAATTGTACACATGCAATTTAAATTCAATTATACATCATGGGTCAAATACTTAGTGACCAAAAACAATTAAAATACAGAATGACTCCCAACTGTAAATGAGATATTTTATCTGTAAATATGTAAAAGAACAGGTAAGTGCTATATATATAAAGCTGGATACTCAAATTTATAAGCATTTTAAGGATTTTCTGGGGAAATTTGGCTATTTTTGTGTTTCACTAAAGACTGAACAAGGCAACACTTTAATATCCAGCATAGATTTATTTGCTCTGTAAGCCAAATAATCTGTTTTAAATGCTTGTTCATATTGCTCAAACCAGTTCCTTTCAAATAAAATGGGAATACTTGAGAATAGCAATGATTAATTTTATGTTACAATTCAGCTCAGCTACAGTGCTAGATATGTGGTTAAAATTATTCTGGATATTTCTCTCTCCCTCCCTCTCTGTTTCTTTTTTAATTTTTTCTCCCTCACTCTTTTGATCCATCATCCTGCTTCCCTCCCCTACCCTCTGTGTGTCTGTTTGTGGGGTTTATTCCTGGGTACTTTTGGGAGAGATGAGACTAACATTTAAATCACTGGACTTTAAGTAAAGAATTGTAATTTCATAATATGTACGATCTTCAAACAATAGGTTAAAGGGTTTTTTTTAGTTTAGTTTTGCTTTTGTTTTGTTGTTGTTATTGTTGTTTGTGTTTTGTTTTTTTTTTTTTTGTACTGGGGATCAAACTTGGGAACTTGTACTTGCAAATCAGGCAGGACCTTGTGCTTGCAAGGCGGGCAGCAGCACTTCTGTGCTAAATCCCCAGTCCTGGTTAAAGTTTTTAATAAAATTAAGCCTGACATATTAGTGCAAGAAAGAATTCTACTAGTATTCTACTTTTTGGAGTAAAACTGCTGCTGCTCCTGAGTGTCCAGTGTGCTGGACCACTTCATCAGATTTTGGACTTGGCATGCTTCCCTAATCAAGTAACCCAATTTTATAAAATCTCTCTCTATGTGTATCTATAGATAGATAGATAGAGATATATATTTGATAGCTATATATACATATAGAAAAATAGATATAGTCATGTGTACATATGCATCTCAGCTGTTTCCCCTGGAGAATCCAAATAATAAATACACTGTTCAACAAATTTATTGTGGAGATTAAATAAGACAATGCATTAAATAAGACAATCTTTATAGTACCTGAAGTATGGAATATTGCTAGATAAATAGCTGTTGCTGTCTTCCAACAGTCTAATATTGTCTCTATACCCTTGATCCTAGAGGCTATTTCTTTTAGGCCAGATTTACTCTCTAGTTGAATTTGAAAATCAGGCACTCAGATACTTCCTGGTTATCTAATTTCCTTCATCCATTCTCAATCCTAAAATACATCAGTAAAAAATAAGCTTTATCTCTGCAATAATTTCCAAGTACACAACACTATTATACTTCAATATTTGTACCTCATTTTCTGACAACTGACCTGTTTGAAAGCTTCCATTGAGCAAGCTTCTGCATTAAATTGGACCTCTAAGTTGTTTAAGAGTTGATCCATATCTGGAAGAGATAAAAGGGAAACATAACTTTCAGAACAATGTCTAACCGATTGAGTTCATAAGTCTTTCACTTATGCTTGGTTACACCTAGGTGTGCTCTATCAGCATAGTTTTACAGGACGTACTAGATGCAGAGAAATCACTGAAATAATCTGATTTATTCTATCCATTAAAATGGCCCTAATTTGTGTAGCCATTTCCTCAAGACTGTGCATGCAGGTGGGTCTGTTCTTTCTAACCTCTTTAGACATCCCCACATCCATAGGCATATCAACATAGCTACATGGTTTCCAGAATCCTTCCTTTTCTCTCTAGTTCTTGCCCTAAGAATGTCTAAACATCTGTATGGCTATTTAACCCAGTAAACATGCTTACACTTTGGATCCAAGCCTCTCCAGAGAAGCATTTCATCTGTCTCTCTTAAATCTACAAGCCAGATGAACTTCATAAAAAGTCCTACTCTCTTCTTTAGATATCTGTTCCTTTTATAAAAGTGGGGATTTGGTAGCCTCATTAAACTGCCTTGTGCCATCATAATCATTCTCTATGTCTAGAAATGTTTCATAGTCTAGAAACACTTATGAAGTTTTCCGATTTAGTTAGATTCCCTTTAATCTATTTACATTCTAATATGTCTAGACAGGAAAATATAGGATAAAGAATCCAAACTCACACTTGGTTAAAACTTGATTTCTCTGATTTCTGATTATGCTAATTTTCCACCAGTCAGTTACAGTCAGTTCCCACACCAATGACCTGGTTGCATTTCAAAAGATAGTCAGACTGCAGATCTTACTTATTTGGTAGTCAATTGCATTTACCCATAGAAGTATTAATTTTAAAGATCATATCACAATAACCATTTTAGATATAATGCGGTTAATGTACTATGAATGCACAATCAGAAAGTGTTTTAAATCATATTATAGAAACATGAAAAAATGAACACCAACATGATTCTTTCATTCCTTGAACATCTGGAACTAAAAACATTCTTTATTAAAGAACAGCGACACAAAACACTTCCATGTAAAATAAGAGGAAAACTTCTGAGACACTTTGAGAGTTTCCAGAATTTTGACATTTTAAGTATTATATCTCCCATTTAATTCCAAATTCATTACTTTTCTTTGTCTTGATTCAGGTATAAATAGATCTGTTTTAACATTTGTCTATTCACTCACCAAACATGTATTGCATACTCATTATGTTTCAGAGGTTTTACTAGGTACATTCCTATGAGTTTGAGCTCTGAGCCAACTAAATGTGGAATCAGCAAAATGTATCAGATAACACCGATTTGAATTTTATATTAGTAATATTATCTTTCATATCACTGATATATGATACCTGGCACTCACAACTTCAGGGAGGATATGTTTAATTTGGATTATAATTTTAAGTGATTCAGTCCATGATCACTTGGCTCCAAGGCAAAAATATGACAGAAGGGCATGAGGGAGCAAAGCTATTTTGTTCATGGCAACCAGTAAGCAGAGCCAGAGAAGAGTGCCAGAGAAACGGGAAAGAGACCAGACACAGACCCCAATGTCAGGCCTCCATGACCCTCTAGAAATGTGTTGCACCAATTCCCCAGGCAAATCCCAATATTAATCAAGTTGACACTCCCCCCTAACTGCCACATCTCAAAACTTGTTAACTTCATACTCAAACATATCTGCTTAAAGCATAATCAATCTTCAAATAGAGATAATAGCAAGTTCATAATTCTGTCCATTATAATACAACTAAACCATTTATAGCTGGAAACACAATTCATTCCACCTAAATGTCAACAGTTCCAAGACTTTTTAAATGCCTAAGTCCAAGTTTCCTTTGAGACTCAACTCAAACTCTTAGCTGTGCACATCTATAAAAATCAAAACAGGTCACTTAATCCCAAGGTGCAGTGGCACTGGGTAAATATTCCCATTTCAAAAAGGAGGAATAGGGGGATAGAAAACAATCATATCAGACCAAAGCAAGACCAAATGAAATCCATAACAGGAAACATTAAGTTCAGTAGCTCTATATCCATCTTCTGGAGCACACAATTGATAAAGTGTGACTTCCAAAAGGGTTAGGCAGACACCCCCCCCAACTCTATGGCTTTATCATTAAAGACCATATAGCTTCTCTTTTGGTCTACTTCCATTCATGGACTACATATTTCTTCAGCATCAATCCACCATCTCAACTTCCTAAGGTCTCCACGGCACCTTCTGCTTCATTCTCAAGGCTTCACACATTGCACTCTCAGGGATTCCTTGCCTAGACTACCAGGTCTTCTTTTGAAATCTGAGTGGAAGCCTGTGTGACCCTACAATGCTTGCATTCTGCCAACTCGTAAACCAGCATCACATGGACAATACCAAGGTCTGCTGAGTGTGCAGTACCTAGAACTCCTTGGACCTTGCCAGCAGTTGTCTCTAAGTTTCTGGATGGCTGAGCAGAGTGAAATGAATTCTAATGAACAAATTCCTTATGAGGGTTTTCTTGAGCAAGTGTCACAGGTACTCTTCTCTCAAATGAAAAGTTTAGACTTTTACACTCTTGATCCTAAAATGGGTGAGCTTGTACTGATTTCTGAGACGACCTCAAAGCATCTTTTTTTCTTATCCTTGTAGAAAGTACTTGGTATCATCTTATAGGTGCTAATCACCTCAGCACTCACACCACTTTTGGTCCCAAATTTACGTACGGTTTCTTCTGGGCTAACATTTAATACTTTCAAATTTTTATGATCTGCCTTTTGCCTCCAATTTTAACTATGAATCTTGCTAAAGGTAGCAAGAAGTGCACATGCCATAAACTAAACTTTGGACTGTCTTGAGATTTCCTCTGCTGGATAAATTAATCCACCATTCTTAATCTCAGTCTCTTGGATTCTTAAGAAATAATATGCAAAATATAGAAACATTTTTCTGCCAGGGTAGAACATATATTATCACTAGTTTAACTGCTAGTCCTTGTTCCCTACTGAAACGTCTTGAACCTGGTCTTTATTTTTGTATTCCTATCAGCATTCTGGTCTGCCGAACTTTAACCAGAATTACCCATCATACTCTGTTTACAGCATTCTAGAACTTTTCTAGCCTGCAACTCCAAACCTTTCCAAATTCCTCCTTCAAAGAATTTCAAGAATTTCACCTAATCCTCTGCACACTACTAAGGCTTCTATAGAGCCTTTCAGGCATGCAGTAACAGAGAAAGAAATATAGCACTGAATAAGAACAGTAGAGGCAGAAAAGCATTAAACTCTGATTTCCAATAGAATTTAAACTCCTTGTGATAGAAGCTCCTGCTGACAAAAAAAGAGCAAGGAAATATAATTTCTTAAGTATGAGAATTGGTAAAAAATGGGAAATAATGAAGGAAAATTCAAGATGCTGCGTATGAGAGAGCCCTGAGATATAAATTAACTAAGAAGTGAGAAGTTGCAGAGAGGATAGATAAAAATGTTTTCTGACTCCTAGCATAAGAAAGTAAGATGTGATGGTAGAAAAACAATGTTAGGTGGGAAAAAATTTGTAACAGTTGCTCCTCAGACAAAGGACTCTTATCTAGAATATATAAAGAACTCAAAAATATCAGTCCCCCCAAATATAAAGATCCAATTCAAAAATGGGCATCTGAAATGAACAGACATTTCTCAGACAAAGAAGTAAAAGCAGCAAGTAAATATATGAAAGAATGTTCCACATCACTAGTCATTCGAGAGATGCAGATGAAAACAACTCTGAGATTTCACCTCACCCAACAAAGAATGGCTGCTATCAAGAAAGCAAACAATAAGTGTTGATGGGGTTGAGGGGAGAAAGGAACCCTTCTCCATTGTTGGTGGGAGTGAAGACTGGTGCAACCACTATGGAAATCAATTAGGAAATACCTCAAAGACCTGGGACTAGAGGTTCCATTTGACCCAGCCATCCCTCTGCTGGGTATCTTTCCAAAAGAACTAAAAGAATCATATCACAGTGATATATGTTTGTAGCGGCACAGTTTGTAATAGCTAAAACTTGGAAACTGCCCATTTGCCCATCCGTTGGAGACTGGATAAAGAAGATGTGTTTTTTCTATAAAATGGAATACTTCTCAGCCCTAAAGAATGATAAATTAGAGTCATTCATAGGACAATGGATACATATTGAGGATATACTCCTAAGTGAAGTAAATAAGTCACACATGTGTAAATACCGAATAGTTTCTCAGGTGTGAAAAACTATAATGGTACATAAGATCCTAATGAGATAATTGACAACGTTAAATGGGAAGAAAAGGGCTACAGGAGTAGGGCAAGTGGGAAGGGTAGGCAAAAGAAATAAGGGAAAAGAAAAAAATATGAGAAAAAGAAAAAATGGAAATGTAGTGTTTGTAAATGGGGAGGAGAGGAGAGGGTGAAGGGAGGGGAGGGATAAGGGGAAAAATGAGAATCAAGACCTGTCATGTAAAGGTACAGGATCCCAATGATGAATGTAACTCTACTGCATACCTAAAATGTACCAATAAACTCAATGAGAGAGAAAAAAGAAAAAGAAAAAGAATGTTAGGTTAGATAACTCCAGTGTAGTCCACAAGGGGGCACCAAAAAGTTAGCAGAACTTGCTTGATTGATGCCAAAAAAATGTACAGAAGAGTGTAAAGAGAATTCTGTTTGCCCTCTGTATTCAAAGCACCTTAAATTAGGTGTCATTATGTCTAGCCAGGACATTTTACAAAAGCTATCTTCTGTCTGTTCTTCTTCAATGCCTATGAAGAGAAGGCAGAGGAAGCAGAGTGATGTTGAACAACCATTTAGCCTTCATGAATCTGTTTCTTTACCTGTGAAGAAAGGGAAAACATTCCATTGTTTTTAAAAAGTCAATCTGAGGATTCCATGTATATACATGGAAATGCACTCGAATTCTCAGCATATGAAAAGTTATCAATTAAAAGTTATTATCATAATCACCATGATTATTATTAGAGCAGTGCTAAGCACTGAAACCAGGGCATCACGCATGCTATAAACACTCTCTCTGTAGCAACCACAGTCATCATTTTTTTTGATGGCTGGAATCTTGAGATCTGATTCAGAAGAATATTTGCTGAGTGATATTGCTTTGCAATATTTTCTGTGTATGTTTTCTCATTGGAAAAATAAAAATAACAGTACCAGCTTATAGAGTTACTGTGAGGATTTAATAAGTTAATATGTGTTCAAGTGTTTATAACAGCATGTGGTACAAAAAAGTATTGTCTCCCTCACAATCAGACAGGTTTCCCAATATTTTCCTAATCTTGTTCCTTTTTATATCTCTATGTTTTTATAGAGTATCTCCTATATACTATGTCCTAATTTTCAATGAATGAATGAATGCACTATAATGGGAATGAGGATGATTAAAGCCACATTCAAAAGCTTTAAGAGCAATAATAAAATAACCTGAAAAATACTTCTTGCTCTACCCATTTCACAAATACTTTAGTCCATATATATATATATAT
>NW_022900951.1:48323528-48339371 GCF_012274545.1 Fukomys damarensis | reverse complement strand
TATGTATAAAGGGATATTTGAGAACTAAAATATTGTAACAATATTTAGGCAAAATTGAAAACTAAAGGGAATTAGGGCCCACATAAGATTCATCTTTTTAAAAAAGAAAGTTTTATAATCTTTCTAGAGTTACAATTGGTGCTCTAAGTATCTGAGACCAGACCGATGCACAGAAGCTGTCAGTGAAGTAAGTAGAAAAGAAATGTACAAAGGAGTGTTAGAGTAGGGATGGCCTGGGAAATTGAGATGTGTATCACCCAGTGAGGAAGGCATCAGAAATGAAAATTGTCTACTTAGAGCAGTAACCATAATTCTGCTTGGATTGGCTCTTCAAGTCTTTGTGTTTGGAAGCTGGAATTTCTGTTCCTTCCTTAATGGCAGGGGTATTAGAAAAAGAAATAAAAGAGAAGGATTGAACACTGTGATGGATTAACTAATGGTTCATTTGGATCACCCCGCTGAACTGAATTAGCATGGTCTGGGCATGCAAGACCCACCTGAGAATTGTTGCCAATGGCATAGAAAAGAGAACTGGAGGGAAAGATCTGGGCTGTTGATATTCTAGAAGTAGCTTGCTGTGGTTGGTTTACCTCATGTGAACTTGCCTGTTCTCATCAGAGGAGGAGGATCTTGGAGCTTTGTTGTCAGTGGGAATGGCTGCTGTTATCATCAAGGGAGCTCTGATCTTCACTCCTTTACATCACTTCCTCATCAGATCCCTCAGCCTGGTGGCACAAATTCTTCACCCCACCAGAGCTGGATTTCTGGCTTTCACCACTGACTGGCCTTTGGGCCTTCCTAGTGAAGATCTTCAGTATGGACAAGCATGAGTTATCGCTGTGGGCTCTAGGCCACTGGCTGGACTCATGGAGGACATTGCATTGGACTTTAGGCCTTCAGTTGGACTTATGTGGGACACTGCTGTGGGATCTAGGCCATTGGATGGATTCTTTGAGTCTCTATTGTGTTGCTAATCTCTTGCACTTCTCTCCATTTGACTTTTTGGGTGAATATAATAAAATAATCCTATAAATTATGTGTCCTATATTAAAGCTATTCCCTTTCAAACCCTGGCTATAACAAACACCATCTCCAGTTGGTCTAGGTCTCACATACGCAGAATATATATTTAAATACACATTCATTCCAGAGACTAGGACCACAGGAATTTGATAAAGTTTTATAATTTGTGTCATGTCCCTAAGTTTATTTTGTTACCCAAGTGTCATTTCCTATTAACTCCAAATATAAAAAGGGAATAGTGCCTCCAAGGGACAACAGAGGTGGCTCACTCAGAAGACTGCATCCTTTCCTTTCACCAGTTTTGGAAAGGGGAAAAAAGTCATTCCTAGAGATGAAGTGAGATCTTTAAGGAGTGAAGAAGAGTTATTAGAGCCCACAAATAAAAAGGAAGTAGGGCATTGGGAATGCTGACATGAACTTAAGAAAAGACCTAATGCCTTAAGTGTATTTGGGCTATGCAGGTAATAATTCTTCATGTGCATCTACATAGTGTTACAATAAGGAAAGAGGCAGCTTTCGTATAATGCCCATTTTTCAGATCATTCATTTTGAGGCTCAGAATCACACGATTTATAAATGCTAGAATCAGAAATGAAATTTTTGTTCTCTGACTCAAATTATAGTGCCTCCTCACTACACTTTAATATCACAAATATGGTACACACCATCTTTCTGAAAAGTGCTAAAAGAACAAGTTTAAAGATGGCAAAATAGTCATTTAGGAAGATCCTGAGCAAGTAAAATTCACTTACATCCTCTACTCAATAAGAGATGTTAAAACTATTACAAAATGAAAACCCATGTTATACACCATTTTAAAGAAAAGTGTTATCTATATTTTATTGCCTATATTTTTATTTATCCTTTAATCCTAACAACCTAGTAGCAAATATTTATGCTCTTATTTTATCTTATTTTGTTTGTTTTGCAGTCATGAACATTAAACTCAAGAGGACCTTATACATGGAAGACTAGTGCTATACCACTAAAAATACCCTCAGTTTTCTCCATTTTAAGTATGAAGAAGTAAGCAGAGAAAGATAAAGTAGCTTATGCTCAAATCACCCAGCTAGTAAATGGCAGAGAAGAGATTTGAACCTCAGAAGTTTGGAAATACAATATTACTATAATGAAATTATAATGTTCTTGACCTGGATGCCAGTGGGACTCCCAACTATTGCTTGAAGTCAAACCCAAAGAAAAGGATAAAAACTTGCTAGAGACAAACTATTTCATAAAAGGATACTGTAAGATCCTCCAATTTTTCCCATTTCTACCAAACAAGTTAGCGCCTACCATGATAGACATCATTGGAAGATCCAGTCTCAAATTCCAGTTATGACATATCAGCAGGCAGCTACATATGACTTTCTTAATCAAGGGTTTCAACATGAACAAAAGCATGTACATGACAAGGCACCTAGTCTAACACCCACAGCAGACACTCACAAGTGACCCAAGAGAGAAAAACCTTGCAGCTTGCCTTTTTTTGAAGCTTACCTGGAATGAGATCAAAGAAAGTGGAGGCCATCTGGAATGCTACAAAGTACAGAAATTTAAGAGGAGAGTGCATATTACTACAAAAATTCTTATTTAACTTTTCTGTCTTAGCTTTCTCATCTCCAAAATAGAGATATATCAGTTTGGCTCTGCCCATTTAAATGGTTGTCAAGAAAATCAATCATGACAACACATGCCAAAATTCTTTGCAAGATGTAATTGTAAAATCTTTATATAAGTGTTTAGGATTACCCCTGTCAAAAAAATCACAAAATAATCACTAATATTAACACAGCTATATTTTTAAGATCCAAAATGATTTGAAGGTATGTCCAATCTTTTGGCTTGCCTGGGGCATAATGAATGAAGAGAAATTGTCTTCAGCCCTAGACAAAAAATATAATATGGTTAATACATACAAGTTATATGTATATATATTAAAACATTGAAATATAAAGAAGCAAGAAAACTCTGGGCCTCAGACTATGTCAGATAGAGTAACAGAAGCTATTTTATCCTTACTGATATATTTATCACCATTGTTCCATGAATTTGTATCCTACAGTATGATCTGCATAACATCTGGTGATTTCATACACTTGTCCTCTCTACAGATGCTAATATTAAGCCTCATTTTCTTTTCCACAAAAAGTATGTATGAAGAAAAATCACTTTGGAATATGCTAGACACTAAGATGCCTCACTGTGGAAAACATAAAAGCTAAGGTTAATCATAAAATTCTAGAACTAGTAATACAAGTGAAGTTCAGGTTTGACAAACTGCAGGCCTGAGCTTCAGTTCTAGTTTAATCACCAAATTATTGGTTGATCTTGGGCAAGTCCCATCACTTAGTGTAGAAATGAAATAATTCCTCATTTATATCACAGAATTTTAGTGAGGATCAATTGAAAAACAAATTTGAAAGTATTGCACAAATATAACTTCATATTTCTAGAACTAGCCCCCTTTCCAGAGATCCCACCAAAGAGAGGTTTAAGCAATAATTAATCTTATTTGCAAAAAGCTAGTAGAAAGTACACTAATAGTGCTATATTTAAACAAGTCAGTATGAAATCATGGGAAAATCATTTAAGTAGAAGCTGGAAGACCTGGATTCTAGAACAGTCTCCACCGTTATCTGTTATAAAAAAAAGTTACTCAACCTACTTAGCTTTCCTAAGTTACCTTCTGGATTCACATACTATGGTTCAGTAAGAACATAGATGGAAAATCCACAACAGTCATTCAAAGTGTTTGCTTAACATGTGAGGTTGATGTCAAGAAGAACAAGTTTTTCACAAACCGTAACGAAAATGTGAGTTTCCAATAGCCCTTAAAAATTATTATGTATAATGTAAAATCCATGAAAAAGTAGAGAAAAGATCAATGTGCCTATTCCTAGCTTCAATGATTTTCAGCAAATGGAAAATCTTGTTTTATTTATACCCCAATTCCTTTGCTCCATCTCAGTGAATTAAATTTAGGCAAATCTCAAAAACTATATCATTTAATTCTTCTGCATTTTTAATAGGACATATTTAACCTTTATAATTATCCTATAAAACAGATAATACTAGGCTCAGAGTGATTAAGTCATCCCAAAGTTACATCAAACAAATGACTGATATGAATTAAATCCAGGTTTGTTGTTCAGTACCATAACTCCATTTCTCCTTTAAAATACCTTCTATGGCCATGCACTTTGGAATAGTTTGGTAAAGTTGAAAATAATACTAATGAAGCTAATCATACCTTCAGAGTAAGTTTCATTATTGAATATTTACAAACAGTATTAAAGGATTCCTACTAATTGTGATGTGTATAATAGGAGAAAACCACCAGGAATCACAATTTGAGCATGGCACTTGGGCATTAATTAAGAAAAGGACAAAAGACCTAAGCAGCAAAGACTCAGTGCTCTTCAAAATAATGCAAAATCTTATGCAAACTTCTTAACACTTTATATCATTATTTCATAGAATTAACAATTTTAAATAACACAATGGTCCTCATCCATATTTAATACAATAATGACTTAAGGGCAGAGAACTTGCCACTTGACTAGCCTTTCCACTCATTACCTCAGCTGCATAGCTCAGAAGAACCAAGTCAAGATATTCTAGAAGAATCCTTGCCCATAGGAGTTTGTAGTATCCCAAGACATTCCATTAATGCAATGACCAATTCAGTACTACACATCTATTCTTGGATCTAGGTACAAGGAATGAAGAAGGCATGTTATTATTCTTTGAGTACCAACTAGTTTGTATATTTATCAGAACTAAAACAAAGAAAACTAATAGATTCACATGATAAACCTCACTCTCACTGAACATGAAGAAACTATATCATTACCATTATAGAAAGAAACTTTAAAAAATGGAATGAGTAGTTTCAAATAGTAAAATTTAAATATATGGTCAGCATTGTGGAGGCTTTTCTAAGACTAATGCGCTTTTCTGTGAATTTGTATTTTAAAGCAAATGACAAATAAAGAAAAAACAGAAATGAGAGAAGTGAAGGATCCGATTTTTTAAAAAGAAAAAATAAAGCTAGACTAAGGAATTTGGATGGTTACTTTGGCAAATAGAAGGTAGGAGAAAGAAGACTGACTGAATGATTATCTTCTGAAGCACATTAGGTATTTGGAGAAAGCAGAAAGCTGTATTACCTAGTAGAGACTGTGAGAAATTTCTCATGATAATTAAGACTTTTCAAAGGATCTACTAAATAACCAACACTGTAGTAGATAATCTTTGAGGGGAGCAGATATTCAGAAAACAATAAAGTTCTTGGTCTCTATCCTCAAGGAATTTTCAACCTAGGTGAAGTAAAGAAAACTGACAGCCCCTTCCAGACATGGGTATGGTTCATTAGTGGTATGAAAGATTGAAATACAATTATACAACAAGTTTTTAAAGTAAGAAATTTCATTTTTTAATGTATTTTTTTCAGGAAAAAGTTTCAAGATTTTACAAAATAGAGCTGACATTGACACAAGAGAAAATTTAGCTGGAGATGATTAGTTGCACCAACTTGTTAGAGGGCATGCTTTTCTCATTTTACAAGAAGGGCTGCAGAGATTGGAGTTTGGGATTCTAGGTTCATGTGGTCAAACAAAAGCCATGCATAAAATAGCAATAAAACAGTATAAGATAACAGATGAAAGCTGGGCATGGTGGCACATGCCTGTAGTCTTAGCACTCAGGAGGCTGAGGTAGGAAGATCACCGTAAGTTCAAGGTCAGCCTGGGCTACATAGTGAGTTCAACCTGAACTACATGATGAGACCCTGTCTCAAAAAAACCAAACCAAGACAAGCAAACAAAAAATATAACAGATGATGTTGAGGATATGAGAGGAAGTTACTCAGAGAAAAGTAGTAAATAAAATTCCAAAAGAATAATACATCCTGAAGTGAACCCTTAGCAAGTACAATCTTTCAAGAAGAGACAAAAAGGAAATCCAGATGACAAGAAAAGTTGACTATGATGGTGAAGATTCCCACCAAAACTATTTACCACTATAATCTCAGCTTCTATAATGATGCCTAGAATTTTGTAGATATCCAGTAAAAGATTGTGCAAAGGAGAATGAAATAATAATTTTAAAAATGTGTTTTAAAGATAATATCCTGGTACTAGGCCTCAGAAAAAAGCAAGCAAAGATACTCAAGGCAGAAATAGAAGTTATTAGAATATTCTATTTATTTGGCAAGAGCTTATATAGGTACCAAAAATAAATAAATAGAAGGGCTAGACAGGTTAATGTTGCCTAGGCCAGATGAGAAACAGTGAATAAAGAATATATGTTCTCTTTAAAGGATATAGAGTAATTCATTAACTCCAGGCAATTGTTGTCAGGAAGGAATGTTGACTCAGTATCTTCTCATTGTTCAAGACAAACTAGAAATCTAGAGTTTTAACTAAAGCCTGATTTTGAAATGTAGACATTCAACCAATTTTTAAAATTATAAGACAGGGCAACATACTGCTATGGAATGAACTGTTTTTCTCCCAAATTCCATATGTTTAAACCTTCATTTCAATGGGATAGTATTTGGCGAAAAGACATTTACAGAAGTAATTATGTTAAATAAAAGCATAAAGACCTGCAATTTAGCTTAGTGGTCTGCCTTGCAAATTCAAGAACCCGATTTTGATCCGTGGTACCAAAAAAAAAAAAAAAGCATAAGGGTAGGGCTTTGATCTGATAGAGTTAGTGTTTTTGTAAGAATAAACATCAGAGCTGGCTTGCTTTCTCTCCCTCTATCTTTCTCCAGTTATGCAAAGAAGAACATGTGAGTATGTATCAAGAAGGTAACGATGTGGAAATCATGAAAAGAGCCTGGTCTTCACTAGTTTTCTCATTGCTGAGACAAAATACCTGATGCCCAAAGTTAAAGGAAGAAATGTTTATTTTGGCTCACAGTTTGTAGAGGTTTAGGTCCATAGTTGGCTATCTCCAAGAGTGGCATGGCAGAGGGGTTCAAAAGAGTAAAAATAATCTATGGCAAGCAGACAGGTGATGGTTCATTAGCCTTCTTCCCTTCTTTATATTTTATACACACTACCTGCCCCAGGGTGGCTGTAGCACTCACTCCATTAATCCTAGGCAGAACTATGCCAAACCAAGCAGTGGACTAATTTAGTAACCACAAACACTTGATCATGGCATCATACACTCTAGATCCAACCACATCTGAAAAGCCTCACCTATGACTGCATGAGGCTTACAGAGGACATCTTGATAGAAACCATAGCATCCTGCTCCTGATCCCCAAAATCTCATCTACATTTCTTTTTTTCCTGGTACCAGGGATGGAACTCAGGGCCTCATACTTGCAAGACAGGCATGGTGCTACTGAGCTAACTCCTCAGCATTCATCTACATTTCTTTATCTAAAAGGCATTTAGTCTATCTATAAGAGCTGCCAAAGTCCTATCAGTTTCAGCATTGCTGAAAATTTCAAGTCCAAAATCTCTTTTGAGATATAAGGAAAACTTAGCTGCAGGCTCCTGTACAAATAAAAAAATGTAAACACTTCCAAAGTTCAGTGGCAAAAGATAGACATTTCCATTCTCCATGGTTCAAAGAGGGGAATGGATAATCATGGAACCAAAATCCATTGGGACAAACAATTAAGTCCTGTATTTCCATATCAAGCATCCAAGGCAATTTGTGGCACTATGCAAACTACAAAGGCTTGGGTGACTCTGCGCCTATTGCACTTCCGGTAGTTGTAACTTCCATAGTCTTTTTCTTGGGTCAGCTCTGCTCCTTCTTGCAGTTTTTCTCAGACTATCAACAGTCCTGGCTTCTCCAAACTTCTGGGCTCTCTACTGCAACTTTGGCTTCACATGCACAGCTTCACACACTGCCCTCTCAGGGGTATACTGCCTCCCTGGCCTTCTTCTGAAATCTGGATGAAAGTCTTCCTGACCCCACAACTCTTGCATTCTGCATGCACCTAAAATCAGTGTCACATGGTTGAAAGAAGGGTCTTCCACTTGTTGAAATAGTAGCCATGCTTCCTTCTCAACTGTCGGGGTTGAGTGCCTGGATCACTGAGCACTCTGAACACAATCCTAAAGAACAAATTCTCTAGGCTACTACAATTCTGGAATATGATGCTCTGTGTGTCTCTTCTCAAAGCAAAGTCTTTGGAATCCTGCTGGTTGTTGTGATATACTCAGGCCATTCTTTCTGTTTTCTTCTGAACAACTTGACTTTCTCTTGCCAATCTTTTCAGCAACCAATTTCTACTCCATTCCATCTTTGAAGATCACAACTTGACTAGAGCTTCTTTCTGGCCAAACTCACATAATTTTAAATCATTCTGTTGGGTTCTTTGTACTTGATTTTAAACATAAATCTGGCTAAATGCCTCCAGCAGTAGCCCTGCCACAGCCTCAACATTAGACTGCCTTGAATTTTCCTCTGCAAGATTAATTAGTCCACTGCTCTTAATCTCAGTCTCAGGAAGTCTCTGGATATGAGCAAAATGCAGACAAACTTTCTGCCAAGGCATAACACATGTTGTCTGAAGTCAGTGAAATCCAGTCAAAGAAATCCTTCTTCTCAGCAGAAACATCCTGAGCCTGGTCTTTAACAGCATCATTTTTATCAGCATTTTGGTCTTCTGAGCTCTGACCAGAATCTCTCATCAAGTGCAGTCTAAAGCTTTCCAAGGCTGTTTTTTCAGTTGGAATCTCTGGGTCTTTCCAAAATTTCCTACTATCCAGTTCCAAAGTTGCCTAAACCACACAATCAGGTACAGTCACAAGAATGACCCCACTTCTCTGGTACCAAATTCTGTCTTACTTACTTTTCTCATTGCTGAGACAAAATACCTGGTGCCCAGAGTTAAGGGACAAAAATTTTTGGCTTATAGTTTGTAAAGGTTTCAGTCCAGAGTCCACTGGCTCCAAGGCAGGGTGGTACAGCAGAGGGGCATCACAGAGGAGAAATCGTCTATAGCAAGCAAGCAGGTGAGGACACATTAGCCCTCTTTCCCTTCCTCATATTTTATACAGAATACTAACCCTATGGTGGATACAGCACTCATATCCTTAATCCTAGCCAGAATTATGCCAAAACAATCAGTGGACTGATTTAGTAATTACACACCACTCATCCCAGCACCATACACTCTAGAACCTGCCACCTCTGAATAGCCCCACCTATGAGTGAATGGAGCTTAGGGGAGCCATCTAGAAACAAACCATGACAAAGCCTTATAATAATCTAACCATGCAGGCCCCCTGATCACAGACTTGTAGCCTTCAGATCTGCAGACAAATAATTTTCTATTAAGGAACCCTAGTTTCAGGCCAGATGTGATGATGCATGCCTGTAATCCCATTGGTGAGAATTGGGAGTCTGAGGCCAGCTTGGGCTACATAGAGAGTTCAAGGCCAATATGAAATACATAGTAAGACCCTGTCTCAAAATAAAAAGGAATTCAGTAATATTTCCTTATAACAGCCCTATTCTTCGAATAAATTATTTACAAAGTTTGTACTGCTATTACGAGCAACACCACCAGAGTTAGGAAATATCTAAAATGACAGTCAGTAGAAGACTGACTTAAAAATTAATGGATTATCCATATAGTGAAAAGCTATGTTGTCACACTAAAGAATGAGGCATTTCTTTTTACATGTAGTTTGTGATGAAAAAATTGGGTAAATAATTTTTAAAAATTTTTAAATATTATAATAAAAGTCATAGTGCCATTGATCGCCATCAAAATATTCCTCCTAGCTTTGAACACACCAATTCTATCATTCTTGCCACTTTTTGAAGCAGTTCTGGAAGTCCTCTTTTGTAAATATCTTTAGTTGAGCTGTTGTGGCTGCCCCCCTGTCCTGAATCACTTCAAAATATCTACCTTTCATGGTCATTTTGACCTTGGGGAACAACCAGAAGTTTCATGGTGCAGGATCTGGTGAATTAGGTGAGTTAGGACATACTTTAATGTTTTCATTTGACAGAAATTTCCATAAATATTTTGAATCAATTCAAACACCATAAACTTCAGAAAGTGGCAAAAACAAGGGGATAAATGCACTCAAAGCAAAGGAAATTATTTTCAGAGGGGAGTTAATGGTAATGTATCTTTTACTACAAAAAATAATTTAACATTTAAATACATACCAGTTTTTTGATCAGCCCTTATGTATGGAAATATCTTCAAAGTATAGTTTTAAGTAAACAAAGCAATTTGTAGAATGATGTGCAGAACATATTAGCGTTTGATTATGAAAAGAAAGAGGCAGAAAAATATACTACTTACTAATTTATATACATTGCATATCCCTGGAAAGATTCTTAATAAGCAAATAACTCTAGTTTTCACTCGGGTGACTAGGGAACAGAAATAGGTGGGAGAGTTTTCACTGTATACCCTTTCATATATGATAAATTTTGAGCCTTGTGGAATATATTACTAATTTAAAATACATTTTAATATGAGTTTTAGCCAGGCATGGTGGTGCACACTTATAATGCCAGCATTGGGTGGAGTTAGGACACTGAGGCAGAAGGATAGCAGCAAGTTTGAGGCCAGCCTGGGCTACATAATGAGTTCAAGGTGAACCTGAACTACACAATGAGACCCTGTCTCAAAAAATAAAACAAAAAAAATTTAGAACAATCAAAATACACACATAAGCTTAATTTGCTCTGTAGGTTAGTTGTTGGCACCCTTGATCTAAGTTAATGTGTCAAGCACTGGGTCTAATGCTTTACATAACAAAATCATCATATTATTCTGGAAATGAGTAAATAGAAGCTAGTTGACAAAGCTAAGTTGAGGATAATAAATGATTAGAAATTTGATTTTTAGGTATACAACTGATTAAAAACATTATCATATAAAAATTAGAAATAAAACCAAACATAGTCACACATGTTCTTCAGTCAACAAGTGAGCTTAACACTATGAAGTCATTCATGTACTCACAATCTACTTAGGAATTAGATGTGAATTTTATGAGATGACCATTTAGATCTTCCCAATAAAGTTTTTCTTTATTTGCAAATACATGGTATTATAGAACTAGATCCTAGAAGATATTCTACAAAATGTGTACTATCAGGAGCCATTCTACTTAAATTCCTGGGGAAACATCATTTCATGATTAAAGTATGACTATAGCTGTCTAAGGTCTACTGTCACCTTGCCCGCAAGCTGGCTATGGCATGAGGAAACATAACTGCTTTGCCTCAGGTCACAAGTTGAGGCCTCAATGATCCTGTGATGCTTACGGGCAAGAGTACATCAGCTGAAGACATCCCGGTTTTTTGAGAACAGAGTAATAACAAAAAAAAAAGAGAAAGGTTTCACCTGAGGGAAGGACAAATTCTTTATTAGCCTGCTATCTTATCCTACCTACTATTGTAAGAATGCTCTGCTTACTGCCCTCATCAACAAAAGATCCTCAGTGACCTAAGGTCCTCATCAACATAGAATCACCACTGCCCCCAAGTCACCTGATAATCCCTACAATTATTGTGTACCCAATAAATAATGGCTAGTTCAGAGTGTCTTTGTCTTTTCCCACTTTGAGGTACTGACTTCCCAGGTACTTCAAAGTTACACAAGTCTCTATTATCTTTCTTTCTTTAGTCTTTACCATTTCCCTTTCTAAGCAGTCAGAGAATTAGTCACCCTAAGTTATTGTACCAAGTGTTTACATAGAAAAGCAATCCGATATGCATTATGAAGATACAATGGCATTAGATGTCATGAAGAACCTCTCAGTCTGAAAAAAGGTAAAGACTTAACTATAGTGTATGCAGGACACAGAGTAATACAACTTCCCAAAAATACAGGAAAATTAATATACTCAAGAGTATTTCTAAATGCAAGGATCAGGCAAGGTTTTATAAAAGTGACACTTAAGTTCAGACTAATGATGAAAGGAATAGTATAAATTCCGTTCAGAAAAATCATGAAAATAAGCATATTATGAGGCAGTTTCTTCATGGCTAAATATCAACTAAGCAGAACAGATAATGATTTCTAAAGAAGAGTTGAAGTGATAAGAAAGACTTGCTATAGGGGCCAGAGATAAAAGTAGGTTTCAAAAGAAGATTGGAGTTTGGATAGGAGGATAAAGAAAATACTTAAGTTAGAAGAAATAGAAAATGACATTTAAAATATTTCTTATGCTTGAAACACGTATATTTGCTAAATGAATTATATATCCAAAGGCCATCTTCTCTTTATTTAACCAATTAAGCAAGATCATAAAGTACAAATGACTCAGGACAAAGATGAATATGTAAATGTATCAAATAATAATAATGCCCCTGCCAGAATGAGAAAAGATGAGTGGTTGATGACTTGCACCACCAGACACAGATAATCTTAAAAGATAAATGATAACTAGACTAGGCATGATACCTTAGTTTCTGGAATCCAGACAGTTAAAGCACTAAGAACCCTAATTTGGAAATGCATATACTAGAATAGTGAAGGTGATGACGGTGATCTAGCTCATTTCCACCCCACTTTTCTTTGCCAATGTATACTGAAAGCCTAAGAAGTGTCTGTGGCTCCTTTAGGGCTCTGAAAGTAGAGCCATTTACTTAATCTTGAGAATGGACTAGATAGTCACATTTATCATTTCCACTTTGAAGTTATATTTCTGCTCTTATGTTTTCTGCCTGTCTGCCCTCTAAACTAATCTGGAGACACTGTTCCCATCCCATACTCCAGGTCCTCCACAGTTATCAAAGATTAGCATTTCTCTCTCATAAAGTTTTTCTTAATACTCTGAAGAATGGAATAAGATCATGTACAAGTTTCACACACACTGGTTTCTGTTTTGCAAAGAACCTGTTGGTAATATCCTACTGGTTAAATTGTCTAAATAATTAGAAGATAGGTTAGTGGCTTTTTTATTAGAGGTGATTAAGTCCATTGGGAACAATATTAAATTAGAAGCAAATAAAACCTATGCTCTAGACTTTTAGCCTTAGAAAAGCTAATTCAATCCTTCCAGGTCTCCTATCACTTCATCTGGAAAGCATTTTAAGGACATCAAAGTACTAATTCTATCAGCTGTGTTCCAGAGAAAGCGTTCCAAACTGAGGAAAAGGAAGTGAAACTAAGATTACGACAAGTAGCAGCCTCTGTCAAATAATATTGGTATTTTAGCTACCCAAATATCTTTTAAGGTAGAATTATTAATCTGCATTCTATAGAGAAAGGCAATGTTCAGGGTAATTATTGGTACTAATTAGGTTTCAAAGCAGATCTTTGTGTTACCCCAAAGCATCACAATCTCCACCAGTTTAAAATCCAAACTTGGAGATAATTTTCTTAGCCCAGTCATTATTACAGTGGATAAAAGAACGGTGCTTAATAATTGTTTTTCGTCACAGTGAATACAATACCAAAGGAAATAAGACATTCTTTTTGCCATCTGTTTGGATGTGATTTATTTTCCCCCTGATTCTTACGGTCCACAAAAGACAGCTCCACCAAGAGATTGAGCAAGTCCACTATCTGCAGCAATCACAGTATTTCTGCCCAATCTTCCAGCTACACATAGAATTGACTGCCTTGGCCAGGTCTTAAAGGGCCTGAGCAGGGCCTAGGCTTGGGCTTCCTCTTCTAACCAAGCTAAGCTCCTCCTTAATGAGCTGGTAAACCCCAAGTAGCTCCTCCCCGAAGCTCCTTCCATGATCTCGCGATCCTGATTTCCAATAACCTAGTCTCCCACCTGTCCCTCCTCCCTCTTTCTAGAAGCATCTCTACTCCCTAGTTATCTGGGGTGGCTGGCCTTCATATTCTTGTAGCCTAGACTTTTGACTGTGTGGGGTTAAATCAGAGACAGCCCTCACTGCTTAAGGAGGACTGAGAGCACTAAACCAGGGCAGACTAAACTAGACAAATCCACCTATTTTTGACCTCTTTTACTTTTTCAGGAAGCCTCCTCAAATGTCCCCCCTCCCCTTTTTGTCCGTTTTTGCTCAATCTTTAACGAAGTCATTTTCCCTTGAGTTTCATTTGATTAGGTGTTTTTACCATTCCGCTCCCCCCTCCCCTGGCTAAAACCCAAAGATAAGTAGGTGGGTGTGGTGGGGGTGGAGGGTAACCTAAACCGAGATGAGAGTGGGTGGGTTCTAATCTCGGTGTCACTTACCGCCCTTGTCTTTAGCTGAGGACTCCTGAAGTGTCTGAAGCTCACGCGGTCCTCCCGTAGGCTCATACTCCTGAGCTGATCGCAAAACAGCTGTTCCACTCACACCCGCCCCTGTCTGACAGCGTGCCGGGTTACGTTCTCCTGCTTTCTCTTTCGCGGCCCCCCACTTCCCCTTTTTCTTCCAGCTGGGAAATAGGGAAGAAGGAAAAAAGAGAGGGAGTTTCTTCAGACTCAGCTGGGCCACCCTCAGAACAAGGAAAACAAAGATCTCTAGCATCCAATCCAAAAATTAGGGCAGGCAGAGGGTACTGCCTAAAAAGAATGCTCCCCCTAAAGTCAGCTAAAAATAAAGTGGGTTCCCTGGGTTGAAGAGGCCAACTCTGAAGATCCTCCGTTCCCCTTTTACCTTTACCAGTTCAGTTCCGGCCAAGCCCACTCTCCACCCAGCCTCTGAACTCCGCACACCCTTGAAAAAAAGGAGGGAGGTAGAGGCTAAGAAAACCGCCCAGAACCTGCAAACACTGCTGAGGAACCCAGAATGAGATATAACGAGAGGATCCCTTCAACGCTGCGGTTACAGCCCCACACCCCAACTCTTTCCTAAAAGGAAAAAAGGGAGGAGAAAATGCCGATGATTGGTCGATACACTTAGGAGAACACCGGCCCGGGGCAAGAGCTTCAAGGAAAAACAGCAGCAACTCTTTGCAGGTTCTCTAGGGCGGGGTTTCTTGGAGGTTTCTAGCTGTCCCACTGGGGACCTCGAAACCCACACAGGTCAGAACGTGAAGTGCTCTCTAGGCAACCTGAGAGGGTGGAGTGATTTCGTCTTTCTCCGCCTTGGCTGGGCCAGGGGAGAGGTGTGACTACGGTGAGGACTCCACCTAGGGTGGAGTTCCTTAAAAGAGACCTGAAGCGGCTGAAGGAGAAAGCAAACTAGGAAGAGGCGGAGGAAGGTGGGGCTAAAAAGGAGGAGGGAGAAGAAAGGGAGTGGGGCGGGCCCTGGGCAGAGAGAACTGGCCTCGCCCCTGGTGGCGGTCTCGGTCTCCAGCAGCATGAGGCAAAATTGGAATAAATTTCGGTTCCTTACCCGTCCCAGAAAAAGGCTTGATCAACTGTCTCTCCGGGTTATGCCCACTCTTTAGGGGAGGAGCAAAGCGGGGTGAGAATCGGGGCTGGGTGATACACAGGAAAAAAATGGATGAAAAAAGGGGAGAGGATAAAGCTGGCAACTAGAAGCAATTTTCCCCTCCTGGCTTTCCATAGTAACGTGTGACACCAGCGAAGACATCAAGGACGCTGTGTGTTCTCAGGGAGGAGGCTAAGAGTAAAAGATTGGAGCTAGGCGTTTTCCTGCAAGAGATAAGGGAAGGAGGTGAGGGTGTTGAAGTGGGTGGATAAGAAGGAGGAATTGAAGATGAATTGCAAATACTGTATCATGTGATACCATAGCTCTAAGAATAGAGTTATCAACCCCTTGAGACAGCCTCTCAGCCAGGTATTGGCTAAAATCCCCCTAGAGCTGAATCTACAGGGTGCGAGCCATGCTTCCAGGATTTTTGGCCCATGCCTACCTCATTTTAATGGGTGACCAGAAAGTCACACTCAAACAAGGACCTTTTTCAGTGCCTCTTCCTTGGCACTTTTTTTTTTTTTTTTTTTT